>NW_024581137.1:41156106-41217102 GCF_017639235.1 Corvus kubaryi
CGGGGCCCCGGCGAGCGGCAGCGGGCGGCGGCAGCGGGGCTCTCCCGCCCGCCGGCCTGCGTTGCGCATGGAGGTCTCCAAGAGGGGGCCCGTCTGCCGGGCGCCCCCGCGGGCGAGGGCGGCGCCGCCCCTGTGCGGTGGCCGCGCCGGGGGGGGCCCAGGAGGGGGCCCCGCGAGGAGCCGTCGCGTCGCGCCACGGGGCCACGTCTGGCGGCGACCACGCCGGAAGGAGCGGGGCTCCCCCCGGACGGCCCCTGGGGCGGCGTCGCCGGCTCCGGAGGCAGCGCTCCACTCTCCGTCTGCGGGCGCAATGCCTGACCGGGCGGCCCGGAGCCGGCCCCCAGGGGACCCACGGGAGCGCCCGCCCCCTGCCTGCCCCGGTCCCCGCGTCCCCAGCCTCCGCCTGCCGCCCCGGATGGGCGCGGACCCCCGTTTTCCCCGTGCACCTGCTCTGCGCAACCTGGAACGCCGAGCGGCTTGGAGAAGGCAGGGGAGGCCCGGTCCCGCCGCGTCAGCCCCGCTGTGGCGCCCCGCAGGACAGCACCGGGGTGCCAAGAGGCTCTTCCCGGCCCAGCCCGGCCCCGCCCGGACGGACCACGGCCGCCCCGGGCCCTCTGATCCTCGCCGCCCCGGGATTTCCGGTTGGAACGGCGCGGCCCGAGCCTCCGGGTCCGCCTTCGGAGGGTGCCCGCTCCCCGAGGACTGGCAGCGTGGCGGGGTCGCACGGGGGGGGAGCATCCGCCGCCAGCGCCCCGCGCCCCGACGGGGCCTCGAGCCCTCTGCCGCCCCGGGGCGCGGTGAGAGGACCGGGCGGAGGGGACTCCTCGTCGGAGGAGTTCCGCACTGCCCGGGCGGACGAAGGCGGCTTCCCGTACTGGGGAATGTCTCCGCCGAGCGCCCCGACGGCTGCACAGGTCCCCAAGTTCACCGGGGGCCGGGACAGATTCAGAGCGGCCGCTCCTCGCCCCAGCCTCCCGCGGTCCGGCCCTGGACAGAAAGATGTCTCGGGCAAGAGCCACGGCTGGGACCCGGGCAGACGGCTCCCCAGCGGATGGCGGATGCCGGGCGCCCCCGGGGCGAGGTGGGCACCCCCGACGGCGCCGACCCCCACTCGGGCGAGACTACGGGGAACTGCCCCTTGCCGCTGAAGCGAGAAGTGGCCCGAGGCTCGTTGGGGCGAGTGGGGAGAGCCCCTGTGGTCTCAACTCGGCTCGGAGAGCCTCTCTGGTGCCTGATCGCCGCCGGTGGGCTCGGAAGGGTAGAGTTTTGGGAAAAGGGGGAAAACACGGTGCCTTCGGGACGTGTCTGGACCGATCGTGCCCTCCGGCGTGGGGAGCACGGAATCGGGGATGCGCGAAGCACTGTGGCCCCCCCCTCGGCGGAGCGCAGCCCGCGACACTGACCTTCCCGCGGGGGCGACCGGGACGCGCCTTTCACGGAATTAGCCGCGCAGACGTCTCGCTATAACTTTTGTTCCCCGCCACCGCCCGGACACACCGCACCCGCTCCGCCGCCAGGCCGTCCCGTCCCGTCCCCGACGGCTCTCCCCGTGCCCTGCCCCGACAATGCGTGAAATGCATCACTGTCACCGGTCGCGGGTGACAGATGAGGCGAAGGCGCGGACCCCTCGCCAAGGTCAAGTTGAAGATGCCGGTGGCGGTGCGGTCGCCGCCGGTTGAAGCTGAACAAGGCCCTCGCGGGGGCCCTTTCCGACGTTATATTTGCACCTCCCCCGCTTCCCCTTTGCCAGCCCTTTCTCCGGGGACCTGCGGGGCCGAGGCGCGGTCCGAGGGGCTCGGGTGCTGCTCGGTGCTGCGCGAGGGGGGGTGGTGGTGGCGCGGAATGCCGGAGCTCCGGGCCCTGCGGGTCCGGGTCGAGCCCAGCCGGGCCGTGCTGGACTGGGCCGGGGCGCGGAGCCCCGGTAGCCGTCACAAGCGCGGTCACCGCCTTGAAATAAACTGCAAAACGCTTCGGGGTGAGTTTTACCCCGCGTTCAGCAGAAGTTTTCCAAACGGAGTCTGGTTAAACAAACACTTCACCCTGCTCCCGGCTCCCTCTCTCCCTCGCCTTGTGATGATTGATATTTTTTATTCAGCCAACTTTTATTTACCTTGCAAAAATGTTAGGGACAAATGTGATAAATTACAGATATGCAAATTTCTTTGAATGGCGTTGTAAGTGTGTCTCGCTGGAGCTGAATAAGTCCTTGCAAGTCGGTCTGCGCGCACTCAGGACCCCAGGGAGCTGATCAAAGCACCCTTTCTCTTTCATCCCCAGTATTCTCCTCCAAACTATTTCGATACAATATGTTTCCATGATGCACTTAATGTGCTAGGGACACAGAACTCATTACAACCTAGCTAGTTCTGCCGACCCCTTTGTTCAGAGGCATAAAGTTAAAAAAAAAAGGAGGGGTGGAGGGAGGGTAGCGCTGCTAGTTGCCAGCTTTCTGAAATGTTAAAGCATGCGTCATTTTTCACCAGGTCTCGTCTTGATATCCTCAAAAGACAAACTATGAAACCGGCCTCAGCCCTTTCTGGCATTAATTACGCTGCTGTCCAGCCGATCTGTTTTTCCTATTATATGCATTTCTCAGCAGGGATTTTTTTTTTTTTTTTTTTTTTTTGCAAGACTAATGCAGCTGCAAGTCGAAGTATGAATACGTTGTATCGGTATAGAAAAAAAATAAGTGGAAAGGCTGAAAAAGGTGTCAAAATCAATGCTGATGTTTTTCTTGCTTGCCCCACGTTTGAGACAGTGGCTTTGGAAAAGGGTTTTGAATCGCCCTGTAATGTTAACTGGTTTTGCCTCGAATTATAAGCTTCTTAGAAGGGAACAATCTCAGCCGAGGGCTGCTGAAAGCAGGTTACATGTTTACTGAATGCCGATGCGCCCAACAAATCTTTTTCGCTGGAGAAACGCTTCAAAATATTTGGGGAAATCGCTGGAAATTAGAAACCCCGAGTTCAGGGCGATCCATTTCAAACCCATGGCGAGGTGGCGGCTGTTTGGGGAAATGACTCCAGCGGGATGACAGTAAGAAATAAACTCTATTTCAGCGGATGGCGCGTTTGTTTACGGGGTTGATTGGTTGACGGAAATGGCTGGCAGCCAGTTCTGGGAAAGATTCCAGACCTGACTCCGATTAACCCTCTCTGGTGAAACTCTGCTGGAAACCAACTCACCAGCAATTGCCATTAATCTACTTACTAATTAAGCCAATTCATTTCTAAAGGAGAAAAATTCCTTTCTTTGGCCAAACTGATGGGAGGAAATTTGAAAGAAGCGCCAAACTGTGTAACTGTAATTCAGCCAAGGACTGCTAAAACAAGGTGTTGATATATAGCTGGAGATTTAAAACAAGTTTCTAGGGCAACAATCCTTTGGAGACGGTGGTATATAGTGCATAGTAGATGAAGCTCGAATAATGGTGGACTGCAGTGTGCAATTGTACGGACATTGGTTGGAACCAGGACTGCTTTTCCCAATTAAGCCGCTCAAGGCTTTTACTCCTAATAATTTATCTGTCCCGTTCTAACGTTTCAGCCTTGGGTGACAGCTACAAAGAGCATGTGTGCCGGACCCAGAGAACATGGTCATAGAATCACAGAAAATACTGTACTGGAAGGGACCCACAAGGGTCATAGAAGTCCAGCTCCTGTTTCTGAACAGGGCAACCCCAAGAATCACACCATGTGCCTGACACCATTGTCCAAACGCTTTTTGAGCTCTGGCAGGCTTGGTGCCGTGACCACTTCCTTGGTTGCGGAACTTGACGTCCAACGTTCGCGTGGCGTTGGCGAGGACACTCCATCTCCCCTCGTCCCAGGGTCCGGGTCAGCCCAAGGAGACACAGGGACACCCTCTGCCCTCGCAGTACTCTGCGCCTGCGAGGGCCCGCCAGGGCTTCTCACGGCAACGTGGCGTCACGGCGGTGCCGCTCCGAGGCTCTCAGTGCTACTGAGGTATCACCTTTAGGCGAGCAAAGCTTAGCTCGGTCTGGGCGAGGGAAGAGAAGTCCCGGGGTGACTCGGCCGCTGGCCGCGGCCGCGGTGAGCTGGCTCGGGGGGCGGGGTGCTCTTTTCAGAGCAAGCCGCCAGCCCTTGCGCTGCTGGCAGCGGGGCACCTGCAAGGTGAGGGGGAGAGGTCATGAGGAGGAGCTTCACCCTTCGACTCGGCACCTGCAGGAGAAGGAGCAGCCCCCGGCTCCCTGTCCTGTTTGTCGGCCCTGCCGCCAGCATCCCTGCCCGCCCCCGCCCTCGGGGTCTGGCTCGACCACAGTCAAGGGCACCCGCCGCCCCGGGCAGACCCGGGGCCCCTTCATCCTTCGCTTTTGCCTCTCAAACAGCCGTGTCCCTCCGCTGTTCTCTCTCTTGCACCTTTCTCTGTCCCGCACCTCTCGCACAGCAGCTCCGCCACTGCCCCCCGTGTGGTCCCTTCTGTGCCCCCGGTGACGAGCAGCGCTGACATTCCCAAAGCAGTGCTGAGGGTGTGGGGCCTATGACGGGCACGCAGCGGGGAAGGGAAGGTGCCCAGCCCCAGGCCACGGCGCTCCTCCGGACCCGCGCCGCCGGCACTCCCAGCCGCCGGGCTGGGTGCATTAAGGGCGCAGCCCTCGGGGTGTATGGCGTAAGAGACGACACACTGAAGGAAGGATAGTTTAAAATCAGTGTAACCGATCCTTCCTTTTTCGTTGCTATTGTTGTTGGTTTACTTTGGTTTTGTTTCTTTTCAGGTGCGGGTAATCGCATGAGGAACAAATTCGGCGTTCGGCGGAGCCGTCTCCGGACAAGGAGGCGGTGGCCAAAGAGCTCGGCGGGAAGTAGGAGGATGCTGAGCCCTGGACGTGAACAAACCGCCCTCCCAGAAAGCAGCAGCTTCGTGTCATTGCACTAAAATGACAAGATCTCATGAAATACACGGTACCACCAAGTGATGACAGCAGAACTATGGACGCAAGCTGGAGACGAATGGGGAAACATTTCCTCCAGCAGCTGATGGCAAAACTTAGCAGGTGCTGTAGGTAGTGTGCTATGTCTTCGTATCTCAAGCAAACACTCAACTTCTTCATTTAAGTCTCTCTCTGAGATCATAAAAAATAGGATGCAAAAAGACTAATGACATTTCACAGGTAATGCAATTTAGAAAGAAACACTTCCATGTTTTCTTTTCCAACAATGTGCATTTTTGTAAACTGCTATAAATTGCAATTCAAAAGCCCTGATCTCGCCATCCCCAATCATTTTTTATACTGATCAAATGAATGCAGATACTCCCATTTGGGAGGGGCGACATGACATTTCACTTGGCAGTTCTAAACAGGTCACAGACCTTTCACAGACCCTAAGGCAGTGGGAGGGAGCTCTTTACGAAACCGTGTAACCAAATCAAACCAATGGTTACCCCTTTTCAATACCATTGGAATGGTTTGCACAATGCTATTCACATAGCAGCAGAGAAACTGAAAGGATGGTCATCCAATGGAAATTTCTTTTCTTTTGTTTAAACTTGTGGAGCTCCAAAAAAAAAAAAAAACAAAAAAACAAAAAAACCCCACCAAAACCCAAAACCAAACCCCAAAACCCCCCTGGAAAACAATTACTTTTTGTATGACAAAAAGCCAAACACTTCTACGTACAGACGTACGTGTACACCAGGGCCTTCAGTGCGCCTGGATGTTTATACAGATATAGTCACGCATCTGTGTGTGGGGATGTACATTTATTGGAGATGTTGCTTTGTTTGAAGCCATAGGCACAAAGACACAACATGGCTGCCCTGGAGATGACCTATTGCTTTCAAGTTGCTTGAACACATCAGAATTTCTATTGTTGAGGTTGATTAATTGTAACTGATAAGTTACCATGAATAAAGATTGTTTTTCTGTTTAATGTGGTGGGCCTGATTTGGTAAATGCTTCATTCATGTAGCCTTGCAGTGCAGCATATGGGCAAGATTCATTCAGTATCGCAAACATATACAATTTATTATGCCTGTATGGTCACAACCAAAAGGCCTTTCTATTTTAATGACAAAGTTTGAATGAAAAATTCCATTTAAAGAGTCACTAACATTAAGTGCGGCTTCGTAATTTATTCCTGTTGCCGGCTGCCGGGGAATTGAGCCCTTGGAAAAGCGAAGGCGCAGCGGGCAGGGCCGGCTCCGGGGCCAAGCAGCCGCTCCCCGCAGGCCTCGGCCGCCCCACGCGTGTCCAGGCCGCTCCTCGCGTCACGCGCTGCTGATAAACTCATCGCCCCCGGCCTCCAGCGCCTCCTCTCCGGCCAAAACCGCCCACGGGCCCACGAACGCCTCTGCCTGAAGCAGGAGGTGTCAGTGCCCACCCGGCGCTGCCCACGCCGCCGGAGGAGTCTCACGCCGAGGGCCGCGGTGCCCTCCCTGCGCTCGGGTGTCCCGAACCACGGCACGGGCGGGCGGCCGGAGCTCAGCGGGGGCTCTCCGCATCCCCGCGGAGCGCACCCCGGCCCCCGTGGCGGCAGGGAGGCGGCGGGATGCCCGTGCGTGCTGAGGGTCTCCCGCCGGGTGCCCTCCCCGGCCGTGGGTGCCACCCCGGGGGCGCTTACACGGCAAGGGCATGGGAGGAACAAAAGACTCCGTCTCCAGTATTGGCTCACCCAGGGCCTTGTGTTGATACTCAAGTGAAGTTAAGCACCACTGTGGCGCAGGGGATCTTTGCACCCTAACCTTTCTCCTTCCCCGTCTCTTTCTGGCTAATCACTGGTCTAAAAGTTTTCAACACAGGCGACTTTCAGCATTGGCCTCGCGTCTACTTAAAAAGCCCCTGTCGTTTTCTGCATTACCTATTCCCAAGGAAACAGGTCAAAACAACAACACAGCCTCACCCAGCAGGGGAAAAAGATCAAACTTGAAATGGAGATGTGATGAAGACATGTCACATCTAGGAACTTGGGTGTGGTGCAAATCACTACATTTCAGTCTACAGGTAGGGGGTTAGGTCCTGTTCCTGTCTATTTGAGGGGATTTGTAAAACAACATTTCACAAAATCAGCATGTTTGACAGATAAAGTAGAGCTTCTGCAATATCACAAATAAACATTTAAATATGGGGGTGAAATTTACGAAAAATCCCTTGAAAGAGCCCTTTCAAGCGTTTTTTAAAAAAATATGACCTCTTAACCTCTTCCTCCTCGATTGACAGAGTAATTTGAAACAGAAACAATGTAATCTATCAAAATAAGTTGTGTTACTTCTGTAAATCAGATATTTATGTTTGAGCTTTCCCCTACTGGCAAGCTGTAAAGACCCACTGTTATTCCAAGGCTTTATCTCTGAGATTCTTGTCTTTTCTGCTCATTAAGAGTCTGTCTATAGATTACAAAGTCAATAGATGCAAACACCAGACTGTGAGAAAACTCTCCCTGGGTACATAAAAATCAACAGCACTGGATGCTATACAATGGAAAGCATAGATGTTTGTAGGTGTTCGGTTTTATCATCTTTAAACAAGAAGGAAAGTAAATATTGTGGCAAAACTTCACCTTCCAGTGTTGCACACTTCCTTCTGCCATTTCTAAAGGTGGATCTCTGCAGCATCATTTCGAATTGGCAGATGTAAGTTTAGTTGAAAGACAGTTTACAGCTGTTTTGAGTTTTCTACCCCTATCTACAGTGCTAATTATGAATCCAAATAGCAGGTGGTGCACCTGGACGGGATGACTTTACAGCTACTTTTACGGATTATTCTGTAAAGGCATGACTGAACCTAGTGGAGCTCTTTCACATCATTAAAAGACTGAAGGATCCTGGGCCATGGACAGGCTCCTTCAGTTCTTTAGAGGTGCTTTGAGGTGCAGATTTTCAGTATTTCCTACAATATTGAGTCCAAGTTACTAGATGAACTTTTTTTCCTTTTTTTAATGCTGCAATGTGTGCATTCTCTATATTCCTCTGTGCTCGCATGCTAAAATGAGACTAAAGTAAAAAATATCCACAGACAAAACTCTCAGCTTCAACCCAATCCACACGAAGGGGAAATTATCTATGAGGAAGCTGATGCACACAGTCGGATGGATTTTGCCAAGCTTTTAATAATCGAGTATTACTGTCAATAACACTCTTTTAAATACCTACAAGTAGTGCTTGGGGTCACCTTTAAAAGCTGGCAAAAAAGCAAAGCGATTTCCCAAGCTTCCTGTGGGTACCAGGAGGTCTGCAGTGGGCGCTGCTGGAGAGGAGCCCGCCCGGCACTGCGGCTGCGGCACCGCCCGCGGGCGGGGGCGCGGAGCGGCTCCGCGGTGCTGAGCGGCCGTGCCGGGGGCGCGGGGCTGCGGCCCGGAGTGCGGGGGCGGCGGCTGGAAGCGGGGTTGGAGGTGGGTCGCAGCCCACGAGTGTCTCCTTCCCCCTGCTGCCAAGGGCTCCCATGGTACCTTCACGCCAGCTCACTGTTTCGTGTTGAAAGAGCAATTAAGTTTCAGACCTAGGCGCAATCAACATTCCCCGTTTCGCCCAGCAGCAGGGCAGACCCGGCATCTTCCCTCACGCGAAGTTAACTTTGGGAGGAAGGTAGGAAACTTTAAGTCAGTTTGTGTAACTGCCTAGGCCCGGTGCTTTACAGTTGGCACCTCATTTAATTCAGCTGAATTAACTTTTCCTGCCTACACTATTGCCATGCACTACCCACTCAGGTGCATGGTGCTTTTTCACTTCATGTGCTACACGGAGCAGTGACTGCCCAGAGCCCTGAAGGAGCCTCTTGCACAGCAGAAGCTTTACACCTGGGTACGTGTGGCCAGCAAGGCTGTGCTTACAGCTTATATTTGTAACTGCTTTACAAAAGTAGCAAAGAATTGAGAAAGGTCTATTTGAAAATAAGGAAAGTATATAGATGAGGTGGGGGCAGGTGTACAAGCTAGAACCTGTCCAAGATAAAGGGATTTAATATGTTTCCTAAGCATTTATAAAATATTTTTTTTTGCAGGATGTTAACCTAGCATAAGATTTCCTCCTTTACCTTTAAAAGGTTTAAGGTTCTACATACTACATTTTAGATAAAAATACATTTGTATGGGAATAAAGAACCTATATTGAAGCTGATAAAGTCACAATTATCTTTACTGTGAATCTATTGTATTATTAAACTTGTATGTGGAGGTAGACAAATGGGGGAAGTGATGCACCCATTGAATCCTAAATTCAGGAACTTCAGGAATAGATAAAAGAAACAGTTCACTTCCTAAGATGTACTTGATTTATATTATCATACATTCCTCAGCATCTGTTTTTTCATGTCTTTGCTTAAGTAATTATTTATTTCATTAAACATCAGCAAACTTATTCACAGAAAAAACCTATGCATTTAAACATTATGTTATTTTCCTGTTTTAAGAATAATTTCCCAAGCTGAAAAAAATTCCAAGCAATTAACATACCTGAGATTTACTGCAATTAATTCTACCTCAGTATACAGAGTTTTCTGGATTTATCCATGGGATTTATCTGGATACAACCAAGAGATGATTTCACTGGTGCTTTGACAGGGAGCACCAAAACTGTTCTCACTTCCATACTGTTTGCAAGTATAACCAAAGTGATGCATTTCACCCTTTTAGAAAGGAAATTTCACAATAATTGCACTAAGTGAAAATTTCTCAGTTGATGTTAATAATATTTCCATAAGCTGACAGCTTGCAATAAATCAATCATGGATATTTTAAAAAGGAATCATAAACCCGAAGCATTTCTTTATGTTTGCATCAGTTATGAGGGCTTTGGTACCTTGAAAAGAAATTCTAGTTTGTCATTCTTGACATAAAACTGATAATTTTAAAATCAAGTATGTTTGTACCATTCCTTTCTGAAATGGGCTAGCAATGTTCTAAGTATATTTCTCTGGAAAGCTTGACCATGCCATTTTCAATTTGAAGCTTTTCAGAGTTTTCTTCCCTGAGCATATGATCAGATGTTTTGAAGCAAATTCCTTCTGTTATTGGAAGAATAAATCCTTGCCTGTTTTTGGACCATCTACTGTGCTTAGTAGTTTAAAAATCTTATTTTAATAACCTCTATTTTCTGTCTGGTATTTATTTATTACTGCTGGTTTTTAGGGTAGGTTGTGTCTCTGTTACTGTAGGTACACAAACCCATGAATTCAAGACTGGAAATGCTGAGAAGCCTTTTCCTCATCCTCAGCTGACACTTATCACACACAGTTCCTGATAACTTGCTTCTTTTGGTGTGTGCTTATGTATACATTCATCTGGTGTGTGACTCCTAAACCTCCATGTCCCCAGGGAAAGCTCCTGCAGTCAATACTGAATTAAGGGCTCTGGGACTGTGTTCCCATATGCAGCATCACATGACAAGACATCAGCATTGACAGAGGTAGAAATGAGAGATTTTGCAAAGAAACCCCTTTGAGCACTTGAATTCTACCCATACATACTATTATAGCTGAATGTTCAAAATCTTCACAGAAAGCCTGTGGCAATAAACTCATGAGCGGGGAAAGGCAGAGTATTTTGCAAGTGTATCTTGTGATTAATGCTAGGTAGGTAAATACTTAAACTTGGGAAGAAGTGAGAAAGAGGGCTTTTTCTTCTTTAAAAATTGTTCATTTTCTTAGTATTTTTTGTTCATTCCATCATACATGACAAGAGGGTGTAGGGGTACAAAACAGAAAATCCATATGTCCAGATAGATTGGATGCCTTCTGATAATTTACTTGAATATGGAAGCAGGGATGAGGTTGGTTACTACAGAGTATTCAAACCAGTTTATCAGCAGTTAAGAAGAGACTTTTCAGGGCAAAAGAGTTATTGAAAATATCAAGGATTCCTTCAAAATATCCCATATGCTCCTTGAGGAGAAACTGTAGGGCAGACATCAGCCAGTGGTACAGGTCTCTAACTGGAATGATGCTATATAGCACTGGTAATTAGATCAATTATTTCTGTACAGCTTCAATTATGCATGCAGACATTGTACTCTACAGCCTAATCAACTATTCATGAGAATGTTATCAATCCCTGTGCAGAAGCCAAAACATCACTATGTGTTGGAGGAGTCTTTTGCTGGGTCACAGTTTGCAATATACTCCTTCACATAGCTGAAATGATGAATTTTTTGTAGCTGCTTTTCAATAATATTAAAGTATCAAGGTTAGGCTGGCTTTAAAGGAAATTAATAATGAATTTATTTCTAAGAATTTTCTCTAGTTAGGGGAATGTTTTCCTTTCTGTTAGTGATAATGCAGTGAACACTCTTTTTTGCCTAACTAACACTTTTTTTTTCTTTCCAAAGTTCTGAAAACAAGACATATTACACGTATGTACCCGACAAGCTGATCTTTCTATGGAAACAACTGCTGAAGTATTTCAGAAATAGTATTCCCACATTATTTTCCTTTGTGCTCCACATTGCCCCAGTGAAGGTAGTAAAAATTCTTTCAAATCATCAGAACAACATGACACTCTTGTTGCTGAAAGCGTAGTTTCTTTTTATTTTAACACAGTCTAGCTGATAGTCTTTCAGTATCTAAAAAACGCCAAAACAAACAAAAAAAAACCCCAAACACAAAATTTTTCTTAATTCAGCCAATATTCAGTGTTCAGTAAGAGTGATAGGTATAAAGAAATAAAAGAAGTACATACAACTATTTTGTAATCTGAAATGTGCTTCTGGCTTGCTAAAAGAGAATGGAGAACATCTTCCACGCATTTTTGGTCATAGTGAAATGCAGTTGCATTTCAGTTTCTCTATGCTTTGTTTGGAGCCCTACAGCTTCTCTCTGCCCTTTGGACTTTGGTGAGCAGGACTCTGAAGAATGCTAAATGAAATTTGGCACCTAGATATGGGATGGAATCACAGATTGCACTTGGAAAACCAAGGAATCATAGGCTGTGTTATGCCTGGTTTTGTTCCATTCATCATCTGTGAAAAATTCCGGTGGAAATTACTGTAGACATGGTGGTAGAAAGAAGGCAATGGCCAGTCAAGACTCAATCCAGATCAGCCCCAAAAGATGAGCAGCTTGCTAAATGTATTAGAGGTTGATGAAGGGAGAAAAAGAAGGAAGACAGTTCAGAAATCCTTTCATATAGATGAGAGAACAAATGATACATTTGCCTCAAATTCCCAGAACCATTAGCAATTACCAAGACATGCTAGTGAAAGTGTCTAACTGGACAAGTTAGTACATAGTAGGTATTTGCAAGGCTTATGCATTTATTAGAGAGTCTTCGTAGAGTGAAGGAAACTAGTGTGAAACCTCCAGTCACTGAAGCAATCAGACTTTTGTGTATCACAAACAGAACCCACCTCATTCACAATGAGTCATAAACACTCACACATCCCAAGCATCCCTTCTTAGCTAGCCAAAATAAAATGTTCTCTGAGAGGCTACCTCCAAACCTTCTGATCCTGTGTCCTGAAGAACAGAATTTTGCCTGAGACAACTATTCTTTAACTCAAAATGTGGAATTAAAGAGCTCTTTCGCTTGCTCCCCAAAATCTCCTTTGCTTGGATTTTGGGTCAGATAAAATAGCCACTGACAGCACAAATGCCACCAGATGTAATAGATTCAAGTCCTTTTGAATGTAACCATCTCTTATCTTTTTAAAAACCACCATACCCATGCTATTTTTGCACTCCAAAATTGTATGACTGCAACATGCTAAAGTTAAAAATACTTCAACTTCAGAGTATGTTACTATGAATCAAAAATTTCAGATTGACTGTCCTCAAACACTGTCCATTTTTGTTGCACTTGGAAGTCTAAGAAATTAATCTTTGTCTTCTTTTTTTCTGCTCTTCTGTAGTCTGGATATTCTGTGGTAGATCTATGGCTAGAGGAGAAATATTTCTTTATCAAGGTTGATTAGAAATTATTGTTGGCAATAACAAAATAAAAAAAGCCAAGTTATAGTAAAGTTTATCTGAAACTCAGGAAAAAGATGTAAAATTAAAACTGTTCTTAAAGAAAGACTAAAACACTTTAAAATACAGAAATGAGACTTACATGAACAATTCTCCTGCTTAGCTTAGTAATGTAACTAAGTAACTTAGCTGAATGCTTAAAGAAAACCTTCTGAGAAATAGTTGAACTATAAGCATGTAAGCCAAATTTAATTCTTGAGGGACTCTTCTAGGCCCTAACTCATCAAAATAAGCATAAATACTTTCACTGAGTTATGAGAACTGGAATTATTTCTTACATGCCTTTTTTCCAGGCTATAAAATGAAGAATTTAATATTTGCATTTCTGTATAAATATCTGAATCTATGTATGTAGCTATGTAACCTATATCTGTGTCTGTATCATCTATATTTATACTAACATTTATTTCTGACTAACAGCTTGTTATTACATGAATAAGGCACATTTCCATCATCTTGGTTAAGAACCCAGCTTTATCCAGTTCAATAATTTAAAGCAGGTCACTCACTCATAGATGCAGTGAATCAGACTACTGTTAGACACACCAGCGTACCATGTAGTCTGTTAATAGCCATAATTTTAAGCACTTAAGCAACTAATATTCCTTTTAAATAATTTCACTTCTCTTAAAGAATTGCTAAGATATTTTCATGTTCTCTTCTGAGAGAAGCACCTGAAAGTCAATTAATCCATTGCTATTTTGAGACTTGTTTAGAGAATTGAAAAGACACACTTCAAGATGATTTTCACTGAAAATTGTCCTTTTTTCACTTTATCTGAATTGATGGTTAAAATGGAAAGCTCATTATTTTTGTAACTTTGTAGCTTTTCTGTAATTACCTATAGCATCCTGAACAGTATCTTATTCCTCACTAGCCCTTACTTCAATGTAATTTTTTCCTACCTGAATATTTTCTGTCTCTATATTGATCCCTGGATCCCCACCATCTTCTGTCATAAATAATCATATCATAAAGGTCTTTATATATCAGAATTTCAAACTCTCAGTTGAGTGACATGTATTTCTCACAAAAATTCTACCTGTGTTCACAAACTGGGTTTAGAACTTTCCATCCCCTCATGATCTACCCACTGAGATCAAGGTTTATGAGGTAGCAAGACAAATTAAATTCTCACTGGTTCGGCAACTGGTGGTATTCATAGCATTAGAAACTCACTCATTTCTCATTAAATAATTCTGGTCTTCCCATTTATTTTAGAACTGGAGGAATCAGGGTCACACTGGCCTTGCTACCCACTGAGACAATACTATTTCAGTTCATATGCAGATGGTTACAATTGCAGCCACATTTATTTAAAACAGAAGTTGGGAATTAATTGTTATTGTATACATTTGGAAAAAACCCCAAACCCTTAGAAAATCTGAATATGTTAAATATTTAAAAAATAAAAAGCAACACAAAATAACTGCAAGTAATATTGCATATTGCAGAGAAAAGGGAAATTCCATTTATGTCCATAAACAAAAGATTTTAAAAAGGATGTAGCATTTTGTTGACTCTAATTGAATATGGGATCATCACTGTATAATCATTCTTAAATCAGGGGAATATGTTTTAACTTGACTGTTAAATTGAATTGTTTATCTTTTCCATTGAGTATGAATGTATTTGCAAGCAAATTTTAAATATTACTTTAACCAAGAAAAAAGTCAACGGCAAGTACTATTGTAATGCAACTCTGTGTTTGAACATTCACATGCTGGTGATGGTAAACTCAAAATGTTTCCAATTTGACAAGTTCCATCCTTGTTCATTTTCCCTGAAATTCTTGCTATGATGTCAGAACAGCACTAAGGGGGACAAAACACATACAACTCTGCATGAAGGACATGAAAGTAATTATTTTAAGATTGACTGTGATGCAATAAATGAATTTTAATCCATTTATACCTCCCAATTCTGTTTTGCCAAAATAATTTTCTTAAATCCCTCCAAGGCCAGTGTAGTGTATTTCTAACTGAACAGACAGGGACAATATGGATTTGTGCTGACCCATGGCCATCCAAAGGATTGACTGAAGAACCTTCTGAACTCTAGAGCATTTAAATCAAATCCCAAAGGGCTCAATCATTATGGATTCCTCTGCCCTGTTCCTGAGAGGAAACCAGACTGTGCTAATCCTGCATCTAGTTGAGAAAGTATCATCCTATATTTAACATCCCTGGGAAAAAACAGGCCCCTGATTTCAATCAGGTCTGCTGTGATGTATCCACCTGCAAAACAGAAGGACAGATGGCTTTTTAGGGGTGGCTCTCCCTGCTGTGTCAGGACTTGAAATGTGAGTAGCCAACAGAGAGTAACATGCCAAACCTCATAGTCCTGATCTCCCTACCTTCTGGCAGGTGGCTACAAGGGGCAACCTACAGTCTGAGTCTGAGTTCAGAAAGTGGCTGAAAGAGTTACCATTGTGGTTCACTGTGAAACCCCACCTGGGTGGGGTCTGGTCCTCAGCACAGGAGAACCATGGTCCTGTTAGGTTGGGTCCAGAGGAGGACTGTGAAGATGATCAGAGGGCTGGAGCTCCTCTCCTACAATGACTGGGTGAGAGAGGTGGGGTTGTTCAGCCTGGAGAGGAGAAGACTCTGGCCTTCTTCACTGCAGCCTTTCAAGTACACAGAGGGGGCTTTTAAAAAAGGGAGATTTACACAGGCAGATATAGGAAAAGGAAGGAATGGTTTTAAACTAAACCAGGGGAGATTAAATTAAATATTAGAAAGAAACTCTTTACTCAGAAAGTGGTGAGACACTGGAGCAGGTTGCCCAGAGAACCTGTGGCTGCCCTATTCCTGGAAGTGTTCAAGGCCAAGTTGGATGGGTCTTTGGGCAACCTGGGCTAGTGGAGGGTGTCCTTGCCCACGACAGGGTGGGTGGGTGGAACTAGATGATCTCTAAAGTCTGTTCCAAGACAAACCATTCTATGATTCATCCATGTACTGCAGAAGGATGTCTTGTTTACACAGTCAAGGCACAATTCCTGTGCTATTTGAACACACAAATTATGTACACAATATTTCACTGCATGCAGCTGAGCATACCCAGCTTTGACAATCTGCCTTTGTTGGACTTACTGTTTTATAATTTCCACTGTCACATGGCATGAGCAGGCTTCTATGTCTTGATGTATTAGAAAGGTTTCTTTTGATAGAAATGAAGCATTAAATAAAACAAACCAGTTGCCTTGTCTTTACTTACTGTCTCACTGAGAGATGCACATTTAAGTGCTTAGTAACTGGTGTTGCAGTTTTTTTTCCAAGAAACCTGTCATCCTTAACCAATGCAGACAGAAAAGATTTTCATATTAAAGTAACCTATATAAGCTTGTTGTCATTCTTAAGATTTACAGTACATAATTAAAACCATACTGAAATAGAATTCCCAAAATATCAAAGTAACTGTAATGAAATGGACATTTGATTTTGAGAGATCTAAATATAAGAGACTTTTAAATATAGATGGAGCATCTCAGTTCTGGGTAGCCACAACCTCTGTAATATGAGAAGTGACTGTGGTCAAAAAATTCTGCAGCTGAATTTCTCTTAGTGAAAGAAATCAGTTGGTGTATGAATTATTATCCACTGCTCTGCCCAATTAATATTTACATTCATTAAAATTTTGAAAATGAGAAACTTACCTAATTCCATCATTAATGAGTGTGAGGTTTGGCTTTTCCCCCTCCTCACTTTATTCACTAATATTTGCCTCGTCCCTGACATATTTTCTACAGACTCCTGCATATTTCCTCTGCATATAATTTCTATAGGGTATCAGGTACCAGAAGTCTTAAGTTCTGTTCATTCTACAGTGACTCTTGCCAAAGAGTTTCTTAAGAATTTATACAAAGGTTGCAGTGATAATAATGTATTATAGCAATGAACACCAGGTATGTTTGTGAATATGGTATTTCTTTTGCTATGTGAATGTACGCTACATTTCTTAGGTACAAAGTAACAGAGCAAGAATTTAAAAATACACTCAATTTTTAGTCTGGTTCCATACTACTAAAATGACTGTGATAGAAACAAATAAAAATATTGGAAACCAGAAATTAAATGCCAGAATAAACCAGAAAAATACAAACAGATGCATTGACCATTTGCATTTCTTGACCATAAATATAAATATACCTATGTAATAAATATATAATTGTACACAAGTACCATAAACACTGTGATACAGAAGAAGATTTAGGTATTGCAACCAATACTCTCCAGTAGAACTTTAAAACAGCCAGTTACAACAAACTGTTTTGGTCTCTTTTCAGGCCTCAGGAGAAATAACTAAGCAAATGCTATTGATCAGCAGAATTAAAACAAATAATCAGTAAACGTTCAGCAATCCACAAGACACATATACATAAAAATGACATTATTATATTGCATTAAATATTTGAATACAGTAACAGACCTTATGTAGTGGAAAAATCTGTGAGGAGTAGAACACAGAGCTTGAATTTAAAATACCATCCCTTTTCTCTCCTATAACTTTAATCACAGAGTGCTGATATTTTATCTAATCCATGAAAATTACTACCTAATTTCTCAAGGCCCAGCTCATGAATTAATTTGAACAGCTGTAAAATTTTTCCTCTTTCTTTCCAAAGAAATGCATGACACAGCAGAAACAGGTCTTTTTAATGAAAGGAAGCAAAATCCCCTCAAAAATATGAAAAATCTTGTATCAGGTGATAAGAATTTTTCTTTAAAAAGATTATGTAGTTTGGATGGTTTGGAATATTTTTTCTTGAATTCATGAGGGAAGAGTGATAAGTGGCAATGAAATAAACTCTCTTCCACCTCAGAGCAGCTCCAGTTCAGTAATAACTAAAAGACAGCTCTGACTGATGGTCATATTTGGTCCTATATGATTGAAATAATTGATATATATGAAGACTTTAAAGTAAAAACATCTGTTACAAAACCAGAAGTTCCTGGACATTTTAGCTACAAATAGTAAATTAAGAAAAATATAAAAGAAAAATTAAATGGATTTCATTGTTATCAAAAATGAAAGAGAACTGACACTAGAAGTATTAACTAAAGAAATGTACACTTAGTGTTCTCTTGATAGTTTCCAGCAGTTACTTCACCAGGCCACATAGTTTTTGATGATTTCATAAGACACATAGAAGATATTCCGGCCACAAGAGGGCTCACATATTTTATAGATTTTTTTTTTTTTTTTTTTTTTTTTTAATGTGTATAATAAAATTATAACAATATACAAGCTAAATTCAAGGGGAATATCTGCTGCCCAGATAGTCACACTGTCAGGAAAAAAATAATTTGTCTGGTTCTTTAACAAACTATTGGAATAAAGTGAAGAAAAAATAAGGCAGTTCCTACAGGCACCAGTTTTCATGGATTATTATTAGTCTATTAATTGGCTTTTCATCAAAATTATTTTATTACATTACACGTTAGCTATGGTTAAAATGACACATTCATATTTTAATTAAACAAAAATTTTTATGGTCTGTGTTAAAAAATATCTTCCAGCACCTACCTATTCAGGTAAGTGTATACTCATTAAAACAGACTTGGCAAGAATATTAGAACTTTATTTTTCTAAAGAGACCTGCATAGTTACTAAAAACACTGATAACATTGTCATTATATAATCAACAACATAGTGTATTCTCACCATTTTCAGATGAGAAGATAGCTTGGGGCCGATTTCAGTGAATACTGAATTTACTGAGAAACTATCCATTGATCTTAGAGATACTGGATCAAGCTAATTAAGCATGAAGTACAATACAGAGAGTTTGCTGTGCAATGGATGTGTCTTCATTGCAGTTCACCATTTGTAGAACAGGAATTGCTGCATTTCCATGCCTTTGGTTTGTGTTGTGGAGATAAAAAAATACAGGAAAAGAACTGTCTGAAAGACAGCAAAATGTGCAGTTCATGGGAAATATTGTTCAGTAAAGTTCGGTATCAGTCCAGATAAATTTGAAATGAACTTAAATTTCTGAAAAAAAGTAGTCTTGGAAAGAACAAAATGTGATGTTTACATGATTAAATAGATTTTTCAGGACTCCATAAATCTGAAGTTAATATTTGTCTGATTCATCCCTACAACAGTGGAAAAGACACCACCAAGAACATATTGAATTAACTAATTTGGTATTTACTCAGGTTCTCCTATTCTGCTATTCCCAACACCACTCACATGTAAACTACCTCTGGCTGTAAACCATACAACTTCCACATCTTGTCCCAGAGCTTTCAGACTCTAGTTCCTAAGTTCATAGTAGGGACCCTAGAAGCTCTGAGAGCCCTTGTTAGAATAGAGGCTCCTGAGCCTTTCCACCCTACTTTTGTGCTGTGGAGTTCTGTCTTAGTAAATCCTGCACATTTCACAGACAATAAAGATGCTGCATGCACTACATAAGACATACACCACTAAAATGCTTTGCTGCAGGGAGGAAATCATAGCTCTAAGATATGCCACATGACTTGTTAACCACACTGATGAGTACCAGTGACCTCCTGAGTGGACTGGTTGCATTCATACTGTGATAGGTTGGGTCCCATGGGACACACGTGTGGATTTCAGGTATTCTTAGTCTGTAGTTTCCCACCTAAGATTGCACTGGCTCAGTCATGTCCTGTGAGAGAGGTGTTTCTATAGCATGGTGCTAAACACATCCTTTGCATGTTCTGAGATGTGGCCTGATGTTACATGGGCTGTGTCTTGTCTGTTCTGACCATAGGGAGCAAACCAGCACTACGGTTTTGCCTTGAGAATCTGGCTGATCTATTCGAAAACAAAATACGAATGAAGCAATAGAGACACTCTGAGGCTGGCAGAGAACAAAGACCCAAGGATGAAGGCAAGCATCCAAACCACTAAAAATTGATGGTACAGATGTAATCCTAGCCCACCTGACTGTCCAAGTGCTACTTGCCTAAGGAGTGGCATAAAGCTTTTTCAACAGGCAAGACTTACACTGGCACCAGTTTTAGACCAAGGGAATTCATGGCTGTACAAGGTTTTCAGTCTTCACAGCAAATCAGAGAGCTGTGTCCTCAGTAGTTGTGCTGGAGCTCTGTGACCTAGAAGCACTGCATTTCTCAATCAGTCTCTGCAATGATTAGAGGGAATTCCTGGGTTTTGACAACCAGCAATTTTCAGCCAAAATGTTTCACAACATAGGGAGTGAAGATTTTAGAGAGGCTGGATAGAGAAAAAGTGGTTGAGTAAAAAGTATGCAAATAGGAGAATAGTCATCACATGAAAAACAGAAGAAAGCACTGAGATTCGGGGAAAGAGAAAGTGCAGTGACAGAAAATGGTGATGTATGGAACAAGGGAGATGAAAAAGAATTCAATGAAAGAGAGCCATTAGAAGGAAAGACAAAGAGAAATAAATAAGGTGAAAAAGCATAATCAGATTAAAAGCTCATTCAAGACTGATATAAGAAAGACATAAAAAAGATGCAGTCTAACAGCACACAAAACAAGTTCTGTTTTTAAGAACTCTGAGTACTATTAGCACAGTCTACAGAATTACCCATCTGAAGTGCTTATCATTGTTAGAAGCAGTTTAACAGTATGCTATTCAGCACATTAATATTTAATTCCAATCTTTTAAAGCTAGCTATTGCATCCTCAAAAGCTAATGACTAGGTAACTGTATAATGTATATCATTACCTTAATTTTCACAAATATAATTTGTACAATCTATAGGCTTGAGGTATTTTATCAATGCAATTATGCAACAATACTAAACCTGTTCTATAAAATCTGGATTTTCTTTTTAATACTGTGTTATTTTGCTCAGATTCCGAAGATAGAAAAGTGCAAAGAGAAGAAGTTAAATCATCTCAGAGACTTCTTATATATCTTTGAAACACAGCTTAGACTTTTGGCCACTACCTTTCTGTGGTTTGCCTTTCCTGACCTTTATGTTTCTTGAGTTTCTCTGTTTCAGCAGTCAGGCTTGTCTTACCAGCTTGCTGCTCAGGTACCATGCATGTTATCTGAAAGTAAGTAAAACTGATTATTTTCCTTGCCAACTATACAAAAACAAATAGGAAATTTTGTTCATATACAGTGCTATTCTTGGAAAAAGTATTCCCTTTTTGGGGTTGTTAGATTTTTCCAATATCCTGCTAAAAATTGAAAGGTTTTGTAACCTAAGTGAGTCGTTGGAAGTTGAAATTTTTTTTGTTTGTTTTTGTTTTTCTTTTCTTTTCTGTTTTGTTTTGTTTTTATGGATTTCAACAGGGAACATTTTGGCAACTATAAGAAAAACAGCGTTGTGGATAATTAAATGCAATCTTGTTACTGCTATCCATGGTAAGATTGCTATTGCTTTAAATGGATGAGAACTGAAGACCTATTGTTACAAATTCTCACTGGCAAAACCAGTACTTTAAGGAAGGTGTATGGCCATGTGAACCAAAGAAAGAAATGAACTCTTGACTCAGAGCTAACTCTGATTTTCACAATTATGTCTATACTTGGAGGCCATGAACCCTACCTAATCTTGGTTTTGTGGGGATGCTCTGACTCAGATCAGTCTCAAGTCAGAACTAGGAAAATCCAGGTCCACAGACTAGAAGGGAGCTGTGGCACATTTCCAGTCTGGGTGGTTAGATGGGCTGATGCCCACGGAACATCCTGTCATATAACTTACACACATCCTGTGTGACTTTGGATCTTCACTCTCCTTTCCTGGAAGCTGATTCCTATTTCAGAGAAATGGCATGAGGATTTCTGAAGGGTCCTGGGATAAAGCTGCTACGTAAATGACTACTACTACTTTAGCAATAAAAATGTTAAAGATGCCGTAGTTCTGTGAGATCCCTAGACTTTAGAAAGGTCCACATGTAAATGTATATAAAGTATATATCTAAACAGAATCACAGAAAGGTTGGGCTTGGAAGCAACCTCTGGAGCTACAGCAGTTTCACCTAGAACAGCTGCTCAGGATTGCATCCAGGTGGGTTTTGAATATCTCCAGTAAGGAAGACTCCACAACCTCTCTGGGCAACATGTTCCTGTACTCTGCCACCCTCACAGTACAGCAGTTTCTCCCCACATGCAGATGGAACTTCCTGTGTTTCAATTTGTGACCACTGTCCCTTATCCTGTTGCTGGGCACCAATGAGAAAAGCCTGGCTCCATCCTCTTGGCAGCTCATCTTAGCTTGTAATAATTCAAAGATCACCTTGACAGTAAGTTTTTCCATCTATTTTTAAGGTATTTCTGTCTCACAAGGTGTTTCTTTTCCAATTTTCTTTTCTCCTTGGGCATTATAGTTTCAGTTTCACTTTGCATTGGCAAATTGGTCATTATAACTTACTTGCAGTGGTGAAAACTGACAAATAAGGCTTAATAAGCACACAAACCTGTTTTAATTTCCTGTAGTATTTTTATTATTTGAGAAAAGAGAGGACCATTGATGAGGCACACTATCAAAAATCTTTATGCAACCAATCAATCTCAAATCTTCCATTTTCTCTCTGCAGGGTGTAATATATATTACTTTTCCAACTGAAAACTATATTCTATACAGAACAGATAAAATCTGAAAAAAACTAAGATGAAATGCTTGTTCTGTCCTCTCCCCAGCTATCTCCTTCTTCACATCTCGCACAAACACACATTCCCTCCCCTGTTACATTTCCACAGGTCTCCACACATGAACATGGACATGAACCTGGTAAATCAAATACACCATGGACCCACCTGTTTGAACAGAACTTCCAAGTTTTCAGTCATGTTTTGTATGAAGCCCTAGTCCTATTCAGATCAGGTCCTCATTTTGTTTTTTCAGCTGTAGATGCATTCCACTTTCTCTCACATACACGTGCTGGTAGCTATGGGGCTCATTCAGAGGTGTAAACACCAGACTTAAAGAACAGATAATATTGCAGATACATTGCAGTATCAGGGCTTTTAAAATAAAAAAAGAAATCTGCAAATGAAATTCACTGTAAATATTCGTTATTACTAAATGACTGCAAAACCAATCACAAGGTCAAATTCTCCTTACAACAGAGGGATTTCATACTGATGTAGCACCCTGGATTTCAGTGTCAATATAGCTGGGTAAATGGAGGGTTTGCAAAAGCAGAATCAGGCCTATTGCAGCTGTACACAAAACGGGCTAGAATTCAAGCCACGCGATAACGGTCCAAAGCAGCTCCAAAGCCACAAGATTTGATTCCCACCTGCTTGAAATAGAAGCATAAAAGGGTTTCTGTAGCTCTTACTGGTATCCTCACTGACTGCTAAGACACAACAGAGTAGAAAAGACCATGTCTAGAGACTTTGCACAGTTTGAAGACCCTCAGCTCTTGGGATGGTTCTGTGAGGAAGCAGTGGCACTTCTGAACTCCAGCTCGCTATGACAGTCAATAGGAGTGAAGGACAGTTGCACTTGTGCTTTGTATAATATTTATTGTGAAAAAATGGTAAAAAAGCCCACCTTCAAAACTAGTGCTAAGGACAGCTACATCAAATTTAAACATATAAATGTTTTAAATATATAATTCCCTCCACTATGTTTTTTCATTTCACTTCTTTTCCTCATTGCAAATCGTTATCATGTTTCTCATTAGATCACTTCGGTCACTCCTGCGTTTTGATATTCTTTCTACTCTGCTTTTGTTTACTCCTCTGAAGTTTCTGTCACCACATCTGTCTCTCAAAACTGTGCTTTGCCTGCCTGAAAAGAAGAGTAAAATATCTTTGCAGATGTGGAAAGCAACTATAAACTGGATTAAAATTAAACTTTTGAAGACAAGTGAGACTCCTGCCCCTTTTCAAGGGTCTTCAGTGTATTCTTAATACAGAAGGAGCCTTGATCAATCTCTTGATCCAAAAAGGCCTTGCTGTTTAAACTGTATCCTTCAGCTTTAAAATCATAGTCAGGCCTAAATAAGATTTGATTCAAATTTATATATAAAAGTGAAAAGAAACACTAAACATCAATGTAAAAACCATTAGGGTATTCAAATTTTTTTTCAGAAGTTTGGAACATATCATTCTAAATGTGTTTATTACTGTCACTCATTCTGCTCAGTGCAGAATGGTGAACTAAAATTTAGGCACTCCTGCAGCTGACTGAAGCTAACAAAACAGGTTTCTGCCTACTCCTGATGTATCAACAAACCTGGGTGAAGGGCTATGAAACTATTGCCTTCTTCCTTACATTTGATTTAAGCTCTGATGCCTTCGTTTTTTTTACATAATGCTGCTTAGAGTAGGACACCCCACAAGCACAAGCCTACTGAGTATTTTCCACTGTGAGCTTCAGCTCTCAGCAGCCACCCTTGGTACATGTGCATGGTCTTTGGGCTGCCTCAACACATGGCCATCTGTCAGGACTGCATGGTGCCTCCCCACAACTGGGTCGGACCCTTGCCTGAGGGCATTTGGTTCCAGACAATGCTGGTTTAGATGAACACTTTGGCTGACACTACAAGTGCCATCTGTTCTACAGGAAATCCTTTCTCTGTGTCATTAATGAAGTGTTTACAGCACATAACTATATATTCTTCTCCTTATATAAGGTTTTATGTAGTAGGGATTATGAGAACATGTTACTTGCAAATGAATAGTTTGCAAAAATACCAAATTTCATTACATAAAGTTGCTTGATACTCTCAGTACAGATGAGCCCTACCCACCTCTTTGGCAAAGGAAGCAATTGCTTAGATGGTGTTTCAGCGTGGTGACAGCACCTCAGAACCTCAGGCAATGTAAAAGAGCTGAACCTTGATCTAAACCTTGCTTCCTCAAAACCAAAATATGAATCCTGTTAGACAGATTCCAAAACTTAAGTAAGGAAGGTGAGCTCCTCTAGCATAAGTTAGGATGTTCTGTATTAGTATGATGATTATAAGAGTTATATTTCAGGGAAGATCTTTAATATATTTCAGATATATGATCAAATATGAAATTAAGTTTTGAAAAAATAAGTATGGCCAGAATCTAATAACTACAGCTTTTCATGTTCACTAAGCTTTTCATCCATTCAGATGCTGGAGCTTTAACTTTCTGGGTAGGAAAGGGCATTGGCAACCAGTCTTTTAGTAACATCTCCCCCTCCTTCCAAACTAATTTTCATCTTCAAAGGTGAAAGTTTGGAAAACAACATATGCTGCTTGACTCAGCACAAAAAGCTACTCATAGTTATGTAACAGAAATATTATTACTGCATTTCACAAATATTAGATTTCCTTCTCAACAAGACTTCTAATTGCCTGAAGAGTTTTAAAGTGAAACCCTTTTGGCTGAAAGGCCACAAGGGCTGGAGAGGGGTGAAGATACCATGGCTTTATAGACAGGATCAGAGATAGACTTTCCCTTTACACCTAATGAAGAGGAGTGTCATAAATATCAGATGCAGTAACCTACTGGAAATCTTCAGTTTTGGGAAATTTCAGGAATATTCTTTCCTCTCTAGAGTCCTGGAAGTACAACTACTGAAAAAAAAAAAAAAGGAACACTTTTATAGGTCATTGTTCTCTTTTTTTGAAGTAGTTACAGTTTCTACTACTTGCAATTCAAATTCACTCAATCTACTTAAGTTCAGAAAGATTTGCAAACTTGTGCCAAACTATGAGCATCAACAGTATTATGACAAGATTTCAATAATAATAAATATTATTTTCCATTACTTATTGTATTATTATAAGGTTTTATGATGACAAAGAGAAAACCTTGAAGAATATAAATACTAAGGAAGGAAGCCATTCAGTATGTACTAAATATTAGGAGCTGAGGGTTGAATTTAAGGAAGTTAGAAAATAGAATGAAACCAAGAAATTGAACTACAAATATAACAAGTGAGCCTATGAAACAGATTTTGGGACAAATGTGGCAATTTCATTACTTGTGACACTATATCTGTTCTACTCTTACACCGTTCCCATCATTATATTGCTTGGATATGAACTGTTGCTCTAATGAAAACCCCACACTAAGAAAAGCCTTCCCTTTGATGGGACTAGCTAGAATAATCTAGTATATATTTCCATCTCTAGTCTCCTGGTTCCGTAATAAACACTATTTCTTATTGCTTATGTCTCCCTTTTTATCAACAGTACATTATGCAGTCATCAGTTACCACTGAAACAGAGGATAAACAGATATCCTATTATTTTCAAAATCTTAATCTATACCAAAATGGATTTTCCAGTGTAAATAAAATCCCTATCTAGATACATAAAAATGTATAGAGGTGAATGCAGGTGTCTCTATCTGCAAAAAAAATTACACAACCAAACCTGCAACAGTACAAACACAGTGTAAAAGATCAGCTAACACTGTATGTGTACTTAATAGTAATTGAATAGTAATTGAAAAGTAGTTGCACGTTATTGAATGTGTTATTGTGTACTCCTTCAAACCCACATTCAAAAATTAAAACCCCCAAACTATAGAGCAAAACCTCATCATATCATTTAGTGTTTCACCCATAAAGAGCAGATTGTATCTTGAAAGCCCTTCAGGCCATGCCAAAGTGTACTCAGTGTCTGAGAGGCACCATCCCCCAGGACTGCAGGGCTGTGGGCAGGGAGTGGTGTATGGACACCCCCACATCCCCGTGTGATGGCCAGTCAGGAGTGGTCAGGTCTGGGCCTTTATCCTTTGCTAACAGCCTGAAGGGAATAATTATGCTTTGTACTTTTTAAAGGGTGTGTGGAGGATGAGGACTCATCTTCTCTCTTGAAGAACCACTGTTGTTGTTCAATGTCAATACAAAGCCATACAGCTTTAAAAAGAGCATCTGCAACCACAAAAATGATACCTAACAGAAAACTGGAAAAACTGTAATTCTTACTTCATCAAATTGCACTAGAATCAAAGTGGCCATCTGAAGACCAGTCCTTAAAAAGGACTGAAAAACATTTTAGAGGTGGTGTGGGGGCTGATTTTTTGTCAAAATTTTGTGTTGTTTCTATTGAGATTGAAACATTATGTTTCTGCTGTGATTTTACTGTATGAATATAGCATTAGGGCAAGTAGAGGTCTGGGTAAGTGTCAAAGCAGTACTTAATTGATACTGAATCCATTAAATAAGAACATGAATTAATTTTTTTCAATAATGTGTATTTCACTGTGCCTATTTTGTGCCTGTTTTGAGCCACAAGTCTAAGTAACAAATAGATAATCACTAACAGTATACAAACTTTTTGTTTTAATATAATTAAGTACCACTTTCCAAGATCACACATACTTCAACTAACCTAGATGTGCTCTAGTTCAGTTTATCTCAGCATATGGCTTGTTCTCACCACATGCCATAGATTTCCAAATCTAACTGTAATTAATAGGTTATGTCAAATAACTATTGAAGGAAATCCAGCCTCAAAAAGTGAGGCTGATTAACACATTGATTGAGATAGCAACTTCTAAGCATTGCCTTAGTTGGTTTTGTTCCTATTATTTGAAGTTTCAGGAAGATCGGGGATATTAATAACCCTTTACTCAAATAAAGGCATTGTGAAATATAAATTCAATGTAACTTTAAGGATAATACAAACAATTAAAAAACCTTTTGTTTTTATAATGGTTCACTACTTGTATTCTGATATAATAAAAATATTTTGAAACAGTTAGAAGAAGTCCACAAATATATCTATACACACACATATATGTATATATATATGTATATATACAAACACATTTCCAGGCAAATGCTTTCTAAAATGATTAAAATATAATTCATAGCAGAAGGGAGATCCAAACAGTTTCACTGTCCCCACACCTTTGGCAAATGACAGGATGTAGTAGTATGAATAGATGACAAATTATATTTTTATTTGATTATAATCACATTGAGAAACCTCATAGTAGAGTGAGTTTTTAAATAGCTGAAATAATTAATGGAAATCGTTATAGATCTGTCATTCTTACGAAGGGAGAAAGAGCATTTTTTAAAGGAAAACATACAAATGCTATTTAAATGGTACAAGATCTTTCCTTATTTCTTTCACATGTTCTTTACTTGAAGGATTCCAAAATTGGGAAGTGTACAGAAGGACTTATATGAGCAAGGATTTGGAAAGGGAATATGACTTATGTAAAGCAGATCACACTTTCTCTCAATAAAGCAAAGAAGTGTTTTTGATTATTCAGCATGAAAAAAAGCAAACCATAAATGGAGATTTAATCCCTAAATGTCAAGAATAACTCAAAGAGATATAATTTTATTATAAAACCCTTTAGACCACTGCTGCTGGGATCCCCTTCCATGCCATTTTAAATGAAACTAGAATGCAATACAGGACAAATGAATTTCCTAAATGAACTGCTCTGTGGGCATATTTTGAAGTGTTTCAGTGATAGATTATGATAGGCTTTTAAAAATTACACTAAACATTGCAACCACCTTAAAAACTAATTATGTATCCATGTAGACTTTACTTGCAGACTCTTCTGTATTCCAAAAACATTTCTTGCAATAATTTTGCAATAATCTTTATTTTCAAGAGAGTTCAATGATTTCTTAATATCCTGAATACTGACAGCCACAACATAGTAAGATCACTTTATATATATATATATATATATCTGTTTGTCAGATTTCTTTCAGTTGTATATATTCATTACATATGTGTTATTGTGCCTTGAAGGCTAGAATACGTGAAGTGCAAGAGTAAGGAACCATACCTCACATCAGGTATAAAAACAGAGCAACTAGAGGACCTCCATGCAGGTATCCGTAATTCCTCAAGAACCTCCTGGCACCACTTAGGGCCCACACAGGTTTTTTTCTGGTAGTTACTCGCTCAGATGCCAGCTGTACCCAAATCCCCTAGCAGCATTTTAAATGCTGCTTCTTTCTCCATGGTCCCTACAGGATCTGTTCCTACTCAGTTAATCTCAATGAAGTAGAGGAAATATTTTTCACATGAGGACAAATATGATTCTCAGCTTAAGATTCAGAAAGAAAAAACTATTCAACACCTGGACTACTTTTTCCTAAAATTTGCTGTATGAAGGCACTACTGCAGCTCTGTAAGCTGTTGGTCTTCTGCAATACTATGGCATTAAGGTAGGATTTGTGCTGCTTTTGGAAATACGTAGGTGTAATGGCAAACAGCAACCATCTTGGTTTTCTGTCTCTGTGATTCATGTAGTTGTGTATTTTTGGTAAAGCATTGTTTCTGGTGGAAAACCTAGGATTTGAGGGTTGTTTAATATTTTCCAGTATTTTTAGCTATCTGTGAGGTATAGTGATAATAAAGGGATTTCTTCCATCAGACTCCTACCCTGTAAGTTGAACTGATTTCAGACAAACAACCCCAGAGTGACACTTACCCAATAACTGTAGCTGTCAAACACCATGACCATCACCAGACCACCACCCTGTGGTCTGCCATGCTCTTCTCTCTAGATTGAAGAGCAAGGATCAGTGAGTACCTGTTCAAAGAGGTAGAAGGTAAGGACCTAGTTTAGTAGTGATGTTACTCAACTCCATTTGAGTTAAATGGAAAAAAAGGCTGTTTAAAAAAGCATAGTTGTAAAGAAAGCAGACTGCTTTAAAGAAAGTAGACTGCTTTTGGTGTAAGGAAAGTATTTAATTACTTACATAATACTCATACTCACATACTTACAAAACACAAACATAGGCTTAAGAGAAACTGGTGGAAAAAGAAAAACTGGACTAAGACAAATTTAAACAGAGGTATAACACAGTAACAGCACTTCACAATATTAAGTAATAAAATTTGTATTTGCCTTATGAGTTAATGGCATTCTTCTTTCTGCCACACCCAGGACACTTCACAGTTTTCTCTTGTTGTCTTCTCCTACTGCTGCTGAAAAAAACCACCAAGAAATATGAACAAGACTATGGCCAGAAATCTTTGCAAAAAATCTAATATTAACCAGTGTTATGGTTTATCTAATAATTACATTAAAATTAGTTACAAAGAAGTCATCTGTGAATAGTGTATTCAAAAGCCATAGAACTTTTTTTCAGATATAAAGCTAATTGTATTAGCACTTTGATCTATGCCAGTGGAAAACTGTTTTTCAGTTCACCATCTGGGAACATAATAATAACTAGAGCAAAAATATGCATTCTTTTTCTTTGAAAATGCTGTTGAATATGAGCTGGGACTGTCAACAACATTAGAAAGTGACAGCAGCTCTAGCTTGTACTGAGTTGTAACAAAGCCAGCTATTTCTGTGTACTGCTCAGCATTGCTCATGGATTTGTACTACCCAGATGATGGGAAACCAATAATATTGTCTATAGGCAATTAAATGGAACAGAATATTGATAGAATCATTAAAGATGACAAAAGGGGAACATTTAATCAATTGATATTTTTCTCCATAAGATTTTTCCAGGATTTTACTACTGATTGAATATTCAGTACTTTGTTCCTGATTCTATTTTGTAATTGTTCATTTTTTAATGTTAGTCTAACATTGTTACATTTTCCAGGATTTAAGATAATGTCATTTAAATGACATTAGGGAATGTCATTTTCTAACATTTTTATTTGTTAAAATAAAGTAAAATATATGAAGAATTGTATAGTAATAAAGAAAACATTACATTTATGTAATAATCTTTATGAAATTTCTTTAAGAACATGTTAAAACTGAGAGCAGATCTTTTGAGAGCACAAATGCTTTATTCCAATCACACGTTTTAGGATTTATATTTCCAGATTCAGCCTTACTGACATATTAATTTTTACATTCCAACTTCATCCCACACAAGCACTATGTACACTGAGAGTGTGTTTATTCTCTTTCTTGTCCATCTTTCTTTTCCACATTTGTATGCACTCAGAGTACCAATGAGAAGTCCCAGAGAGGAAAGCTTTTAAGTTCTCACTGAGTCTCCTCCTTCCTCGCTGCTTTCCAGAGGAGCAGCATTCCACGCTCAATGTTATTTCCCATCCACTGTGCACATTACTGCTCTGAATTACTTGATTTAGCTGCATTACTGCTGTATTTCTTTTGTGCTTAATATTGACCTGTTTGATAATATGCAATGACAAGACAAGGTCCCAAAAACTTTCATGCTAAATAAGGTTAGGGGTTGCAATCAGTCAAGGTATGTTCATCACTTTTCACTATCAATTGTGAACGCTCTCTGTGTTTTGGAGACCTCAAAAGCAGACTCCAAAGTATGTCCTAGATATTTGACAACTGTGTGCTTGATTTTAGAATTAGGAGGAGAGAGAAAATTAGGAGGAGAGAAAAGAGTGAGACCAAAGCTCACTCAACAGCCTTTGCAAAGGCCGGACCCCTGCGCACTCAGACTATTGCTACACCTGTGCATGGAAAGGTTTGCCCAATTCATCCAAGAACATTCCCTTAGAAGAAGCATTTTTAGACAAAATTTTGAACTATCTCTGGATTAATAATAAACTAGAAGTATAGGTGTCTAATAAAAAATATGTATTTTAAGAACCATTTTTATTCTGAGAACATATTTTTCTCCTGAGTTAATAAAAGCTTCCTAATATCTAGATTATATCAAATCTGACTGCTTAAGCTTTGATGTTAAAGGTCCCACTGTGATTTCTAGAATTATCACAACTCAATTTATGACTTAAAATTATTTTTCTAGGTGCCTCAGAGATGATCCAGAAATGTGTCAGAGCTGTTTTCATGTTACATACCACTTTCGAAACAGATGATGAAGCCAAATCAACCCTCAGTTACAGCATCTTACACCTTCCAGTGCTTTTGGTAAATATACCAGTCAGACTGTAATTTTTAGCACTAACTAGGATTCTATGTGGGCAGATTCTTATCCCAAAAGATTTTCCCTGAAAGAGCAAAGTCTATACTCTGGCCTGACTTTAGACAAAAAAAAATTAAAATATTTTATTTATTATTTCCAATTTAATGCAGTCCTGCTTACACCTTCAAGTCAAAGAAATTTTCTTAAAATGTGATGAGAATTATAAACTAGTTTCATTTTGAAGGTGCTTACTAGAATTTATTTAATATGCAACTTATTTGGTAGGATTTTTTAACCTTCACAAATTGTTTTGAAAGACCTACTCTACATTATACTTTGGGTTTTTTCCCCCTAATTAAAAAAAAAAATGCAGTCCTACAGTACTTACCCAGACTCACTGAACTGAAAACTGAGTAAGTACTGCAGGATTGGTCCTCTATTAAAAAAGCCCAAGACACATGGTGGTGAGATTAACAAAACAAAGTAAAGCAGCTATGACTTGGCACAAAGTTTGACAAGCTGCAGAAAAGCAAATGTTTAAATAACTGAAGTGGTACTGTTTTTCTATTCACAACCTTTTCTCTTCTAAACAGTATCATATTCTTTTCCAGCACATTTAGATTGCAAGTCAAGCTGTGTTTTATTTTTTATTATAATAAACCCAGTCAGTTTACTGTAACAAAGACGTACTAGCAGTGATCAGTGTGAAAGCCAGTACGAAATCAGGCTGGGGAAAAAAAAAAGTCAAATGGCAAAATAAAGGACCAGCCGTCTGGAAAGTTCCTGGATCATGTAAAAAGAAAATAAAAGGCAGTGTTCTTATGAGACTAATGCAGAATACAAAAATATTTTAAGACAAAACTCTGTATCATTCCCTATGACATTTGCAAACAGCAGCAGCAAATCTTTTCAAATAAGGTTGCATTTATTAAATATTTTCCAAGTCCTCCTAAATCAAAATAGTAGTGTTTTTTTTTAAAAAAAATATTTCTAGTAACAATGTTTACCTCTGTTCCTTTCAAAATATAGTAAGAACAAAATAGAACAGTAACGTATGTTTGCTGTCTTTTTTCACATGTAAAATAACTTTCCTACTTTTAAAACAAAATTATTCAATCTATGGGCTACCAAAAGACTTTTGCATATTTTATTAGACTTGCAATAATAAATGATGGTTACAAACAACTGTGTACACACCAGTATCTCACCAGATTTTTAGCCGATGGTCTTTCATTGTCAAGTTCTGCCTTGAATTTTGATCAACTAAAATACATATCTGGGAGAAACAGAGTTGGATTTCTTACTACAAACAGGCATAAATTTCTAAAAACCCTTTCAAAGGGTCAGTCTCCCTGATAAAGAGACTACAGATACCTAGCTTCTGGCTGGGTTTAAACCTTGACACACATACATTCATTTGTGTGATAACTGCTAACAGATAGATATCTTCACTTAGAGCTACATACTTTAATGTGAAGTTTAATAACGTCACAAGAGCCACACATATAAAGCAGAGTAGAGTGTGATGTCACAGGAGGCAGGAAAAGGATGAAATCATCAGAAACAGAGACTTCAGTGACCTAAGCCCTCAGAAAAGTGGGTACTTGTGGAAACCTGTTCCAGGCAGACAGCAAAGGCAGTTTGGAACTGCAGGAGCAGTTCCACTGTTGTGTTGTACACGTGTAGAAAGATCAGCAGATGTCTGTATCATCTGCAGCAAGTTCTAACATGTCCCTGAGAGACAAACATTGTCAGGAAAATTACACATCTCTTCTCACCCAGGACAAAGGATTGTGCCAAAGGAGCAATTTAGGCAAAATTCTTTATGAATTCTTTAGAAGTTCCAGAATCAAACTCCTTTAAACAGTTACACCGCATGGCAAAGCTTCCTCAGTTCTGCTGGACTGGAGCTGTCTGTCAAAGCTACTGTCATTTGGGAGTTAAACATCATTATTTCCCAGTGTCACCAGGAGCATAGTTTGTTACTTACTGAATTTGCATTTTGAACATATTTAAAACTAGACAATGTTGAGTACAACACTGACATTCATTTTCTTTCATAAAAATGGAGAAATGCTCCCCTTCAGCATAATAACCTAGGAGCTAGAATGCTCGGCCACAAATCAGGGCAGCTGACATTGTATGCCACTGGGAGTTTTATGGGGCTTGATTACAATATCCCAAGTCATGGAAAAGTAGCCTAACTACCCCTCTATGATGAGAATAAGCCACCAGTTCTGTTCAAGCTGTGCCATTGGACACAAAGAATATGAAATTCATGAGACTAGATATAGAATACTCATGCATGAGCTTGATGACATACCAAAGCTGTGACTGCATGAGAAAGGGACAACCCTGTGTTTTGGCTTGATAGATTATTTATGCATTTTACGTTAGACTATGAATTACAAGAAGACAATATACAAAACATGCCCCCTTCCCCCACTCTGCAACCCAACCCAAGCAAAAATACTCAGCAAAAATACAAAGAAAGAAAAAACAGATCTATAGATATAAAGTCTTTTCCTCTATGCTGAGTATCCCAACCTGCATCCTAGAGATTATGGCTCTCCTGTGCTTGTTCCCCCTGTATTCAGTTTTAAGAGGCACATGGTATAACCTAGAGTTAATTCATTGGTATATGGAGCTACAGGTTCAAAGGTCCTCAAGTTCAATGATCAGAGCCCTGGGCAAATGCTCCAGTCCTTGTGAGAAATTCAGTCCTTGCCATTTCTTATGATGCTCTTATGATGAGAGAAATAAGAGAGGCAGTGCTACCAGACAGTGCACAGCTCGGCTGCCTGGGAACAGGAGGAAGATCAAGACTCCAAGTCCCACCTACAAGAAATTTATCAGTAATTTCTAGTTAGTCCAAGTGCTTCCAACAGGTTTCATTGCCACTTATGACTGGCTGTGTCTGCTTGGATCCCATTTTTAAGTCTTATCTTTTCCTTATACTGTGTATACTGGATACTGGTGCCTGTATCAACTTTGTGAATTCCCTTTCTGGAGTAAAATATCCAACTGCTGGGTACTACAGCAGTGTGTGCCTTCATACCCAGCTCCTCTTTTTTAAGATCAAAGCTTCATAACCAAAGAAGAATTTATGCACATTCTGGTTATCTGGAGGACATTGATCAAAGGATATGTAGTTGATCTCTAAGAATTGTGGTTTTCCTTTTAAGAATTGAAATATAATTAGATTCATTATCAGAATTATAATGAGGACTGCCCCAAAGATTTCTCACAGAACTTCACCTACCTGTCACCTGACAGACTGTGCCATGACTCTGAAGGGCCTCCCGTACAGGCAGCTGTGCTGGAGGCAATTGGGAGGAGGGTGTGTGGTCCAAATTTACACAGATATGTGCTTGCAGATCATATGAGTGGCACACAGAAAAGAGTACCTATGCTGCTGCTCAAACCCACAGACTGAGGTGACACCTATGGGAAGATACTAAATATTAGACAACACTCTCCTTTGTACGGACATGAAGGGAAGAGAAGGAAAACAGAGTAAGTTTCAGGAAAAATTTTCTGTGAGTGAAGGGGTGAAAAAATGTACTTTAAAAATACTCTTTGAACTTTGAAAATGAACAAAGAAGGAACATTCAGTATAGGAACAGATGATTGGCCTTTTCTTTTGAGCATGAATCTTCAAACCTAAGCTGGATTCCTGAGCACTGCCACAACTATAAAGAAGATAAAAGATAACAGTAGACACATCCCTCCCTTAACAGACTATTGCATTAGATAGACCAATTAATACTCCAATTTTGATTTTGGATTTCATGTACAAAATCCTAATGAATTTATCCTTTCAATGCTCCTGTAAAGATAAATAGGTATCACTATTATAGGAGTGGGAAATGTGGTCATAGAAGGGATATTCATCCAAAGCACAATAAAAGGCAACAAAAGGGATGATTTTAGAAATCCAATGCCTCAATCACCACAAAAATATATCTATACTTTTAAAATATGAATTTGTATGAGAATTGAGTAATAGTGGGATTTGAATATAGAAGTACCACTATTTCCCTTATGTTTCATCACAGGGAAGTGAGTAATCTACAAAACGTTTTGGAAATGTGTCACAGAAGAAATGTTTTTTATAGGAAGAAGTCCTGTGTCTATTCCTTAATTTTCAGAATGAGAACTATACACTGTAGAAAATAGTCCTTTGAGAACTATCACAAGATAGGAAGTCCACTGGGAAGATACCTAGATGTTATACCAGGAAAACACTGAGTGCTGTCAACCTTTTACTGATATCAATTGTTAATTAATAAATATTGGCATTGAAGGTTTTCTTTAAAAGTTGGCTTTTACATCTTGTTCAGATAGTGTTTTGGTCAGATATTATATAAATAATAATTCACACGTAGTAATAGATCTATTTAGGAATAGTGGAATATTTAACAAGTCACAGGTTACAAAAACTATTCATTTTCTTTTTTGAAGTTTCTAGCTATTCACCTATACAAATCTTCTTTCCTTACCTTCAAAAACTTACTGAATGTGTTACTTTTTAAAATAAAGTGTTCAATCCTTTTACTGTAGCGTATTGAGGTTTAGAATATTCATAGTTTTTTCAAGTAATTTTCATTCAAGGAATACCAATTCATTATTACCCTACAATGAGTTACACTACCATAACCCGAAATGTAACATAACTTAAAGTCAGCTTTCTAACATTATTTGGACTGTACATTGCCTACACTCCAAGCTCGTTACTGTTCTACCAAGAGTGTAACTTACAGAAATTAAAATACTTTGAACCTTTTGAAGTGCTTGCACATCTCTTTCCATTTTTAATTGCACTGTTTGAACTTGCTTATCTGAAAACAAGAGGGGAAAGAGAAAACCCATGAAATCACTTGCCTACATTAATTTATTCAAAATGTTTGCTTCAGGTCAGTGTCCGAAGCCAGCAGAACGCACTGGGATGAGAGTCCTGGCAGAATTGTGACCTTCACCGCCGCCCTTGACATTCACAGCCTCCTCCCTGCTGTTCTGCTGGCTGGGCAGAGAGATAGGAAGAATGAAGTTCAAGTGTGACTGAGTGCCCACAGCTTTTCACTAATATTGGTTCTGGACATCCTTGCTGCTTGTCACACCCAATACAAAGTGTTTTAGCAGGTGGTTCTTTGTGTCTCATCTAAAACTACCAAAAGATAAGAGGTAAGATAGGATCAGATGATAAACAGGAATGAGGAATATTGTCTGTATCAAATAAATCTTGCCACTATTAAAGGTGATACTGGGTCTAACCTTTGTAGACGTAACAAAGCTAAACAGCCAAATTTGATTCTGTTGCCATAGTTTCTAGTCCTCCACTAAATGTTTCACTCTGGCAATATGTGAGAAGTACCCTGCAGGTAAGGACTGTACATTGCATCTGGAAAAACACCTTTTTTTAAAGAACTATAATAAAGCACAGGTATCAAAAGTAGCACCAGCTTATTTGAGAGAAAATGATTCTGTTATAAACTTTCCCAAAACCACAAAACTAATTATATGAAGAAATGTGCATTTTGCAGAAGCTCAAAAACTACTCTAGGGAGAGAGTAGATTTTAATATTTTTAAGATAAAATAGTAGACCATTATTTAAAAACATAACTATCTACAAATGACACTTTTCTGTATCAGTAACTTCACAGTATATATCTGTCACAAAATAAGAAGTCTAGTCACATTGCTAGGCAATATTAGAAGTCTCAAAAGCCACAGCAAATATTCCTTTGTCATAAACTAAAAATATGTAAATATATGCATTAGAATTAGAATAAGTATGTATGAATTTTGCTGCAAATACATACAAAATTAGCATTTGATACCAGAAAAAGACAACAGTCCAGAAACAAGTTCTGAAGCATAAACAATTCCAACTTAATGACATTTCTTACACGTTTTTAAACTAATCATCTTGATCTGATATCAGTTTAAAGTTTTACCTAATAAATACTTTTCTTTTTCAGCATGTTCCAGAGCATTTTCGAGTTGAGAAGTCTCATTGTGCAATTTAAAAGCCTCATTCTCTTTTTCAAGCATTTTTTTTCATGGTCATCGTCTTCAAAGACAACCTGAAAGATTGTGACGCCTTGAATTTATAAGGAAGGAATCAGGGATTTAAATATGCTGCACTGGTGTAATATTATACAACACAGTATCATATAATTTCTGAATTCTATTACAGAGTCATAATATGAATAGAAAAAAGTCGAGACTCTAAATAGGTCCCTGCTAGAAGAAAGGCTGCAGTACATTATATACAAAGCCCATAACACATGGGGACATTTTATTGACAGGAATAATGCATATCATACTGTTTGTGTGCCCTCATCATTCAGGTCAATTTATTATGGAGGCTGTGTCCAGGAAGGCAGCTGGGGCCTATCCACCCACACTTCCCCCCGTGTTTATTAAGTGCTGTCCGTAACTAGGCAGGCAGGAGGGACTGTGGACAGGCAACACCAGGGGGTTGCAAAGTGCATGGCTAAGGAGGGGGGCTTGTTGCCTTTGTGTCATTTCTCAGTGACAGTGCTGCCAGTGTCATGAGGAGCACATCACATGTCAAAGCGGTGAAGTTTTCAGGCTGGGAGCCGCATGGAGTCCATCAGGCCTTCTGATATCAACACAGTTGGTTTTCTACTTGGTGTCGGAGCCACCCAGAGGCAATTCATATTCTGAACATTAACATGGCTTTGCATGCCTGTCACACATAGACCGTGCAGGGGTTTAATGCTATTGAAGACTACGGTTTAAATCTCTATGCAAACAGTGATTACCTTGTAAGAAGGTTCCAGGATAACATGCAACAAAAGACTTTAAAGTTATAGTTTTAGTAAAGCAATCTCATTTACATTTTTATTATGCGTGTCCTTTGTTTAAATCTTGCCACGTCCATTATGGAAAAGACTTCTTATGCAACTGAAGCTTATTGGGACAGCTACTCTTTTTTTCTTGTTGGTTTCAAAGCTATTGAAAACATTTGAATATATTGTCTTATGGCTGTCTAGTTTTTACTGCCACATATTTCTTTTAAAATTATAGAAAAGCTTTCAGAGCTGGCACAGAACTTTATAGTAATACCAGAATATTAACTAACTCCTGAAACCATTTAAAATATTAACACAAAAGAGAAGACTCACACAACAGTTGCTTTGCTTGCTAAAAAAACCTCAGGATATTATTTGCATTGCTTGGTAAAAATATGAACTTTAAAAAAAAATTACTCCAAACAAAAAATCTTAAAGACCTTAAAAAATTAAATTTCAAGGTTTTGAAATGGCATGTAAACTTAAACTATAGTGTAATGAGTGATAAAATATAGTCCATAACGATTTGTTTTTCTTTGAAAAAGACATTTTTTGTCTCAAATTTACCAGAAGAAATTACTAACGTACATAAAGTTTTGGCTGCAAAGTTTTCATTGATTTTATAAGAAATTGTGTAAATAAAATGTCAAGTGCTTTGCAAATTAATTCATATTAGTTTGTGGTTTCCCTTCCTGTACTGAAGAAACAGTAGCAGCTTACATAAAGACCACTTGTGAGTAACAAAAATGTTATTTTTAATAATGCAATATTTTAAATAAATTCTAGTGAAATATTTCATCAATATTTCATTTTAAACAGTGTTTATGCAGTATCAGATTTAAAATTATTCCTCTGAGATAACTGTGAGTGTGCATGCTTTCACTGAAAACTTTTACCAGATCTTGTAGACAGCCGAACACCCTGCAGGGAAAGCAGTAGTGTTAAGAAAACAGCACAAGAGACATTTAGGTAATTAGCTAACACTCTACTCTGGCAGTGGTCAGCTCTAAACCACCGCAAAACAACCTCAGAATTTCAAAAGACCTTTTAAGTAACTGTTACAGCTCTTAATAGGCTTAAGTATTTGTTCCTCTGCTCTGGCTGTGTTTAAGCATCAACAGCAGATGCTCGAAGAAGAACCTTCACACAAAATAAAGAAAAAAAGATTTAGATGACTCCTATGAGTAAGTCTGAAATGGCATCTCAGTGTAATCATGATCTTGTCCTGTTTCAAAGAAAGGATACGAAAGGCTTTCCTGGCCGAGCTGCCCTCTGCTATACCCGGACAGCCTTTAGCTCGAGCGCCACCGGCTGCCGCGGCCGAGAACTGCAGCTCATTAACTATTCCGTCTCCTGCTGCAATGAGGACACTCATTAGCAAAATGAACAAAGGGACAATTTTCTGTAGCTACAGTCATCTGTTACACTTTGAGTGGCAGGTTTTGTAGCAATGTTCTCCCTACCATCTGCCCGCAGCGGTAGCGTTTGGCTTGCTTAAACTGGGGAACTTTTAAGTTGTAAGAAAAAAGGGCTAGAGGTTGCATGGCTTATACAACATGGCTCAGACAGGAGACTTTCTAGATTTCCCACCTTTTCTGATGTACTGCCTTCATTCTAACAATCTATTACTTTAAATTAAAAAAAAAATAAAAGAAAATCAGCATATTTCAGCCTTAATAATGCTACTCCATATTTGCTAAGGTTTTGTACAGTGAACTTACAATAGCTTTTCTAATAACACTAGACAGATATGCACACATAGTTGTGGAGCACAACGAGCTTCAACTAGATTCATTCACCTATACTTATAGTATTCTAGACAAACAGGTAAAGGGGAGAGAACATAGCTACTCACTATGCAATTGAGAAATACGCACTTCAGTTTTGGTGCCTGGCAGTATTTAACACACACTCAAAATAATAATTCGGCCTTTTGAATAACCGCTATGACTTTTGCACTCCTATTGCAAAGAAATGTGATGCAAATTACTGATGTTATCCTATGACATGAAAGAAGAATGTATTTGAATATATTCCAGTTAAAATTATAAACTAAAGTTGTTACTGTTGTAGATACATTGGTAATTTTCCTTGAAAACAAATCCATTCTCGAGAATCTGTCACCCAAATGATCATGTACCTCTGTTTCAAGCTCGACTTTAGGTATTTACAGGCCATGCTGTGTGCACACCAGAGGGTGCAATTGCCCAGGCTGTCATTAAAAACACTCCTTTACAAACACACCCAGTTCTGAGTTGCAAGGGAAATGATAATTTCACTATTAATTTTTATTTATTTTTATTATCCATAACATCTTACATTCCCATGATTATAATTTTAAATCTTTCACAATTTATAACTGTATATTTCAAAGAAATACAGTTTAAGGTTTAACATGGGAACGTGCAGTATGGGCATTGGTTGGATACAAGCCTTTACTTTACAGTCAGCCATCCTGTTACTAAATCCGTATCTTCAACTCAGCTAATGGATATATTTTATTAGGGCTTCCAAGGTCTTGAAGGAGATCAAAATGTCATAATTCCTTTGACAACATGCTCTAATCAGCAACCATTCTCATAGTGGTTTCATCTTGTAGCCACTGCATCCTGTCATCTATGGAGGCCTTTTAAATGAAACAAAACAGGCACTGCCCAGGGAAGGATTAACAAGTGGCTACTGGCCCAGATACCTCCATTTACCTCATCTATGGGGGCCTTTTAAATGAAACAAATCGCAGACACCGACCAGGGAGGGATTAACAAGTGGCTACTGGCCCAGATAGCTCTACTTACCTTCTAGTGTCATGTCAGAGCTGGAAATACTAAAGACAGCATAGCTTGGGAGGGAAAATAGGGTTTTAGTTGCCAATTCTTTGACATAAGAAAATAGTGAACTTTTCTTGTTCCTGTTTTGTATGAGAATGCAGAATTCTCAGAGAAGCTGGTGATCACAAACGTTTGCTGTATGGATTAGCTAAAGATTGCATAGATCCTGAAGTAATCCTGACAGCGCCGCCTAAGGATGAGGAGTCGGCCATCCAATTTGACACTAAATGTTTACTGCAACCAACTGTTTTCATCCATTCAGAGGCTTGTTTGGGATGAAAATCAACTAGCAAAGTTTTGTAAACTGTTGTTAGAATACTGCATGTGACCTGGAGAGAGATTAAGCATTCTCTTAAGAGAGAGATTCCAAACACTATGCAAAGATCTCCAAGTCTTCTCTTTGGCAAGGTATTCAGATTCTGTAATCAAGTAATCTCGAACTATATGATAAACAGATTTAAGATGAGTTTTTCAACTTAGGGCACTTTCTCCAGTTTTGACTGGAGAAATGTTTTGACTTTTTCTTGTTCACTTCCCTATCTATGCAGGCTAGAACTAGTACTAGTTCTCAAAGACTTTAGAGATCTAGTACCTCTTTACACTTATCTGGCGCCTGTTCCAGTACCCAACCAGCCTTTGAGTGAAGCACATTTTTCTAATATCCAACCAAAACCTTCCCTGACACAGCTTTAGGCCATTCCCTGTCACTGGTCACTAGAGAGAGTGCCTGCCACTCCACTTTCCCTCACAAAGAAGCTGCAGACTTCCCCTCAGTCTCCTCCAGGCTGAGCAGACCAAGTGACCTCAGAAGTTCCTCACACGGCTCCCCTCCAGGCCCTTCACCATTCTCGTAGCCCTCCTTTTGACATTCTCCAATAGCTTTTTGTCTTTCTTATATTGTGACATCCAAAACTGCACACAGGACTTGAGGTGAAGCCGCACAGAATAGAGCAGGACAATCTCCTCCCTGGTCAGCTAGCTGTACTGTGCTTGTCCCAAGGATTTTCATTTTATTAACAATTCCACAATTTTTACTTAAGAGTAAAGCCATACAATTGCACTCATGTCCCTTGCTTCCAATAAATTGATTATTTTGTCCTTAATTGTGCCATTTATAGTTCTTTCATTGATATGTTGTCCATTTTATGGACAGGTCTTTAGTAAAAGCAGTTCTCTCCTTTAGTAAGGGCCTATACCTTATTTGCCACATACTACTTCCTTTTTTAGGAATTTCAGCTTTTTTGTTCATATTATTGTGTTCAGATTTTAACTAGTTAGTCAGTTTTTCTCATCAATATATATCAAGCTTTGGAAATATTGCATGTATGTGCGCCAAAACTCACTTGCATACATAGATGTGCTCATATATTTATGGCATAAATATATATTAGCATCTCATTCACCTTGGCCTCACCTTGAGCCCTGTGTCTGGTTCTGGGCCCCACAATTTCAGAAGGATGTGAAGATCCTTCAACATGCCCAGAGGAGGGCAACAAAGCTGGTGAAAGGGCTGGGAGGAAAGTCCTATGAAGAGCAGTGAGGACTTTGGGCTCATCTAGTTTGGAGAAAAGGAGAATGAGGGGTGACCTCATTGCTCTGTGCAGCTTCCCAAGGAGAGGAAGCGGAGAGGAAGGCGCTGATCACTTCTCCCTGGTGTCCAGTGCTAGGACACATGGGGATGCTTCAAGGTAGTGCCAGGGAGGCTTAGACTGGATATTAGGAAGTATTTCTTTACTGAGAGTGCCGTCATACACCTGAAGAGGTTTCCTAGAGAGATGGTCAATGCCCCCAGCCTGTGTCTTTACAGTGGGTTCACACGTATGACAGTGGTAATACAAGTGCCCTGGGGTTAAGAGGCAGAGTCCAAAAACGCTATCAAGATCCCTGATGATCCACTAAATAATGCAGCATTACAGCACTAAAATCTACAACTAACTGGCCTAGTACCACTAAAAGCTGTGAGGCAGTTCAGGTATTGCTGCCTAACTATTTTGAACCGCAATAGCAATGAAAGGTTTAACATCTGAATTCCAGTGAAGTTACAAACGTCTCTACAGGCTTTCTGATCCAGCTGGATGTTCTAATAGTACTCCCACCAACTCAGAACTTTTAAAAGATAGTGAGGAGATGATTTTTTACCCCTAGAATTTCACATACCGTCTACCTTAGGGGGCTGCCAGCACAGTTAGATGGCATTTTCAGATCTCGTTAGTACTACACATCTCAATGAAACATAAAGAGCAGGGATGAAAAAGCAATAGAGTTACAGGCTTAGCTGGCACTGTGGAACCTCTTTAGAGCCTGAGACTGCTTTTACCAGCCTAAAGCATATGTGAAGTTTTGAAAAAGTGTTACAGATTTGTCACATTTCAGTGAAATCCAGATGAATACAGTGAATTTGGATAGAAGGACATGTTTATGTTGCGGAAGGGATAAAAAGATGCATGGGCAAATGAGACAATCATGTCTTCCATTTGAAGACTACAGACTGAATAAGCAGGAGAGTTCTTTGGCTTTATAACTACCTATTTATGTCTGCATTTGCATGGGGGAAAAGATTAATAATTGAAAAGAGGTTCTCATATTTATGAATGGTTGTACCCAAGCAGCTGTCATACACCATGAACTCCTACTGCAGGTGTTAAGAAAACTCAAATGAGGGATTTTGTATTACATCTTTATATTTCAAATGAAGTTATATCTTCACTGTATATTTGAAATGCTGATTTAAATGATTAACAACCCAATTCTGAATGCAAAAAGAAAATACTTATTTTAGAATTCCCAGAAGCAGTGTTTCACTACCTAATTGTAAATGGGAACATAGACTATTCTTCAAATTGTCTGTCTAGTCTACAGCTCTTTTAGATTATCTCTGCCTAGAACATTAAAAGTAATTGCTAGAAGATTCCTCAATGCTCACAAAAACCCCTATTTTAAACTTGGTTTTGGAGCAGAATTTCTTTTTTCAACTGATAGTGCTACAGACTATTATCCAGGAATGAAGAACAAAAGTAAAAAATGAATATCTTTACACTCTGTGAAGTTTTAAAAAATCTTGCAGTTTCTTTCTTTACACAAGCCACCATTTCCTTCACTGCTAAAGCCTTGGATTTGCTTTCTAATCACCCACTTTAAGCTATGCAACATTCTTGAACTGCGTATCATCTTCTGTCACTCGGTCACTGTTTTCCGCATTCTGATTTCCTCTCACATCTTCTCAAAATTCCTCAGCCTCACAGCTCCCTGTATCTTTTCTGTGAACTTTTCTCCTTTGCTTCACATTTCTCTATCCTATTCTGTGAAACATCCACATGATTAATGCTGGCTTAAACCCATTCAGAAGTGCACCTGTTCTCCTGTCCCTGCACATGTCTAGGAGATCATTCATGCTGTAAAAACACATTCTTTTCTCCTTCCAGGATTCTCTATGATTTTTTAATATACTGTATTACACAGTAGACGCTGTTAATATACTGGACACACTTCCCGCTATATATCTCCACTTGACTGTGCTATGTATAAACAGGAGAGTAATTTTAGCTAAATATTTTACTCACTACGTATCCCAACTACCCACATAAGTGAAGTAATTTAATAATCCTTTTATTTAATACTGACTTTGTTTTGTCAAGAAGTACAACTGTGCATGCTCTGTTTGCATGCAGGGAAAGAAAGATTCCATACTTCCTAATGTGGATTCTTTTTGCTGTTCCAGTTATATGCTGAAATTAGTCACCATGAAGGTTTGTGCACAGACCCTAGAGGGCACTAGGAAGCCACCTGGAGTGCCCACGATTGGTCATCATGGGCTACTTGGGAGCCTAAGAGTTCAACTACCAAACTCATCAAAATATTTTTTTTTTTTTTTTAATTGAACCAGTCTCCATTTTCTATGGTTACTATGTTTCTGCCTCCTAACAGACCCAATCACAGACTGGCAATAAAGCAGGTTCCCTTCATTTGCTGTGAATTAAAGTATGTTCATCCTTCATGATTTGACTATCCTGAGTAACATGGAAAAGTAAGCACTGACTGCATATTTGGGTCTAATTCTACACTGCTTGAATATTTTGTGGTCAATCTTCACCAGTCAAGAAACTAAAATCTGCACTTTTTGCATTCTTCCACTGGTATCTACTAACATACCTCATTCATGCTGTATTAACTATGGTGTTACTCACCTAAAACTGTATTCAAGAATGCTAAACTGCCTAGGGAAAAACAGTACTTGTAAAAGGAAATTTTGTGTTGATTTTTTTCTATTAAATATAGTTTAAATGCCTAGTGCTCACAAAAAAATCAAATACCTTCTCCAGGTTTTGAAGAGCAAAGTTATACTCTGTAACTAGTTTACGACACATTAATACTCAGATCAGCAGTCTACTATCACACTAATGACTAAAACCCACCTCAAAAATGGCCCTGAAAACAGCCAGTACATCACATACCTGTTGTTGGTGTTTTGTTGAATTTGGACCTCTTTCTGTAATTCAATTTGTAATACATTACTGAGAATTTTGAGGTTCAGTAAAAGGACAGGAACAATTACAAAACTGAACCAACTACTTTTATTTTTTCTTCTTTTTTGTTTAAGAAAGTTAAATCCAAGATCTTCTACTTAAATAATAGGCTCATGTTCCTTTTCTGTAATTTTTTCTGCATTGGCTATTAAAATATTTTTTATTAATGTTCATATCAGAAACCTGAATCTGAGGCTTTATGTATATTTCTCTCTTGTAATGAGGGTTCACTGATTGCAACATGATAGCCAAGGAGTGTTAATGCTGGCATGGGCTGTGATTTACTACCTAACAGTCACTGACGGTATTTTGTCAAATAAATATGTGGGAAAAGAACTGTAAATAAATTATACACACAGAGAGTGTGGTACTTTTCTTGCCCATTAAAATACTGCTATAAAGTATTTTACCAGAAATACCACAAGAAAATTTAAGAATATTTTTCTAATTATGGTTGTTAATATGCCAAGTACACTGTAATTCATGTTCTGCTCATCGCAAATTTGCAAAAGGCACCTTACACAGTAATTTTCTAATCTATATTAGTACTATTCTTTGCTTCCTTATTTCCAGTACTTCCATGGATTATTTTTCATTAAGGAAAGTATTGTTTTATCTGCACAAAAAGGACATATGAATGAATCCCAGTATCTAGTGAAGATGAACATATAAGTAAAAAAGAATTTTTTCTTTACCCATTTATGTAAAAAGTCAATGTCTGTCAGTGGGTCATTTATGTATTTACAAAGGTTTGGAGCCTGCTCTTCAAAATTTTCTTCATATTGTGCTTGACTGATGCTTTTGCAAATGAACAAATCTGGCTAGAGGGAGCAACTGAGCTAAAAATCAAAACCTTAAAATTATTTATTTTTATATAGAAGGCAAGCTGGTCGAAAGAGAAGTATGGCTATTCCATTACTCTGTTCAAGATGCTGATGACTAGAGTCAGTCACCTAAACACATTTCTATGTCCTACTGTTCACCTGGGCAGGGTCTCTACACCTGTCAGAGCTCACAGCTTCATATGAACACTTTGGACATCTCAGGCTGCCAGCTGAAATGACATCTGCAGAACAAAAGACCTAAATTTAAGTGTCTACCTAAGAACTTGGGGAGTTTCAGCCACACGCATAAGGGAAATGAAACCTGACTCATGAACACATGGTTTAGTGTCAGAAGAAGTGAGGTATGAAAGACATCTCATGCAGGGCTGGCTGACAAGGCACAGGGCTGAAGGAAACCTCTCCCTTTCTGAAACCAAAGGCAGAGGCCAGGTAGAATATCTTTAGACATCTCCACTGAACAGAAAGATCTGCATTGACTATTTGGGAAGACACTCTCATAAGACACCTAAATGTATGTTTCTTAATCTGTGAACTGATTCTCAACCCAAACTAACAAATTTGACTGTTAAATAAAGTATCAGGGAGCCTTCTGTAAAGAAAATAAGAAATATTGCACTGTAATGTTGTTTCATAAAATTAAAAAGTAATGACATGAAGAAAATTCTAGTTTGATTTTGCAGAATAAATTGTAAAAATGTGCCCAAATTAACATATATTGCCAAGTCAGAAGTATCAATGACACCTTTTTAATGCTTGTTGTAAGCATTGCTCCATTGCATCACTCCTGGGGATGTAAAATTTAAAACTAACACTAACATCAGGAAAACTGTAACTCATTAAATGGAAGATCTGAATATACAAAATTGAACACATATCTCATTAGTCCCATGCAAGGAAAGCACGAGACCTGACCCTCAATATAAATATACTTGGTATACTGGTGTACAAAGTGTTCTCTGTTAAACTAAAGACTCCCCCTCCAAACCTTCAGTACTGCATATTTGGAAGATACTTGGACTCACTATTTGACAGGCAGAGAATATTTATGCAGGAAGGATATTCAGCTTTCTCAAAAAAATAACTAACTTAGGAACACTCAAGTATCTGCCAGATGGTAACTAGTCAGATTCTGCAAATGAGACCCACACATATGTATTAATACAGATATCAAAATGTAAGCCCAGTAAGTGGCCAAAGCTTGTTTACAAATCCTAATTCAACATCCTGCAAAGTATTTTTTTGATAAAAAGAATTGAAAAATCAGCATTTTAGCAAGTAACAGGCGAAGGGTTAAAGGAAATACATTCTGCTTGCCCCTGGTTCAGATGAGCAAAATACGCTGGAGTCTTCCAGGGATTAGAGGCAGAATGAGATACTGCTTCTAAAAATAGTACTCGAAGCATTTAATTTTAGTACTTATCTCTGTATATCGAGAACTAAAAAGAAAAGCTTATTCTAAGAATTTTGTGCGCATAATTATTTTATAACCCTAAGCACCTTCCTCTGAAATTTCTTACACAGTAAAGGGACAGCTAGAAACCCCTCATTTTGGAGGAACACATCTCCCTCTGCAGGTCTCTAGAGGCAACTTCTTCCCGCACAAATTGCTAAGGCACTTACGTTAAGCAGACTGCACTGTGCCTCCTTTAGGACTGCACCCTCCCTCCCAAGTCTAAGCATTACATTCCAGTGACACACTGCTTAGGATACACGTAACTGCGCAAGACAAGAGTAGACTATATTATTTGGATCTTCTTCCCAGTTTGCTTTTGTATGTGATTTGCCAAAGCACTGCACTGTTTCATTTAATCTCCTTAGATGTGTGAGATCAGCGAAGCCAAACTTGTAACTCACACAGGGCAAGTGTCAGGGGAACTGCCAGGGCCGCATTTATCTCCCTGCTCTTAGCCACTATTCTAAACTTTCAGAATTTTCACTTATCTTTTTTGTACCTAAAGCCATGTTAACCCCTGTGTAATTTTCTCTGATTCAGATAGCCGAGCCATCCAGTCTCTAATTAAGCTATTAATACTTGCATATTAATCTATTCTAAAAACAGAAATCTATATGATTTAGCTAAAATTGGTATATGAAAACAGAACAAAAGCCAAACCAGATTCCTTAAGGATTACACAATACAGAGATGACAGTGACAGAAGTATTTTTTATACCACAAGGAAGACTCTGACATTTTCCTAATTACCTTGACTAAAGCTTGCACAGCAATAGATAGCTCCTTTATTCTGGTATTTCTCTGACACCTGCTTGTGTCGCATGATGCGTCATTTTTAAGTCACCTGAAATGCAAGGGATACAAAACTTAAAAGGTTTGAAAAAACCCCACTTGCAATATTACAGTACTTGCATTATTAATCGATCCTCTGTTAGTAATGGAAAATCAGAGGCAGTGCCTGTATTTCTTGTATCATTTCACTTGAATCACTTTTTTAAGATAGACGGCGGTATTGGGTTTGCATGGCCAGGTTTCGGTAGCAGGGGGGCTGCAGGGGGACTGCTGTGGTAAATTGCCAGAGACTTCCTCCATGTCCGACAGGGCCAATTCCAGCCAGCTCCAGGACTGACCCAACGCTGGCCAGGGCTGAGCCCATCACTAACGGTGGCAGCACCTCTCCGGTAAGAGATTTAAGAAGGAAAAAAAGTTATTGTGCAAATGTGATTGTGCTCGGACAGGAGTGAGAATATGGGAGAGCAGCAACTCTGCAGACACCAAGGTCAGTGATGAAGGAGGGGGAGGAGGTGCTCCAGCCGGAGCGGAGATTCCCCTGCAGCCCATGGAGAAACACAGGGATGTAGCGATCCACCTGCAGCCCGTGGAGGAGCCCCACGCCGGAGCAGGTGGATGCCTGAGAGAAGGCTGTGACCAGAATCAGGAAAAAGAAGGCCGAGTCCCGTCAACAGCATCACCCGTATCACGGGATGAGGGTCCGGGAGCCGCCCTCGGCCCTGGAGCTGTAGAGCCCGGCGGGACTGCCCCGGAGCGCAGCCGAACCCCGAAAGTCCCGGCCCGGCAGCGCAGGAAGTGACGCGGGCCCGGTGCCGGGGCGGCGCTGGGCTCGGGCCGGGCCCGCTCCGCTCGTCCGGTGCCGCCGCTGAGGCCCCGCCCCGCCGGGCCCGCCCCGCGGCCTCCGCGCTCCGCATGGGCCCTGCTGCCCCGGGCCACCGAGCAGAGCCCGCCCCGTGGCTGGGCCGCCCTGCAAAGCCTTCCCGAGCGGGGAAAATCGCTGCAGCCCGACCGGCCCATCTCCCCGGAGGCGGAACGCGCTTCATGGGTTTCTCCTATTTGCTACCAGTCAGCTGTTGCTCCGCAAATACCCTCACTCCTTCTGCACGTTTTTCTCATCTGACACGTTTAAATCTCATTCCGTAGCCTCTTCCCCACCTTAAGCCAACCTCCTCGCTGTTGGAGCATCTGGTCAACTGGACACTTCCTATTTAAGCTAGAAGTGCTGTTAAGTTGTAAATATCAGTGGTTAGATCCTCACTGGAGAGCGTCTGATGAGAGTTCATGCACTCCAGGCAAACAAGGTCAAGAAACATTCTCCCCACATGATGGCATTTTTCAGACAATATTGCACATAACGTGGCACCAATGCAATGACTCCCACCACACATAGAACTTCTCACCTCTGTTTACAAACAGACTGGAGGAGGGACAGGTGGATGAAGTTTACATGGGTTTTTAAAGCTGCATAAGAAGGAGAAGAAAATGTGGAAGAAATACAGAATAGTGGCTTAGGTGTTGAAGGTAGAAGAAGAAGACGAAAAAATCTGGGCAGTTGATGGCTGCAGGCTAGAGGAAGGTGGTGTCAAACATGAGTATAAGCCATTATGAATGGCCAGTTTTCTTCCATTGTAATAACAAACGTAGACTTTGACATTCTAATTTTCATGTGGTTAGGAGACAATAGTGTGATGGCCCAGAGCTAGGCATAATTTTCTCCCTTGATAGAAGTCAGTCAGAAAGTAAGGGCTAGCTGAAAAAGCTATAAAGGTATTAATGTGAGTTTGAATACACTCTTGGATCTATAGTGCTCTTTGACCAAAATAGCTATTAGCATCTGCATTAAAAATTCCTTAAACTTTCTTTGAACTCAAATTACATCTAAAGAGATATCAAATATTTAATATCAAACATCTCATTGATGCCTTAGGCATCATCATCAACATGGCACAACTATACAAATATAGAAGCAAATAATGACTTATAGATGATGCAAGGAGTTTTAAGCAGGATGATTTCTTCTAATGGAGTTGAATTTTGCAAGTTCAATGTGACACACAATCTTTATGGCTCATAACTCACCATGATCAGATGAATAAGACTATTTCAAATTCTTAAATTCCACAGAAGTGCCAGGGAATCATATGGCTTTTAGAAAAAATGTGCCTTTTTTTTTCAAGAATGAAAATAATTTTACTAATTGTACCTTTCCTGCAAGTGCCAGGCATTATCTCACATCGTCTACAGAAGAAAGATGGAAAGTGATACCAACTGCCAACATACAATTAAATGCTAGATTTTTTTCTCTGAGCTCAAGCTGAAAAAGGGATAAACAAGTGATCCCTATTATAATAGTAAAAAAAGAGAAATTTAAGAAGTTACATATAGTACAGGAGGTAAGTCATGAGTACATTGACAAATGTTACTTAAATGAATATAAAGGAGGGAGATTTCATTATTAAGTCAGATGTGCTGAGTAATACTTTAAATTGATACTTGTAACTTAACTATTCTTCTCAGAGGTTTTCTTCCGGTTAGAAAAATAAAGATAACTGAGTGGCAGAAATTATTACTTGGCTTCAAAAGACCTTTTGTAAAGCCTGTCTTTTAGGTCACCTTTCAACACTAATAATACAGGGAAGAGTGCATTTTGATTTGGAAAAAGCCTCATGAGCCATTTGAAACAGATCAAAAATTTATTAAGAAAAAGCTGCTGAAAATTGCATCAAAGTTTTTATGACATGTAGGAATCAGGTCACAGATTAGGAAAACTTATTTCTTTATCCTATATATTGCTTTGATCCATATGAAAGGAGCAAGTTTTATCCATTAGAAGTTCTGATCAGAAAATTCACATGTATTTATGAACTGAAAAACTCAACACTTTGTTTATGATATATTTCATCCTCTGTTCGTTCTTTTCTTATTTTTGATTACTGTTGGTCTTAACTATTCTAACTAATGTCTTTATGTTAAGCAACTCAATGCTGCACACCCTAATTACCTACTGCACTCATAATAATCTTGTTTATTTAGAAATGTCTTTGCTCTTTAGCCTGGGCAAGGACAGCTATTGATTCTCTTAGATAATAATCAAAAGCTGTTTGTTTATATTCTTCATTCTCCAAATTCCCTGAAATGAATTTTTATGATAATTTTAACCCAGTTAGAAGCTGCTGAAAATGGATTTGGAATGGTACTGATGCCAAATCTAAAAGAATAATACTTCTGGCATAATAAAACACTGCTTTTAACGTTGAAAAATGGGTTCAGTTGTAATCTTTGAAAATGAGATTCTACTTGCCTCTGGTTTGTGTCCCAGCCTGGCTAGGTATTCTGCTTTCTGTGCAGGGAACACTGTGGCACCACAAAAAAACCCAGGAAAAGAAAAGCAAACCAGGAAACAGAGAGAAATGGAACAAAGATGTGGCATAAGATTTGACTGCACATTAAGATCAAAATCTTTACCAAGCTATAGTCTTCTGTTATAATTCAACTATAATGGTCCTCACATTCATAGGCCACCCTGGTTTCACCATGCTGCTGCAAGTATTTTGTTACCAGGATCCTTTCATAAAATTATTTGCAGTTATGTCATATCTGAAAACCAAGGCTGTGAGTCAGGACTAAATTTATTCATTGCCAGTTTGTATCCATTTCTTTTTGGCCAACATTACCTTTAACCTAAGGAGCTCTTCTTACTCCCTAGTATTTAATTTGTGATGTATTTGTAGGGATCCCTTCTCAAACTCTGTTAGGTAATGCAAGCCAAGAACAGTTGTCTCCTTGTACTAGTTTGAAAACAAACCAGTGGGAGGCACTAAGTCAGAATAACAATTTAATGGAAATTAAAGAAAAGGGGAAAAAAAAGGTAAAAGAAAACACTGTCAAACTGACAGAGTCAAGGTACAACCTGACACCCTGTTAGGCAGGGTGGTGGTAGCAGTCTGGTAGAATGGTGGCTGCAGTCCTCTGAAGCGGTGATCCTGTAGTAAAACAGTCTGCTCTTCCTCAGGAAGTCCAATGGTGGCTGTGTAGCTCCTGTCCTCTGGAAATCCAGTGGGAAGCCCGGTGTCTCTGGTGTTCAGCCTCAGCTTATATCCACGATGGGATGCTTGGTTCCTCCCTCTGGGTGGAGCATCTCACAATGGGGTAACGAGTCATGAGGCAGAGTGTTGATTAGGCTCATTAACAGAAGATAGTCCGGAGGGAGTTATCTCTGAGTCAGGCGGCAGGACAATGATGGGCAATTAACAGCAAGATAGTCTGGGGGGAAGGAGGCAAGGAAACACTGCCCCACCTGATTTTAACAGCTGATGGGGATGGTAATAGAATACACTGCAACCCAGGACACTCCTCTTGTTACACAGCCACCAGTGCCCTGATCATTCTAATTCCCCCTTGCTCTCCTGCCAGTCAACATCCTTAAGCAACAGTGAACAGAAATGTATACAGTATCCCAGATTAAGTTTCACAAGTCCTTTCTAAAAGAAATATTTATTTTGGATACGTACTCACCTGCTGTGTTCTAAGATACTATTTATCCTTTTGAAAGTTACATCACATCAGAAACTACAGTGATTCTGCCTCTAAATAGCATTTGTGCGTCTTCTGTCCTGATGGTTTCTCACAGCTGAGATTCTGCTAATAACAGAAATACTGACCTGCCACCAGGTGGATGTCCTTTCATTTTGCACTGTTCAATTTCAGATAATCACATAAGAAATTCTGTCTCTAGTCTTCAGATGTTTCCCACATGACACTTAAAAAATCTTCTTTAAATGCTGCTCAGCTCTGAATCTTTAATTCAGTAGCACACCTAGTGCTGGTGTAATTAATGAAACTATTAAAGTCGGTCTCAAGATGGAGCTTGGAAGAACTCCACTAGCAAGTTTCTTTCAGTATAACAGTTTCTTTAAATCATTTTCAGTTGTCTCTTCCCATCACCACCTTTTATTTCTTGTTCTAATCCTTGTCTTCATTGGGTTGGTAATGACTCATACCATGCAGTATCAGAAACTTTATTTAGATACTGCAAGATTAGGTGTACTAAATTTCCTATAGTGACTTTATATTCAGATAGACAGATATAAATTCAGATAGACATGAGCTAAACCCTCTATGTCCAGGTCTGATATTGTAATCTGACTGTATTTGGGATTCTATCTGTGAATTACTAATTGATTAATGCTTAAGTGCTTACCTATAAATCACAACTTGAAGAATGTTTATTTTCATGTATGGATAATGTAGCTTTTACAATTAGTGCTTCTTTGTAACAATGTTAATGTTTCTGTTACACTTGAACAAATACTGAAACTCTCAAATTGCCAAAATCCTACTTTAAAGTCTTTGTAGATACTCACTGGAAGCCTCAGGAATACTAATTTATATTTCAGGCCAAATAAAGATTCCATCCTGATCGGAGTTACCAGTATAAGTCTACTAACTGGAGAGTATCTGTCCCTGATTTCTTCCAGTGAAAAATATTTCAGATTCAGGCTCATTATATATGCTATATATATAGTTATAAATGCTTTTTAAAAACTGTCTCTTGTTATATTAGAACTTTTAAAATTCAGATCAGAAAAAATAATTCCATATTGTACACTTAGGTATGGTAAAGTGTGTTAAAGAAAGGTTTAATTATTTACACAGAGTAGGACATCAATCAGGATGAATTGATGTCATCCTCCCTCTCTAATGGCTCTACCTGTGTTATTTTGTCATGTTAAGACAGTGGAGTTAAATAGCTGTGATCCAACCTTGCCATAACAGTTAACTCTGTGATACATAAATGGAAACAGAGCAGGTTTTTAATTGTGATGAGGTAAGCTTCTCCCTACATTTCATCAGGGATTTGACATGACTTGCTGAGCTGGTTATGTAGCACATAAGCACAGCCCTTTCCCACAGGAAGGACTTGGCAGTGGAACAACAAAGCTGGTTAATGTAATTACGTGCTATTCCGTGACTCTCAAAGCATGAATGATGAAATGTGGTTTTCTGTGACACTCACTTCTCACTGATTCCTCCTTTTGCTGCTTATTGATGGCAGAAAGGCAGGGAAAAGTGTACGTTGCAAGGTTGTGGAGGATAGAGGGCATGACACTTGCCATGGAATCAGTCTGTTTCCAAAGTCTTTCGGTTGTGAGGCCACACATGGTAGTGCTGGCTGCTTGCTACTTCACTGGAATATTTTTTCACTTCAAGAGTAGACAGTATTGCACCTTCTTTTCTACCACAGTTATTTTATGCTTCCAGTTTTTATCAAGATTAATCTATTAATAGTATTTCCTGTAATTGTGAGTGGTGATTTCCTGCTTCTGGTATTTCTGTATTGCCCATTTTCCCTACCTCCTTCACAGTCTGTCCTTGTCAGAACTGTGTTCTGCTCTTAGTCTTAGCCGAAGTATCTACTTTCCTTGACCCTAAATTGCCATTAACCAACATGACAGGGAGAGAAGGTGACTGACCTCCTGTAACTGACAAAAAAATAGACATTGTGAACACTTTTATATCTCATAAGGTTTATAAAAACAGAGAAGATAACCTTTCCAAACATCATACACATTATAAAGTTTGTCTATGTAACATTATTACCACATTATTATAATTTTTTTTCAGAGGAAGCAGCATTGTAGATCTTCCGCCTTCCCCCCCTTTTTTTTTTCCTGGTATCATCTTAAGGCCCTGTGCACAATGATCACTGCAAATGCCATTTACACTTCTGAGCAGAAATGTGAGGCTTGACCTGCGTCATCGCTCACATTTAGAGACTCAGTTATCGAGTGGGATACCAACTGAGCCCTTGAGACATGAGCAAATATCTATATTTATCACCAACAGCCCTTTTTCCACAAACTCTTGCCACATGATGTCATAGCACTGCATCTCTAATGCCTGGTGCATCCATACAGTGAATAAAATTTGAATATATGCAGAAGCTGAACAACAAATTGTGAGGCAAAGCTCTCTGAGACACAGTCCTTGTTTTATGCAACTTTTTCACACCTCAGTGTAAGTGTGGATACACTTTTCCTCCTTTTTATGTTAGCATTTAGGGTGATATGCAGTAGGTACACCAGTTAATACTAACACTTAGGCCATCACAAAGCAGCTGGCATCAGGAGTAGACAAAAGAGATGGGGAATGGGAAAGAGCAGAACTGGTTCTTTTGGCAGTGCTGTTGCCTTGTGACAGCTTTATAGATTCACTGACTATACCCTGAATAAGTTACCTGTAACTGGTAATTTTATGAAAGATAAGATATGATATGATATGATAGATATGATCATCTGCAGGCAACAGAGGATAAAATTGATGTTTTGTCAGTACGTTCCTTCTAATTGAAGTGTATATGCATTTCTTCCCTGTATTGGAAGATCCTTGATACATTTTTCTATTTTCTATTATTTTCCACATTTTGTCCTTGGTATACTGCTTCAGATTATTAGTATAAATTCAACATTTCATTTTCCAGTTACATACAGAAAGTTATTAATTCATTAAATACATCAGTCAGAAATACCTTTGTCTGAAGGGCTGTTATTTCAGCACAAAAAAAAATCAAAACAAAAAACCAAGCAATGGAAATGCTCATTCAGTGTCATTCAATACATAATTTTAGCGAACTTCTTGTTTCTTCACTAGCAAATGTTCCTGGTGATGTAATTAATTTGTTTCTTCTATGTCAATCATGTATCTACTACATATTAAAGTTAAAAGTAGTTCTACTCTCATGCATTTTGGTTTACGTCAGTGAATACCACTGTTATTCCACAGCTGTTTTTGTGATTGTGGTTTGCCTTCCAAACAATCTAAACTATTCCTGGAATGTGCAGGGTAACCAGTGATAACAGTAATGTCAAGAGAAACTTTAACCACGGAAGATGTTTATGCTTTATTACTACAGAGCTTGTTTTGAGATCTATTTTGTAAGAGCAAAGGACTGCACATAACCCTGTAACGAGTGAACCAGAAGCTCAGGAACATTACTCTGTGGAAAACAGTGAAGGGCATATCCATGCTGTGTTGTCCTCACTTTTCAAATCCCTCTAGTGCTTGTGAGGCCACAACAGGTAGGCAAAAGTGGATAGAAGTTGGAAATACAGGAGTATTCTGGAAGCAATCAATACATGCGTTGTGTTTTAGCCAGGTCATCTTAAAGAAAAATTTAGTTTTCCCTTGGAATTAACAGCAGTTCTATATGTAGCTGAAAGAAATGTTGAAGACCAATATTCTGGTAGTAAAAGGCACTAGAGGCAGAACCACATGCCCCTGGCTTTTATAGATACCGTTGCATTAAAGGATTCAAATATTTCTTTGAAATTTCTATTTCACCAGAATTGTACTCATAGCATTTGATCATTCCAGGTCCTGCACCTGGTGGTGGTGGATGTCCCACCCATGGAAGTGTTCAAGGCCAGGTTGGATGGAGTTTTGTACAACCTGGTCTAGCAGAAGGTGACCAGGAGCTAGATGATTTTTAAGATTCCTTCCAATCCAGGCTGTTCTATGATTACTCCCTGGTGCAGGATGTTATTGTTAAAACCTGTCAGATATCTAAGAAAATTACCTTTAGGAAGTGGTGATTCCTGGTAACTCCTAGTATGATAGTTGAAAACTAAACATGAGATATCTTGTGTGGCAGAAGATCAATGGGATTTTTGTCATTGGTCATCCTAAGAGACTGGATTCCCCTCAGGCCAAGTATGTGTGACTAACTCTGGCTGCTCAGTTATGAAAAATGTTGGTTGCATTACATTGTCAGTATTTAATAACAACACAGGTAAAACACACCAAGGTGAGCTTCTCTTTCCATTTACTTCACACAGGACATACTAAGGATATCAAAAGTAGTATACTATTAACACCAAGACAGTGGTTACAATGTTTGTTTTGTCTCTCAGTTACCTAGCAACAGATTTTGATTATATTTTAACCTTTATTAGAGAGCTTATTATGTGCTTTTTAACTGAAAATATAGGAAAGACATTATATCTGCTTATAAGCAGAAAGAGAAAAAAAAGAACAATCTATCTGCTACCATTACAAAAACCTGCTGGCGTATTTAGCGTGTATTTCAGGATATTCACTGGATTTCTGTTCAGATAAACAAGTTTTCTTGTTGAGAATATGCTACATTAGAGCATTAGAATACTAGCACAAGGGTAATTTGGGCATACAAAAATCTGTTTCTCTCCTCAAATGAAGCACCACAAGCTTTAAGCTGTACTTCATTGTAACTAACAATCAGATATAAACAGCTGCCCATCCATTAATGTACCACTGTTCCAAATAATCTATGGTTTTGGAGAGGCAAAAAGTCATTAGCAGGAGCTTTTGTAATATCCTAGAAGAAAGAGATTTGCAGTACTGAGTATTCAAAATGCAGCACTTTCTCCTGCCAGAAGTGCTCTTACTCTGCTGCATCCATTTACTGTTCTCTAACAGAAAGAGCTGCCTCTTTCCCTCCCCTCTCTCTGTTACCAGACCTTTGAAGACTTTGAACTGCCATCCTGTACTCAGCTCTCACATTTACTAGTAGACAGAACATTCACTAAACCAAACCACAGATACCTGTGAAAAAAAGTAGCAGAAGAACTGGTGAGCTTTAAGTAACATAAGTAACATACATCTTTATAAATGACCAAAGCCACAATGAAGAGCAACTGGCATATTTTAAACCCACTTGGAAGGGGAAATTTCCAGTAGTTTTACATTAAATCTCCTATCAGTATATATATAAACATATACATGTTAACTTGGAAATAGACATTGTCAAGTTTTGACTAAGAAATAAAACTAGGCGGGAATCTTTTCTTTGCTCCAAGCAACCATTTCAAGGAGGGAAGGTTTCAATTTACTACTATTTGATCAATATATATTCCTCTCTAAGTAATGATTAGTCCAGAAATAAAGACTCACTGACTGGGCTCACAAGCTATATTTAAAACAAAGTTCTGAACATTCTGAAATACAAGAGTCACTCTGTAATTTCAGAGCAGTTGTAATATCTTATCCCCCTGTAACAGGCTGCCAGAAATTCTCCTGGATAAGGCCCTGATATCACCATTTGTTCTAAAGATATCAACTTTTTGGCTGGCTCTGGCAGGTAAGTGAGGACATTTGGGCTTTGATTCACATCTGATATACTTCTTACATTTCAGCTTCGAAGGCAAAAATTTTGGATATATGTTTAGTCTGTAAATTTTTATTGAAAGGCTCCCAATATTGCATGCAATAAACTGCTGTGTTTTATCCAGAATAAAAAAGATGGGAAAGCTTTTTCCATAAATATCCACATTACATTGTATGAAGGGTTTCAGCATTTTTTCTTAAACATGCAATTTAGTCAAGTGAATCATAGTATGTTTTCTGTGTGAAGAGGATGAAATTCCATATTGTTAATTATTCATACTGGTAGCCCTTGAATCAGCTGCAGAGACTGAGGATAGGAAGTATATCCCTAAACATGGATACAAAATACAACCAAGGCTCCAAAGAAACAATTATTTTTGACATTGCAGTATATTGCAAGTGATCCTCTTATTCTGTCTTTTTAATTAATGTAAGTGGAATGAGGAAAATAATTTTTTCAGAATATTCAAATAAAGAGTTTTCTGTTTGTTTGTCTGTTTGTTTTTAAAGTTCTGCAATCTGCTTGGGTTACTAAAACTTTCCTGAAGATATTTGAGGCTGTGGGATGGAATCCAGAATTGTTTTAAAATATCACTTTGAACTTGCCTATGTCAATACCTTTCCCCCCCATTTTTTAGGAACGACTGTCTGTGTTAATATTTGATCATAGTGTAAACTGGTGTTTCTCAGTCAGCATGCCTGTCAGAACGTCATCAAATCGAGTGTGTAGAGATCACATCGTCATCCATGGACAAAGGCTTAGGTATGACTTTATTTATACCGCACTGAGGCTAGAAGACATGGCTTAATTTCAAGGTGCTACAGGTATTAATAAACCAATTATCAATGATCTTGATGAGACCCCTATTTCAGACCGCATCTCTCCTGTTAATGTGTGCTGGTTTATATCACACGTGTTTGTATGCATGCACTGCATTTCCCAGAGTGGGACTACAGATGGACACACACCAGCTTGTGCCTGCGACTGTCCAAAACCGAATGGATAAAATGATTATTATTCCTGCCCGAGCTGCAAGTTAGGAACCGTGACACCGATCACACGTAGGCAGGAGCTGGGCGGTGCTCGCTGACGTGCCGGGCAGCCCCGCCCCCCTCCCGCGCTCCCGCAGCTTCCAGAAGGGCCGGAGCCCGCGGGGGGGCAGGGCCGGTGGCGCAGTCGGAATTGCCGCGGCCGCGGGGCCCGGGCGGGGCGGGGCAGGCAGTGATGCCCTTGTTTATTTTTACCCAGGCGGTTCATCCTCCTCGGCAGCCCCAGCGCGGCCCCCGCTGCCGCTCCCCGCCCCAGCTCCGACGGCGGCGCCGCCTATAAAGCGCCGCCCGCGGGGAGCCGAGGATGCAGCTCTACAGCTCCGTGATCACCCACTACCCGGCGGGCGCGACCGCAGCAGCCGCCGCGGCCTCGCCGAGCTCCGCCGCCGTCTTCAAGGTCTCCTTGTCGCCGGGACCCTCCGCCGCGGAGGCACCGAGCGCCGCCGACGCCGCGGGCCCGAACGCGGCCGCTGAGAGCTCCGGCAAGGACAGCTTCGTTCCCGCGGGGGGCAGCAGCAGCGCCGCCGCCATGCCCGCCTTCTCATCCTGCCTGGAGGTGATGCCGAGCGGCCCCGCGGCGGGCCCGGCCGGGCGACCGGCGGGCGGCCCGCAGTTCAGCTCCTGCGCGCAGGTCACCGTCAGCCGCCGGCGGCCGCTGGAGCGGATCGTGCCCATCCGCATCGTGCAGCGCGCCGAGGCCGCCGGAGAGCTGGTGCCGGGCTCGCCGCGCAGCCGCGCCTGGCTGGAGGGCATCCTGGAGAGCGTGCGGCAGGCCGGGGGCGACGGCGAGGTCGCCGCCGAGGAGCCCAGCAACCGTAGCCTGCGGCTCAGCGAGCACTGCCAGGCGCTGCAGGCGGCGGCCGCCGGCGCCCAGCCCGGGCAGCTCTCCGGCGGCCTCGGCGCGCTGCACGATGCGGATGGGCACGA
>NW_024581137.1:41217502-41511853 GCF_017639235.1 Corvus kubaryi
GGCCCCCGGCTGCGGCCCCGCGGAGCGGAGCGGGGGCCCCGCGCAGCCCAGCGGCCCCGCGCCCTGCGAGGAGGAGGAGGAGGCGGCGGGGCCCGACGTGCGGCGGGGGCCCGGCGGCAGAGCGGAGCGCAGCGAGAAGCTGGCGCTGTACCTGGCCGAGGTGGAGAAGCAGGACAAGTACCTGCGGCAGAAGGGCCGGTTCCGCTTCCACATCATCCCCGACGGGAACTGCCTGTACCGCGCCGTCTGCAAGGCGGTGTACGGGGACCAGCGGCTGCACGGCGAGCTCCGCGAGCAGACCGTGCACTACATCGCCGACCACCTGGACCACTTCAACCCCATCATCGAGGGCGACGTGGGAGAGTTCCTCATCGGCGCCGCCCAGGACGGGGCCTGGGCCGGCTACCCGGAGCTGCTGGCCATGGGGCAGATGCTGAACGTGAACATCCACCTCACCACGGGCGGCCGGCCCGAGAGCCCCACCGTTTCCACCATGGTTCACTACCTGGGGCCCGAGGACCCGACACGGCCCAGTATCTGGCTGAGCTGGCTTAGCAATGGGCACTACGATGCTGTGCTGGACCGCATGTGCCCCAACCCAGAGTACGAGGCGTGGTGCAGACAGACTCAGGTACAGCGCAGACGGGATGAGGAGCTGGCCAAGTCCATGGCAGTGTCCTTGTCCAAGATGTACATTGAGCAGAACGCCTGCTCGTGAGACTGCCTGGGCCGCAGGCTGGGAGCTTTGCTGCAGGGACTGACAGAGAGAAGGTGTGCTGGCTGTGATGGTGATGCCTTAATCCTTAATGAAGCAGCAGCACCACAGACTGAGAAGGACTGTAGATTGTGGGGGATAAATACAGACGTATTTGTAATATTCTGTTGTAAAAACTTAGCCTCGGGTTATTTGCAAGCGGATTTCTCTGTGTATGTTTGTGTCTCCCCTCCCCACTGTCTATTTTCTATAAGAATGTATTTTTTGCACACTATTTTTAAACTGTTACCTCCATCTTCTACATCTTACATTAGTATCTGGCTTTCAGCTGTACAGCCAAAAACGTTTGTAAACAGTTTTTGTAAATATGGCTTATGATGTAACAGCTATTTTTTGCTGTGTTTTTTACCCATAAACCTTATATTTTTACCAAATGAGGTTGATGTCAAACTGACCCCCCTAGCTGATGAAACTGTTGTGGGTATTTTCTTGCAAAGTTAAAAGAATGGCTTTTGTAAGAGTGCAGCAAAGTAAGAACAGACTGCTTTTAGGAACAGTTGCTTTCTCTGCCTGGAGCACAGAACAGGTCCTTTGAGCCAGTTGGAATGCAGCTTACAGCTACACATGAACAGTGCAGGGAGCAATTGACTCTTCTGTATTTAATTACTGTTTTGAGTAAACTGGCCTCTTGTTGCCTGGTTGGCTCACCCTCTGCTCCATTTTTATTATTTATCTATAATAACAGAACATTAACTTGCAATAGAATGTTGTGACTAGATAATAGTCTCCTGCTTTGGCAGTAATTGCCTTGGCTGCACCTCAGTGTTTGTGTTCTTGTTTCTGGGGTTTTGGTGTCTTTTGTATAAGCCCTGCTTCTTTTTTTGGCACTGGTGTTTCACCAACAAATCATTATCTGATCACAACATTTTATTCACTTGACTTTATTTTCTAATCAATAAATCAGGAATGGTATTCTACATTATGGTTTAGAAGAAAAAATACTGAAATTGAGGTTTGTATGGTTTGCTGGGTCAAACATTTAAATGTTTCCAATATGAATTCTGTCTCTTCTACTTTCTGATTAACTTGTTAGATCTATTTATTAAGTAATGCAGTTTGTACTTTTTTATTTTGTAATATATTGTGATTTTGGAATTTCTACTGTATTTGTATAATAGGAATATTCACAGCTAAAATGGAATGAATAAAGAATATAATTTTACTTGTGCTCTTTTTTGCTATCCTGTGATTCCTGGTGTGGGAAAGAATTGCGAGTGGGTTCACAGGACCTTTTGTTTAGCTTCTCTGCCTTAGTCTCCCCTATTACGATGTGGGAAGAAGGGGCATAGTACTTTACAAATGTGAACCACTGATAGTTCTGGTGTCTGTCAATATGTGAAAGACAGAAATGCAAGCATATGAAGACAATTGAGTATCTGTAATTATATTCTTACTGCAAGAGATCTTAGTATATCTGTTTGCCAATGAGAAATGATTTTTTGTATTAACATGCCTTAGAAGAGGTGTTCTCAAGCACAGTACATGAGCTGGTGTCACCAGGGTTGGTGGTGAGCCAGCTCTCTGCTGGACTGTGCACATGTGGGCTTGGACATTGGTCTTTGGGAGCCTCCATTCTGCAGTTAGCCCCAAACTTGCCTGAGATTTGTTCTGTCACTGGTGATACTTTGGCACCCTCTTGTTACATGAATAGAAGTAATGTCGTAAGGAAATACAGCTTTTTATTCCCCTCACAAGATGGAAATTCCTTGCAAGTTGTTAAAACATGTTTACAAATCAGTCCCTGATCTCAGAATAGTAGAAGGCCCCATCCTTAAACAACAGAAGGGTACTCAGTTAAAGTCAGGATTAAAAAGTAACTACGTAGTTGAAATGCATCAGTCTTAATTGAGCACATGTGATAAAGAGCTGCAGGACTGATTTTGTATGTATTTGTTACTGGTTTATGTGGTACAAAGAGCAGATTTAAATACTATGTTTTTTTCAAAATATTGGTAAATATAATATTTTTGCCCATTTTCTTTACACACAGTTATGCTTTTTCTTTGAAGTGCAAACAGTGGTGGAAAACCCCCAGTCTTTCTAGTCCGCTACTGCTTAACCACTGAATCTTTGGAAAGCTGAGTTTTGAGGTGACAGCAAGGCAAAGATGCAGTCGTGGATGTGTTCAGAAGGAACAGAGGTAGTTTGTGGGGAAAATGGCTACTCCCGTGACTCTAAACATGAAACTCTTGATACAGCATCAGTAACTACCAGTGATGTGTTGACTGATTAAAAACATTGTATCCAGGCTGCTTAGGTTTTGGGTTGGGTATGATTAATTCATTCAAAATTGTGAATATCCCAAACTTTCAAAAAAACCCCAAACATACTTACTTTAGGTCTTCTAAAGTTACCATTTTCAGTTGTATCATGAATTGTGATCACAAATTTTGTTCTGTTTTGCAGCACAAACCTTAGAAATGCTCAGTAAGCTAAGTGGAAAGGATTGGTACAGCATAGTGTTCACTCTCTGTGATAAAAATGATATTAAAACATCACAAATAAATAGTGTTAAAAATGAACTGTGCAGGACCCTGGGATGGGTTCCCATGGAGTTTCTCAGCAATTTATCTACTGCATGAGTCATAGGGGCATGCAGATAACTTTAAGGAATTTGAAAAAACTGGGTTACTTGTTGAACTAGTTTGCAAAGACATTGAGGGTGTGTTGCTGAAGCGTGTAACAAGGCACTTGTTTTTTGCAGCTTGCATTATAAACTGTGTCTAAAAGGAAATTACAGAAATGGCACTTCAGATGTTTTGGGCACATTGAAAGTGATTTTTTTTTTTAATAGCTGTGGTGTTTAAAGTTCAGCTGAGACATTAGGTTCAGATGCAAGCTAGTGGTATCTTGCTTGAACAGGAGTAGAGGCAGTTTCATGGAATAATTTTATGGAAGCAGGGATCCTAATGTGGACACAGCTTTACAAAACTCCTTGTAACATTGTCACTTGCCACCAGCAAAAGCAGAGGTAGATGCAAGTTTTCCCTTACTGTCCTCTGTTCAACAATTCCAGTAACAAGGGAAGGACAAATACTGTCCTGGATCATAATTTCAGTGCCTGATTATTTTAACCTTGGCTAATCACTTGCATAACCCAGCTAATCCTTAGACCTGTCTAGGGACTTTGGTCAACAGACTTTTTATTATTGAAAATAAGTCAGAACAAGAGCTTGATTTTCACTATGCCACTTGTATGGTTCTGTAAGTCAGGTAGAAAATGCTTTAATTCAAACCCGAGCAAATGGGAACTTTGGTCTGTGGGAGCAGAAGCTTTGTGATGCCATCTTTGCCTGTATTTTATAACACAATTGTGAATTAGTTGACATGTTGGATGCTTCATTTCAGGAGTTCCTTAGGTTGCCAAGACTATGACATTCTGTCACTAAATGTGTATGGGATATGTTAAAATTCTCATGTGTTTTGAACAGACTTTATTACACAAAGCAATGTTTGCAAGAGCTGAATTGGTTTGCAATGAATGAATCCCAAAATAAGGGTGATGGGCAAGTAGGAGAGGGAAGATTTGTGTATCATTGTTTTCCATCTCAGTCAAGGGCTTGCTCTTCAGGAAAGGATGACACTTTGTACTTAGCAACTTTCTTAGGACACACAGAAGTTGTCTAACGCCAGCTACGGGGTTTTATCTGTCCTATTGTATTTGGCTGGTACATTACATGTGTGCAAAATAAATCTGTTGCATTAATGCCACTTGTAAATAAAGGTGTATTTCAGTACTCCTTATACATGTACAAAATCACCTGAATATAAGTACTTCTTCTGTCTGCTTTTGCTTTTATCATGTTGGAATTAGTTGATAGGATTTTTGAGGACAAAATTTCAATTTTGTTTTAGTGATTTGTCAGTGTGCTCATGCATAGATTCTAAATCCAAGCAGAAAATGATGACAAATATTTCACAACAGAGACAAGTACCTGTCATTACCTGTTTTTTGCCTATAATTTGCTTATACTCTTTCATATTTATCCAGCAGTTTATTGATATGCAATGATAAGTGCTCCTAGGATGTTGGTGCAAAATGATGTGAAATGAAAAAATTCCTGAGCCTCAGTGTTAAAAAGATTGTCCCATTCCAGAATTGCATGATTGTGTGAAAATATGCAGCATGCAGTGAGATGGTGAGTAACTGTTTGAAAGGACATCAGCTCTGCCAAATGCAATTATGTAGTCATCAGAACTTTTTAAGAAGCAGAAAAATTTAAACTTTGAATTTTTACTAACATACAGGCCGATTTGTAACATTTATGTGTGTTTCAGTTGAAAAAAGTGTCTTTCATATTTCCTGTTCAGTTTTAATTTATAATCTGTCTTTTTTATAGCGAGTTTATAGTATTAATGGATAAAAAGATACAGCAATGCAGTAATACATTGTACTTCAGCCATTTTTTTCTGGAGTTAGTATTTAAAATCTGTTTATACAAGGAAACCCATACATGGTATTCAGACTGGAAATGAATGGAAATAAACCACTGTCAAGTTCCAGGTTTCTGTGGCATGAGTGGTTATTATTCCATCTTCTCATAAATTTGTCCTAATTACTGAGTAAGATCAGCCTTCTCTGGGGAAAAGGTGAGTGTGCATTTGTAGTAGCATGATGCATGTACATATGGATGAGTAGAACACATCTGTCTTGTGTGTTCTTAAAAAATGGCATTTCCTGCATTTTTAGTGTGCATTTTTAAACCATTATGCTTTTAATCCTTATTTTACTTCATAGGTTTCTACTGGAAGTTGTAGAAATAAAACCTACTGTGTTCTTACGAGGCATGGTTAATAGTGTTTGAACCTTCAGTGCTGTAGCACAGTTAAGCTGTGTACAGAGTAGCATCTGCAGGGAAGAAGACAATTGTGGGAGGAAAGTTGGAACTGGGATCTGGTTGGGAAGGGGCCCAGGTCGCCTTCTATCCTTTCATCTCCCTTGTTCAACCACATCCCTGGCAGAGGGACCCTGACTCGCTGTGCCCTTGGGCTGGTGACAGCTTCAGGATCACTGCTGCTGCTCCTCCTTGGGGTCTAGTTATGGAGTTCTTGTACTGACAAGATTTTGGGGGCTGCGAATGAAGGAAGGGATGCAACACTCATTAAAGAATGGGAAGGATTTAATAGACAAAGACATGGCGTTTTTCTTGCCTGTGAACTTCTATTACTGAATTTCAAACACTTAAAGCATGGTTGAACATCAAAATGGTTTGGAAAGATCAATGTAATTTTAAAAATCACATAAAGCATGTTAACAGATATTTGAGACTCAAATAATGCTGAAATATGCTGAAATACCTTTTTTTAAAAAAATTAATCCATAATTACATTAGCAAAACTATTATTTTCACAGGTACAAGGATTCATCATTTTTCCTGCAAAAAACTTCTATTTTTGCTGACAGCTAAACTTCATTTTCCAGCTGTTTAACTAACCAACATTTCTGGGCAAGAAAATAATGATTTCAGATCTCTGAGTGGGATTTGGAATTTGGTAAACTCTGTCAATTTAACCCAGTATCACTGAGTGCAATATTTCTTCCCATTGCTGATGCTGTACTCAAGTTTAGATGTCTGCTTTGAGAAATAACATGATCTTTGGAACTCCAACTGAGCTTCTTTTGACATTTTTTAGGGAGAGCCTGTGGTCAAAATGTACTCCCTTTGTAAATAAACAAACCAGTATGTTTTATGTCTAAATTGCCTGTCTTCCATATGACTTACAGATTGAGATATGACCAAGCAATTAAGCAGCTAACTAATGTGTTTATATGATTTGTTTGCTTTCCCGACAAACTTCAGCTCCACTGGATTGGGTTACTCACAGGGACTGACCTTGCATTTTGTGGTTTAAGGTAGGAGCAATGATAAAATTATTGTCCCAATAATTACTAACACAATTCCTATTACTTCTGCAAACTCTATCTTCCATTTTAAAATTTCTTTTAATGGTAATTTTTGTTGATTGTCAATCATATGCCTATTCAGGATTAACCTTAGAAAGCAGTTATGCTGTAAACCCAAACCTAATTAAATAGAACATTTGAGTGAGTTTAGGAGTTGACAGCTGTTTTGCTGTTTATGTATAATTGAGGGAAAGGTGGTGCCCAAAATGAAGTGGTTGTGAAAGGACTTGTTTTGCTCTGAAAGATGGTTATGTCAGCTTATAGATCAGCATTGTGACTGCTGATGTAAAAGCTTTAATGCACTTGAATTTTTTATTTCTAAATGAAGTAATAATGTTATCTTACAACAAGTTACATTTTTGCTACACTCAGGATGGAGACACAAGAGACCAATACTGGTAGATTAAAAAGAAAATAATGTTTTTCTTTTAGAAGTAATTGCTTTTTTTTTCATTTATCTCCCACCTTTGTAATAGCCAGTGAAAGAGAGCTTTGGTTTTAGGTACGGAATGTTTGTGCATGTGGCCTGTGTTCTTCCAGAACTGGTAAGTTGAATACATGTAAAATAAGTTTTTTTACTTCAGATTTATACCCATAAAAGTGGTGAATAAACAGTTGGCTAAAAAACTACCTGTTATACTGGAGAGCATTTGGCTCAGCAAAGCTGCAGTCCCACTGAGACTTGGATGGGAAGCAGCATTAAAGCAGCACATGCTTTATAGGTATTTGAAAACTTAATCTCCATTTATTTGTTTTGCTTTTAGTTTTAAAATTTTTTTTCATGCACATTATCTTACGTATCAGGAAGTAAATATTCATGGATGTTTTGTCAATTAGGTAGCTGTCCTTTTGGATGTACTCATGATAATTCATGTGAACCATTCACGTGAATGTGATTCCTGGTAGATTTCCATTTTTAGTTAGTGTTTTACAGTGGTTGCCCTGAAGAGGCTATGTAACATCTGAAATTGCTAGAAATTATACCAAACAGTTTAAAAATTCAGCTATTTGATAGAATTTATGTAATCAGATACTTTCTCTTGTCTAGCTCTGGCCAGAGAAAAACATGTTCCAAAATGGATAAATAAGACAACACTGGGCTCTGTTAGGTAAATTAAAGAGGCTTTTGCAGAGAAATAGTAACTGTGGAAAGCTTCACCAAACATTTTATTGCTAAGGGGGCTGTCGAGATACTGTAGTACATACGTTCTTCAAAACACTTTATTGTCACACTGAAATTGTGACAATTTCAAACAAACAAAACTTAAAAAAATCCAGACAAAAAAGGCAAACAAAACCCCAAAAGAATGTAAACTTTTACAACCAAAACCCCAAGGGAAGCTGCTCTGAATAGGCTCTGTGTGTGAGGAGCCATCGTCACAGGGACAGGTTATATAACATGAACCTTGGCAGTGGTCTCAGCTCTAGTATCTACAGGAAATCATTCTGCCAACCAGGCTTCTGCCCTGGGAGACCATGTAGGTAATAGTAGATGCTCTACTTCAGTCAAGGGATTGAGTTAATCTCTGCTAAGACTTTTGGTGCTTCCTCAAGCCTTTGAGCTTTATCTCTGCTCTCTGGATTATACTCTTGCCAGCCTGCAGCTGTATCATTTCTCTTTGGGTCACTTGATATTGACAGACGAGGCAGACAAGAGGCAGGTGCTGTCTGTGTAGAGAAACCTGTGCTCCAGCATATCCCGTTGGTGTCTTGTATCACTCCTGCCTAGTATGAAGTGTGAGGAAAAAGAAATTGTACACCACTGGAACATGGAATCAGTTCTATCTCTTTGTTTACTCAGAAGTTCTCAAAGAAAAAAGTACAAATCTCTGCCAAGTCAGTTATACTTACTTTTAAAATTTATTTATTTTTTCTATGAACTATAAATATATCACAAGGAGTTTATAACTAGCCACTGAGGAATTTTACAGCTCTAAAAATGCTACAGACATTTGGTCACATGGAAATTTTCAGTGGGATGCCACAGGTTTTCTACCAAATTCAGTTCTGGATTCAGATTTATCTTCTGCTTGAATATTTATTTCAGTCTGTTTACTATCACCATTATGTACTTATTCCCCTCATAAACTTTGAGTGTTTATTCCCATAGCATAGGGAGGAAATACTGGGAATTGTTTCCAGTGTTAAAGCTAGAAAGGAAAGGAGGGTAGCACCTTATGGTAGGGAATGTTCCATGACTGCTTAAAACCAAGAAAAAAACACCTGAAATCCTTGACATGGACATTTTAACTTCCTTTTTTTTTTTTTTTTTTTTTTTTTTTCCTAAGGGAAACTGTGGGAACCTAGAATGCAGAGAATATTTCTCTGCCTGTTTTGAAAGGTTTTACCCCCCTGGACAGTACTGTTTTTGACCTTTGCCCATGGGAAAATTTGCCTAGCCTCTGAGAAGAATTTGAATCTACAATGGTGTGAATTAGGTGATAGAATACTATGTGATATTATCACAGGGTGAAAAATTTAGAGGTTTTAGGTCTAATTGCATGGTAAATAGATAGAAGTAGAAAACCTCAAAATGGAGGATAAGTTGTAGTTAAAATCTTCTTCACTAACTCCATATTTTGCAGCAACAGTGGTTTGGGATGATTGGATACAGAATTCCGCAGTTCCTGTCTACGTGATTTAGGAACTTGTTGGACATGGTAAAAAAGTGAAAATATCTTGCATTTTAAGTTTTCATTGGGTAATTTACCTTTAAAAAGGCTGTGAAATCTTGATAAGTTGTCTTCTTGCTGCATTCTCTGCTCTGTGCTGTGTCTAAGCCATGCCAGTGGCTTGTACTCCTTAGATAAGAATTAATAAACACCTATCTGGAGACTGAGAAGCATGAAGTCCCATTCGCCTCCTTTTTTCTCCTGACAAAAGTCTACACGTCTTCCCCCATCAGGGAAGACAACAATTAATGACGTGGACAGCGTTAGGAAGCAGTCATTTAAGCCCAGGCCTTGCATATCGATTTCTTTTTGCATACAGATATCTGTAGGGATTGTGGATGAGAAAGAAAAAAATTCAATAAAATAAATAGACAAAAATGTTTGTATACACACCAAAAAGGTTAGGAATGGATTTCTGGTCTCTCACTACTAAAAGGACTAACACTTGGAAAAAATAGTTTCAGACTGAAAGCCTTCTTTAGAAAGCCTTATTCTGGTTAAGTATTTCTTGTATTGAGTACATGCTGATGCATTTGCTAAACACGCTGAAGAGAGGGCCAACAAAAATGTGCCAGCAAAAGTGGAAGCGATGTGTCTGTCTCTGAGATGAAAGTGCAGCATGTGAGGCAGCTCTGCTTCCCATTGGCCTGACCCATGGGTTTTATATCTCACTTACAACTTTGCCTTTGTTTCACTGGCATAAAAAATGCATTTTATATGTTTTTGCAACACATTTCCCACCTAGAGATTAAATATGAAGAGAGATCTTGTTTCTTGGGAGTCAAGTCCAAAATATATTTTAGAAATTTTCATTTGATTGCACAACCTTTATGGTGTAATTCAAGCACAGAGCTGTGAAAAGTATGTTTGTAAAGGAGTATTAATTTCACCTTTATAGGCTTTTAAAGTAAGTGTTTATAGCTGGGTTAAGTTTGATAAATAGTAAGGGAATTCTGAATGGGAAATATGTGAGTAGGATGTTATAAAAATATGACATTTCTTGTTCTTATATGCTTTATTGTAAATTTCCAGATTTAATTTCTTTGGGGGAAAAATAATTGAGAATGGAGCTTATTTGAGCTCTTTGCTGCTGCACTGCTGGGCAAGTTCATCCCAGCAAAACCCTGAACCTTGTCACCTTCCTGAAAGATCATCCCTTGCCTCTAGTTATTGCTGATGAGGAATTAAATGCAGAGTCTGTTTACACAGATTCCTGAAAGAAAATCTTTGAAAGGGAGAATGTAATAGCTACAGCTGTATGGAAGGTCAATCATTACCTGTACAATGTTTGAAATACCATTTTTGACTTGTCTTCCTTCTATGCTGCCCAGTGAGATGAAGAAAGAAAATTATTGTGCTAGTCCTTTGGGGAATGTTTGCTCTGCAGAACACAGTGCTGTGCAGAGATGCTGTCGAGCTCAGCAGGGGCAGCAGCATCACAGAATGGTGCTCCTTAGGTAGAAGGAAAAGGCAGGTCTCTGAAGCAGGTGCGTAGGATCCTGAGTCCCAGAGCTGTTTTGCTCTCTCCCCGGTGCATGGACAGGGTCCTGGACACTGACAAGGTTCATTGTCAACACTTGGGAGCATAGGTCAGTTTTTAGGGATTTAACTCTGTAGACCTGGTTTGAAGGTATTACTCTGTGCATAGCTGCCATGCAACAATCTTGCAATATCAAGCTGCAATAATTGTATGAGGAGAATGTAGCCCCGGGAAAGAGTTAAAGATACTATATTACATCTAAAACTTCCATATATAACCAAATTACTTTTTAATAGGAAGCCATGGTGACTACAAGCAGGAAAATGTTATAGCAGTTGTAAATAACATAAACCACTTCTCAGCAGTTCTGGTGGAGATGAGAGGGAATTACATAACAGCTGCTTTCCAGCCCCAAGCTAATATGACTTGCCCGCTTTGCCAGTTCTTGGAACTCAAAGATCTGAATCGTCACCTCCCACCTACACTACAACTGCTGAGCTCAGAAGGATGGTTTAAAATAATGGATGTTCTACAGTCATATTTCTGTGAAACATGCAAACTTGGTTCTGTTGAGGTGTTGGGGTTTTTTTGGGTGGTTCCCCCCCTGCCCTCCCTACCCCCCTGAAGGTTTAGGAGGAATTAGACTGTTCTCAAAGTCACGTGTAAACTCTAAGGTCAAAATGCAGCCCTAATGCACATGCAAAAATTGTTTTTTTTCTCTGGCTATTTGAAAAATGTGACTTTCACTCCCCACTGTCCCAGGCAGGCCTGCCACTGTCCCACCAGTATTCCCACCTCTCTCTGCTGCATTACCTTTAACTTTGCTCTTACTGTCTGTACTGCTTCTGGCTGGGGTAGAGTTAATTTTCTTCACAGTGACTAATATGGAGCTGTGTTTTAGGTTTGTACTGAAAAGAGTGTTGATAATAGATATTTGTTACTGGAGAGCAGTGCTTGCACAGCGTCAAGGCCTTTTGTACTTCTTGTACTGCCATGCCAGGGAGGGGGCTGGGGGTGCTTGGAAAGCTGGGAGGAGACACAGCCAGGACAGGTGACCCCAACTGACCACAGGAATATTCTATATTATAGAATGTCATGCTTAGTATATAAAGTGGGGGGAAGAAGGATGAAGGGGAGGATGTTTGGAGTGGTGGTGTTTGTTTTCCCAAGTCACCATTACATGTGATGGGGCCCTGATCTCCTGGAGATGGCTGAACACACCTGCCTGCCCACGGGAAACAGTGAATTAATTCCCTGTTTTGCTTTGCTTGCATGTATGGCTTCTGCTTTTCATATAAAACTGTCTTTATCTCAACCCACGAGTTTTCTCACTTTTAGTCTTCCGATTCTCTCCCACATCCTGCTGGTGGGGGAGTGAGTGAATGGCTCTGTGGTACTTAGCTGCTGGCTGGTGCTAAACCACAACACCGTCTCAGCCCCTTCTCCCCATCCTTTTGCCAACCTGTCATTGTCCTCTGACCCCAATGACTCTTCCCTCTCCCTTGCAGCATGCATCACTCCCAGTGGCAATTACCACTTTTCACAGCATGTGTCCCAGTAATGTTGGATCTAAAGCCCCTGAGTCACAGAGTGACTGCTGCTTTTCAAAAGGACATAGCAACACATCTTATTAACAGCAAGCCTTGTTTTTACTGGTGATATCCTAGTAGGAACTAGCGGTCATTTGGAACAAAGTTGTCTTCCTCTTGTTTTCATGAGCAGGTTAAACAAATTACAAGTTTGAATGCATACACAAACCTTCATAGCATTACAAATCCCAGTGCTGTTGGCAGAAAGGCTGTAGTGTAAGGCAGAGAGTAGGTAGATCAGAGAAGCTGCTGTGGCAGGGCTGGTTCTGCACAGGCCTGGCAAAGCTCAGCTCCGTCCTGACTCAGGGCCAAGGAGGCTTAGGCAGCAGCACAAAGGTCTGATGACTTTTTTATTATTTTAAGACCTGCTTTTTCTAAAACTCTACAGTTCTAAATTACTTTAGTTCATTGCATAGTCACTGGTAACTGCCAAAAGCTGTAACAAAGGTGATTTTAGCATCATGTTCTGCTTTGCTTGCGTTGCTGGAGAGATCAGAGCTGCAGACACTGCAGACAAATCAGCCCACCAACTATCCTGATGATCCAGAGCCTGCAGCTTGATCTGAAAGGAGGTGAGTGAGGCACCCGAGTGTATTGAGCAGTTGGTGAGCTTACTTGTGTCTTAGTTATCGCTCCCTGGAAACATGAGGTCTGACAGGCTATGATGCCTCTCCACCCTTTGGAAATGTGGCATTTTGTGAGGTGCATATTATTTTATGGTTTTGAAAAACTGTGTTACACTGAAAATTCTTCTTCATTTGAATAATTTTGTAGACTACATGGCACCCTATAAAATTTTCATCCTTACTGGTAACCATAACTTATGATTCCTGCAGTATCACAGCTTTATCCACAGCTTCATCAGTGGCTCATGGCTGTGACAGTCATGCAACTGCTCTTGCTCAATTAATGCGTATCAGAGAAGCAAGGAACAACTTTCTCACAGAATTAGCTTACATGAGGTGAGAACCTCATGAAGTGCAACAAGGCTACATGCAAGGTACTGCACCTGGGTCAGAGCAATCCCAAGCACAAACACAGGCTGGACAAAGCAGCCCTGAGAAGGATTTGGGGATGTTGGTGGGTGAGAGGCTGGGCATAAGACAGCAATGGGCACTTGCAGCCCGGAAAGCCAAATGAGCTAAATGGGCTGTATCAAAAGGACCTGCATGGCTAGCAGGTTGGGGGAGGGGGTTCTGACCCTCTGCTCTCATGAGACCCCATCTCAGGTACTGCCTCCAGCTCTGGGGTCCTCAACATAAGAAGGATGTGGGCCTGCTGGAACGAATCTGGAAGATGGTGACAAAGGTGATCAGAGGGCTGGAATACCTCTCGTATGAGGGTGGGCTTAGAGAGTTGGGGCTGTTCAGTTTGGAGAAGAGAAGGCTCCTGGGAGACTGTATAGCAGCCTCCCAGTACCTAAAGGGGGCCCACAGGAAAGATGAAGAGCAACTTTTTACAAGGGCATGTAGTGACACGGCAAGAGGCAATGGCTTGAAACTGAAAGAGAATAGGTTTAGATTAAATATAAGGAATAAATTCTTATGAGGATGGTGAGACATGGAACAGGTTACCAAGAGAAGTTGTGGATGCCTCACCCCTGCAAAGCCAGGCTGGATGGGTCTGAGAAACCTGGTCTAGTGGAAGGTGTCCTTGCCCTTGGGGATGGGAGGTGTGGAACTAGGTGATCTTTAAGGCTCCTTCCGACCCAAATCATTCTATGAGTCTATGATTCTATGAGTTACAACTAACAGGCTTTATAAACAGCAGAAAGTACAATAGAGTTGCTGTGAGTCACGGTAGATATGATACATGCACTTTATTTTTCCTTATTTTTCTGTGCTTGTAAATTGCTAACTCATGATAGATGCGAATGAAACATTTGGCCTTTCTAGTTTTTCATTCTGTTAGGTTTCTTTCGCTGTTTTCCTTTAGGCTGTAACCCTTTTCTGTCAAACTTGCTTTGCATTTGTTTTTGAGTAGATACTTATGCATTTGTCTATTTATATACAAAAATATAGCATTCATTTTCAATAGTAACAGAGAAATATAGCATTTACTCATAGATCTTTGCAGATTAAAGAGAAAACATACAGAATGATCCAGTTACTAACTGGATGAGGAAAAGACTTCATAAAAGCCAAAAGAAGTATATTATGTTTATATATGTAACAAATAAAATGCCTTAATGAACATAATACCACAAGAATAGTCTTGCATTTTAACAGAATGGTGTCTTTAACTCAATTTACATTAAAATTAATTCATATAATTATCATTAAACCCACATTTGTTTCAGTGAAGTTCTCAACTTTCAAAAAGACAGAGACTTGCCATCCATTTCTGGTAGGGCCAGTAATGCTGTTTGTACTTTGGCCAAGGCAGAAAAATGTGCCAGCTCTTTGATTAATAACAATAATTTGCAAAATAAATTCCCTCCTCTCAGGCTATTTCATATCACTAATTTGTTTTACTTTGCTGTATGAAAGATTCTATCTCCCAAACATTATTAGAGATAGAAACATGTTCACAAAGCTTTTTGTCCCTAAACTTGTGTTGTTTATTGTAGCATCTCTAATGCCTCTGAAAAATACAAGATTAAACCCCCTCAGTATGCTGGATTCCACTGACAGATGAGATTGAGTCTTTTTTATGTCACGTGACTGTGTAAACAATTTTGTAGGAAAACAGCAGTACCATCATATGTTGTTCTCTCAAGCAGTAGGTACATAATCTTCAACACAAATACCTTTAAAAATAGAAAGGGTGAGTTGTACTGTGTGCCTGTGATATATATCAGATACTGTACTGCTGTGCTATTTCAACCCTGTGGAAAAATTGGTCCCCTGTAAATAAGTGTCACGCATAGGGCTGCATATCATTGTAATAACAATTCCTGCTTAGTTCTCTCATGCTCAGAACTTCTGTTCCTTACAGTGCTGAACCTGTAAATAAATGAATCAGACACCTAAATAATGGGAACGAGAATAATAGTTATGTTGTTCATGAACTGTCTTGTGTTTCATTACTCTTTGGAGTTCCTCACAGGTTTTCTAGTCAAGCAGAACTGCAGCTCAATCCTAACAGCTGTTGTGAGCTAAGTGTGCTTTTGGCTAATCTTTGTTACCTTCCATGTTTGTGGCCTTCAGTTAGTATGCCACAAAAGTCCACAATCTTAGACACCATCTTCATTTGTTACATATGTCACTACAAACAGATGCTTATGATAGAGGAATTCAGTAGCTTCTTAAAGTGATTAAGAGATTACATTACAGTTTGAGGGGAGCATTATTAAAGGATTAGGAACCTCTCAACAACTAAAAGCACAAGCAGTCTAAGGTGTTACATTGCTTGATTTGCAAAGCTATAGGTATATGGGTGTGCACTTTCTAACCTTATGAGTAGATGTGGTTTTGGCTGATGTGGAAAGCATTATTGTTGCCAGAACTCCTAAACACACCCAGAACATGTATTATAAACACTCCAAGAGCACCTATTGTTACTGCTATAGAGGGGGAGAAACAAAGTTTGGATTTACAACACTGAAAAAACCACTTATGTGGTGGTTTTTATGTACAGTGTTAATTTCCACAAAAATTGGAATTTACATGGAAAACATTTTTGAAGTTATTTTCAATCACATGTTAATTAAAGAAGGCAATAGACTTTTCTGAACCATGTGCTTTTAATGCCATATGTATGGTGTGGCTCTTAAAGGTCATGGATTTGCTCAAAGCTATTTGAAAGTGTGCTTTTTGTAATGTTTGTGTTGTAAAAATGACATTGTAATGTAAAACTGGTAATGTTTTTAAACTTCTTATTCATTTAGTTAAGACCAAGCAACTCCATCCTCTTGTGATGGATAAATGTGTTTGGATAATGGCAATCAATGTGGCAGTGCCTGCAAAATAGTTACTGCAACAGCAATCACTTCAAGGAAACCTAACAGGTTTGCAGGAAACAGCTGAACCCTTGGACCCAAGTGAATGGTATCTGAGCTTAACTTTTTCAATATTCAGTTCTACAATGTAAAATGTTTTATCCCAGTAACAACACTCCTTTGAAACGATTGTATTTTTCAGAGCTATGAATTCAATACCAAGCTATACCCCTAATAATTGTACATTCTTGGTAGCTTGGAATCTGTTCAGAAAGTAATTTAAGTTTTATAACCTATATCGGAAAAAAATCCATTCCAGGATTTTTTCCAGTCCTTCCAAGAATTGCCCTTTCAGCTTCAAACACCCCTGTGTCACTTAACTTGCCATTAGGAAAAAAAAGAAATATCTGCAGGGAACAGATCCAACTGTGCCTCAGCAGCAAAGAAAATAGCACAGAGGTGTGACAGTCTGGATCCTGTACTTACATTCTTCAGGGGAACGTAGAAGTAGCTTTATTGATTCAGAGGGGTCAGCAGCATCTGGTCTTCTCTTTCCTGTAGTAACTATAAGTAGACACCTGGATGGAGGACTAAGGACAGGCCAAGCATATGTGATATTCTCCCCAAAAATTTTCCCCACACATGATTACTCACAGCTAAGGGGTTTGTCTATTGGGTTGGTCTGTTTTGTAACCCTTTCTCTTGCAAGGTGTCCCAAGCAATGGGCAATCTCCCATGAGTTCCCTTGCATCTACAACTTCCTTTGGTCGTGCAGGGCACCCTTCCATGCCTTGCATCTCACCCCACACACCACATCCTCAGGGAAACTGCACGGATTAAGCAGAATCACTCCTGCACTCAGGCAGGAATTCCTGGCTGTCTGCTACCACCATTTCTCACCATCAACTACTGCCGTCTCAGACCTCTCAGTCCTGAGCAAGAAAACCTGTTAAAAAGATGAAGCTGAACCTTCAGGAGAACTACAACTGTCAGTGTAAATAGAGAAAAGGGTTTTCTATCAAGTTCCACAGGCAATAATGACCTGGAGTTCCTGTTTCCCTGTAGGAGATAAACATCTCACCTTCTGCCCTCATTAGCACTGTCCTGGAGACTCCAGTTACCTTTTCTCTCAGATGATTAGCATACAAGACTAAAATTGCAGTGATTTCTTCAACTTGCATTCAGCTTTGAATATCACTGCCCTGTTTGAAGAAAGGATTGACTGTCTGCAAGTTTTTTTTTCCCTTTGTACCGGGTGGTCTATCGAAGACCTTCCTCTTCCCACAAACTCTCCCTTTCTTGTGCCATTGAATGTTCATGGTGGTTACGGTTACTTCTAAGAAAACAACTATTGAAGGAATGGTATTGTTTGAATTACTGCTCACTGTGTTCCATTTTCAGGTTGTATTTAGTGTCAGTAACAAACACTTAAGATTTCCTAGCACTGGATCTTGAGGATAGCGGAAGTCAGGGCTGTGAGGTTAGGACAACTGGGTAAGTAGGCCAATAAGTAATTATGGTAAGAAGGTTAGGATAATTAGTAGCAGCAATAAATGGCCAAAGTTATCCTGCTTGAGTTCTCTGTTCTATATTTTGTCAGTGATCATTTTATTAGGACAAATTAAGAGAAGCAGAAATACCTTGTTAAATACCGTTGCAATCATAGAAGTTAAAATTAAACTATATCAATGGGAAGGGATCACTGTTTTTTGATGTGAAAAGGATGAAGTAACTGGTGTTAGTAAAGTAGAATGTTATACAGTGAGTGATACTGATACAGTGAGTGAGCATGGAAAGCTCAAAACTGAAATTAATCAAATGGAAATATATGAAAAGCTTAAACAGCAATACATTCAAGCAATACATCCTGCAGCTGACTTGACTAAAAAGGGATTTTAAAGAAAAATTCGTAGTTAAACATGCAGTTTAGTGCATATATAATTTTTATTTGCACACAGACCATGCACAGCACTGGAGAAATTCCAGGTGAAATGTAGTTCTTGGCTTTCTTTCAATATGTTTTCATGTACTATTTCTAGGATTTATATCTCTTGTGCTTGGGCTTTTCACTCCATCTCCTCCTAGTACTGAAGTCTGGGTGACTTTGTGTCTAGGCCAGCCTATGTAGAATAGACTATCTGCTTCCAAGTAGGATGCAAGTAAGGTCATTCATAAGCTAATAATTCTCCTGAATCTTTCCTGTACTTTGTCTCAAAGTGGAAGATGTTCTTCTGTAAGTGTCCCTGTTTCCTGGTGGAGCATGTAAATGCAAAGAACCACAGACATGTGGGCTGGAAGTGTACTGACAATTACAAAAAAGGGCGCAGCTTTGCCATGAGGGGAACCATCAAAGAACACATCACAGCTGTATATTCTGCTTTCTTGCTACTGCTGATATTTTCTTTTTCTGACCACATTATGCTAGAAATTAAAGTCAGAAGTGTCAGTAACAAAGGCTGTATCCTTGTCCCTGCGATTCCTGCTTGAAGAACTCACAGCTGGAATATTAGTCTCAGAGATGGCTGATATATGCCAGCTTTTGTGTTCATCTATGTTCATCATGTATCAACTCCTCTTCCTGCTGCCCTAATTGGATTGTGAGGGGGTTCTTTGATTTTAAATAATCAAGCTATGGAATGCTGCATGTCTACATCTGATCTTGTTAACAGCCTCTGAGGTTTCCTAGAACCATAAAAGGTGTTTGTCTTCAACCTGAAAACCAACACTGCATATGCTGGTTTGATTTCATTGGAATCTCTTCTTCTTTTTTACTCTCCTTTTCATAAACCAGAAACTGTGGGGTTCATCCAGTGCTCAAAGGGATAATATTTCCAAGTAAAAAAATATTCAAACCACTGGTCTTCTGTTGGGGTCCCCCCCTGCCGTGTAGCCCTGGGAGAGGGGCCCTGAGGGCACAGACACGGGGTTTCCCTGCCCCTGCTCAGCCTCGTTCCCATGGGTTGGTTTGTGCTCCCTGCGCGGGCAGAAGGACCCTTGGTCCCGTGACTGGAACAGTTCCTCGGCAGAGCTCCGGCCATGCGGCTGGAGAAATAAACATCTCTGAAACATCTAGCAAGAATCGGTCCATAGATATGTTTCTTTTCCATGGGCCTCGTTGTTTGATACACATGTTGCAGCTTCCCCACTGTAACAGATCAGAATTATGAATGAGTAGTTTAGTCAAAGTACCAGCTTGCTGCTTGGGGGTACACTTTATAGTTAAGGTTGTGGCATCCATCCTTTTGAAAACAAAACATTTAAAGTAATGCATACACATACACACACATATGCACAAACAGTTTATTATCATAGGTCAAAATAAGTTTGTGACAGTAATTACAGGTTCAGAAATAACATTGCATTTCTTTAACTTAGTAGAGCCATGGGCAAAATGGAGTAAAAGCTTTATATGATACTTCTTTTCAGCAGAGCTGACATTTTTCTAAAATTTCATCTTAAAAATTCTTCATGTCTGCTACTTTGTCATTAATTGAAATCTATCCTGCATGACTAGTAAGGCATGTTTCACCTGAATTTTTCATACCCTATGGAGTATAAAGGATTCAGCAATGAAAAGTATTTTACCCAGCTAACCATTGCCTCTGAGGTTATGCAAGAGGCTGGTATGTTTCCAGCTAGGCTTGTAAGTTTGCAACATGAACTCCAAATGTGCATCAAACCGGGGTGGGCTCAGGGCTTCTGTCTCCTTTGTGCTGTCCTCGCTTCAAAAGTTGGGGTTGGGGCCTTTTGCTTCTCTGCTGAAAGCTTCTCTTATGTTCTCCATTTAGAAATTTTTGAGGAAAAAAATGTTTTAAAGGAAATTTTTTCTTCCTTTAAAAGAAAACAGTATGGAAGTTAGATGTGCTAAATGCTATCACCCCTTTATGTGAAAAATAAGAATCATGGTGGTCATTCTGAACAGACTAGATGAGGTTTCCAAGAGGATTTGAGGCAGCTAGGGAGGTAAGGTAATTAATAAACCTAAGTACTGGTGGTGTCACTTGGACAGACTCTGCTTCTTACTAGGTGGCTCTGCATATCACTATGGAAATAAAGTGTTTTCACAGTAGTCTTGTTTCCGCTTTGGATGACTCCTCTTGCAGTGACTTGTAATCTCTAAGTAGTGCAATTCTACACTCTAACAGAAGAGAAACACACAGGGCAAGGCAGTGTGTGATTTTCTTCCACCACACAGTGAGGAAATCCAGACTCGTTTAGATTGTTGTACTTTTCTCTTGCAAAATAAAATTTTTAAATCTTCATTTCTCTGAATTGAGAAATGACACCTATCAGCTCTAATTCTTCCCTAATGTAATGTCAGCTTTATATTTTCCAAGCAGTGGGTTGCAAACAGTAACCTGTTTGTGCCTGGAACAGCTGCAGAAGTGAAACCACAGTGGCTCTGGGCAAGGCAGTGGAAAAGAGAAATGGATTCTTCAGGTCCAGTGCCCAGTGCAGTCATCCAAATCCTACTGAACACCAACCTGGGTGACTGTGGACAGTGCAAAGTGTTTGGGAGGAGTAGCTGGGCATGGCATCCCCCTGTTTAGCTACCCCCTTGCATAGCAGGCAGACGGTCAATACAAGCACTGTTGCTGAGGTGAGGGAAAGGAAAGAAAGAAGAGCAGCAGCAAAGTCAGGAAAATGATGCAGCTTCTTCTCTCGTTTTGCTGCTCTCTTCTGCCTCTGTGATTGACAGTGCTCCTGGGAAATCCTTGACTGACTGAACCCATATGTTGGACTGAGCAGATCAGCCACATCCAGCAGCTGGCCACTGTGCAAGGAGGATGCAATAGTAACTGATTTATGAATTAAACCTGCTTCATTTCAAGTTTTTTCTTAATGTTGACAGAAGGGAATGAATCATATTTACCATCCAAAAAGAGCTGGACATAAGCTATCCATAAAAAATTAATAGTTTCATTATTTTCTTTACTGTATTTACATATCAAGGGAGGCTAATCCTGATGGGATAAGTGAGTTTGTGGCATGTCTGTTCAATTTAGAGGTCTCTGAATTGAAGCCTGCACATATTTGCAGACTGAACAAGGATGAAATACTAATCTGGTAATAAAGCCTCTTATTCTAACGTGCACACAAGAGTCATAGTAAAGGTCTGATTACAGAAAGGAAAAATATTAAGGTAATGTATAATTTAAAATAAAGAAGCAGGTTGTTGTATTTAGTGGATTTTGAACAGGAAACAGAAAATACACAAAGCATATTGTATTTGAATCTTAATTTGAAAGAGAACGGTTTCAGGTTGTTCTCTTCAACGTGGTCAAGTGTATTTCAGCATTTGGGCATCCCTAACTACCAAAGTTATGATTTGAAGTTTAAATTCAATAAGTATATGAGGAAATTGAAAGAGTGAGTCATAAAAGATCATATCCTTGCAAAATATTTGAATAATCAACTATATTGTGAGGGGAAATAATATGTATGACAGCTTCATGTGATTTTTGGTAACCAAATTACATTTTCAAAATTTGCAGAATGCAGCGAGAGCTCTGCAATTGGCCTCTGCTCAGAAGGTTCCTCAACTCATTATCATCACCATTTTTTGAGTAATAGCAATAAAATATTTCTCTGCTACCTACAAAGTGGTGGTGAAAATTGTTGCTACCAAGTGTATATGGAAATGAGATTCATTTGTTTTTATGTGGTTATGGGTATGAACAAAAATCTTGAACCATAAATGTCAGCATTAACCTTTAGCTTGAAGGTCCCTCTCAGCCTGGAGGCAATGCTGGATAAAGCAGAAGTAAAATTGAAATAGAATAGACATTCTTTATAAAATGTCATTTTGAATGCAATAGCATTATAATTGAAGACACTACCAAACCAACACAAATAAATTCGTATTAACATTAAAGGTCTCTCTAACTTAGCTGTTTGAACAAAAGGCCACCACAGACACACACAAGTGCTGCATAATGAGTTAGTATTAAGAAAACTAAGGTCAGTCTCAGATTCAGCTACCTGCTTTCCCCCTTTAAACAAAAACACGCATCAAGAACAAGAATCAAAATAAATCAGTAAATAGAGAGCTCAAACTGAGGAAGATATGAGGCACCTTTTTTTCCACAAAGAAACAATTCCATCTGCAAAGGAGCTAAATTGTTACATTTCCACCTTATTAGCTATTCATCACTGCATTATCATAATTTTTAAGAATCCTGCTTCTAGAATTATTCAGATACCACAGAAACTTTATTTATGGACATTCTGAATAAGGTGAATAAATCATTAAGCACTGTATATAAAATTCACAGGACAAAAAAAGACTATTTAAGTTAATTTTTTAATGGAACATTCAAGGTCTATTAAAGTTACGAGCTTTTAGAGTAATGTAAAGAAGCTGCTGCACATTGTGACTCCTGCTTTCATCTGTAATACTTAATGGTTTTAGGTCTTGCTACCATTAGGCTAAATTGAACAAATGATTGGAAATGTTGTTAATTGGGAGAAAGGGGGGAAATGTCAATCATGAGTCATTAATCATTTTACTTTTCATATCTGCCTTTACAAAAGCATGGGCAGAATGTGCTGGGCATTAAGCGTGCTTTAATTAGAACTGAGAGATAAACCCATAGCTTCACATTGAAAGAGAGGTGTTTTACCTGGTCTCTGGTGAACTTAGAGTAACAGGGCATTAAGACAATTTATTTCAGAAGGACCCTTCTAAAGCCATTATTCTTAAGGCTTCCAGATGATCAGCTGATCAATTCTCCTCCCCACTGTGTGGTACTTATTTGCCAGCTGGGTTAAACTTGCACAACATTTAAAGAAAACCTGCTTAAAACAAAGAAGGTAGCATTAAAAGCAAAAATACTACAAAGCTTAAAAACCTAAACCACTCGTCCTCCTTACAAAAAAACTGACAACAACAACAACAACAAAACAAACAAACAAACAAAAAAACAAACAAAAGAAAAAGCAGCTGCAGTGTTTCTCCTCAACTGCTGAAATACCTGAGGCTTCCCAAGCTAATATAGTGGCGTTAGCTCATTGCAGGTGGTAGAAAACGTGGAGGTTTTAACACAGACAGTCAGGACTGTGAGAATTTGCAGCACAACCCCTGATACTTCAAGGACTGCTGTGTGTAGAATGGTATGCACACCAAAGTGTTATTGGGATCTGATTACAGGGATAAAAATCCCATCCCCAGTCCTGTCCTTTCATGTCTGTCTTTTAATGCCTCTCCCAGCAGTGGAGCTGTGCTTTGCCAACTTATGTGCAGACAATGACTGCTGTAGAAAGCAGAGCAAAGTTTTTGGTAGGAAATGAATGATGGGAAATAAATCTCTTCTTGTTCTTAATGACTGTTCTTTAGAGTGCCTTGATTTGGCAGCCTGCCTACTCATTGGTATTCCCCAAGAATGCAGTGGGCTCTTTGCGGTGGGATGGTACAGAGTGAGTTGGGATGGGGTAGGATGGGATATGGTGGCGTGAGTGGACTTTCTCATCCAGGAGTACTGGGTGCTCTTTTGCCCTGCTCTTCTGGTGGCTACTGCTTTCTACTGCTTGCCAATGTGAGAGGGCAGCTTGTGATGTCCAGTGGTATACTGTCATATTACTTGTTAGCGTAGTCATTTATTTTGCCTTGTTTAATATTTCAGTAATGAGTAAATACCAGAAAACTTGTGCAATAATCTCTGCCTGAGTATTTAGGCAGTGGTTTGAATACTGTTCCACTCTGGGAGATGGATCTGCAAATGACAAATGCTAAAATACATGTTTTTATTTGTGGCCACTTCCCTGAGAAATGTGCAGTTTGCATTTCTTTCTCAAGGAATACTGAGCCTGAGAAATCAGTTTAATGTTATTTTTAATAGAAAGGTCAGTGATGGCTGGCTGTATTTCAGAAATTCCTATGAGAAAGGACTCAGCTTGTCTCTTGACAGCGCTGCAGATGAGCAATGATCCCAGCACAAGAGAGGTCAGTTCAGCTGCCCAGGGGATCAAGATAGCTCAGATTGTAACAGGGATTTCTGAAAACTGAGCTATGGCTTTCTACAAACCAGTCAGCCAGGCCTCCTGTCTATGGAGAAAAGGAAAAAGCTTTGTTTAGAGTCTGAGATTCAGCACAGGGTTTTCTCTAATGATCATTATTCTTCAGCTACTCCTGAGCACCAGCTGCTGCAGTGGCCCTTCATCCCCACCTGTGTCTCTGCAAACACTGCTCCAGTCCAGGTCTGCTTCACCCCTTGGCCAGCAGCAAACTGAGTGCTCTCCACTTTGAGTTGGTTACAATTCACTCTGAGTTTGGTCTGATGCTGTTAATAAATTTTCTCTTCCAGGGAAACACCTTCATCTCAATCCATATTTTCAATGGTTAGGGACTTTTTTTCACTGGAATATGGAACTCTCCATGCAGTCATCTCTGATACCAGTGCTCATGGTACAAGCCGTAAAGAGTGCTGCACCCATCCTTGCTGACACTGACCCTTTTTCACCAACTGAAATCAGAATCTCACTTGAGAGATGTCTCCTGTTGAAGAGTATTTTTATTCCACTTTTTTATTGCCTCCACTTAATAGAAGTATTTTCTCATCATTTCCTAGTTTTTCATTTGGGGAGCAGTCATCATATTGCCTTACCCCAGAAGGCAGGTAACAGATAGGTGGGAATCTCCTCCTGGGAGAAAGTCTTTGATTTACTGTGTTCAAATTAATCCTACCAACCTCCTACCTTCCCTGCTGTTGCAATATCCTGTTTTGGATTCTAGGCAATAAAGGAACAACATTAGTTTCAAATGTTTTATTCCCTGAAAGGTTTAAGATGAACACTAGGGCATGCAAGGTGATGACCTTTCTTGTGGTACTGACAGAAACTGATAGTTAAAGATGCCAAACTTCTGTGAGGAGAGGAGAAACCCAGTGGGTGTTTAGAGAAAAATCTTTCCAGGGGAAAATTGGTTCTTGGTGGGTAAGCAAGTGTTAATAAACTCATCTTTTTTTGTCGATTACTTTCTTTCCTCCCTTCTCAATTCCCCACCTCTAAAGAGATTTTCTTTATCTGATTCAGTGGTCATGGAATGCTGTAGGGCAATGGAGGATAAATATATTGTGCATTGAAAAGTAGCTAATACTGTATGTCAACCAAGGAGATGTTCTGTGGCATCAGTTTGTCTTATTTGATTTGACCCAGGGACACTTCAGTCAATCAAGCTGTGCATTATCATTTCAAGCTCAAGGAGAGATACACTATTAATCTAAGTGAGCTGTAGTCAGACTTGACGGGCAGGGGACAAATCCCTAATCAATCTTTTAATCACCCACCTGGGGTGATTTGAATGAAGTCAATTAAGGGATCTTTCATCAGCAAAAAAATCTGTACTCAGCTAGCTGAAGAAACATATGTAAGATCTCCTTTGTGAAGATATCTTTAGACTAAAACTCTCGAGTATCTTTCTCTTCCCTCATCCATTTAGTGGAGAGCAAGCTGGATGAGAAAGGAAAGATGTATGTAGGAGAACTGCATAAGATTTCAAAATAATATGATCACAGACATGTATTTGCAATAAATGTCCTTATTCTCCAGAAGTGTTGCAAATATTCCAGAAAATGCCAAACTGGAAAGAAACATAAATACTGAGTAATTCTTTTCATAAACCAGCTCTATAAAACATCATGATCAAATAATTGGTTGAGGTGTTAAAGGACTGCTTTTCCTACTGTAGATAGTGAAGAAACATATGGTGGAGATTTTATAAATTCGTTTTCTTCTGTTGACTTTTCTGATACGGTTTGTGACTAATATTTTGTATTCAAAATTCTTGCCAGAGCTAGTGATGCACAGGATGGCCATAGAAAGCAAAACTTCGTTGTGATTTCTGAGGAGAGATATTTTATTTTAACTCATTGGAATATGCCTGTAAGTTTTGAGAACAAGGTGGTTCTTTTCCACTGAAACTTGAATTGTGCGATTTGCTTACTGAGACTTAATATTTACAGATCTTTGAACATATGACCTGTTGTGCAATTTTATTTTATTCTGGAAAAGTTTGAGCTGAAGTGTCAAAACCTGTAGCATTTGTCATTCCTGTAAGTGACATAGATTTGGTGTTCAAAAGCAGCTTAATCTTAAAACAACCTGACAATCTACCTGCAGCACGATCATGAAAATGTGACCGAAAACTAAAAGTACTTTCTCAGGGCATCTCAGATGGAGCTTCTATTTGTGGGGAATAAAATTACTGAAGGAATTTTCAGGATAAACATTAAGTAATCTGTTGTGGTTGCTAGACTTCTTATTCAGCCTTGTTTTTAAAGCTTTGTTGGGTTATTTCTGTTCTTTATCCTTGTTTGAAATGCATCCAGGTTTAAACTTCTATTGCATGTACATTGGGAGAGATCAAACCTTCAATTCTGTAATAATATTATTTTTTTCTTCCCTAATAGAGTCATATTAGTGCTGTATTAGGAACTTAAGCACTAAAGGTTGAGCTGACAAATAATCGACTTTTATTTTCCTCTCTATTTAGATCTTGAACTGAACAAAATCACCAGCTCCTGGTAATGTTGTCTCCCATTCTTATCTCTGTAGAAGACTGAGATAAATTTCAAAAGAAACAAACAAAACCTACTTGAGAGGGACCTGAGGGATGTGCAGGATTGCAGTGACATTTTCTGTAATCCTCTTTGGCACACTTTTGGTACTGCCTTGTGTGAGCAGCTGAAGCCACTTCCTTTTTGAATAGCAGGTGTTATTGCTAGCTGAAGCCCAGATTCATGGGGACTCTTGGGAATCTGAGCATACACCTGAAAATCTATTGTGTCACAGCTGATGGGGTCACACCCCTGGTTGACGTGAGCTGCCTTTACACATCTCTGAAAAAAGAAGCAAACCTCTCGTATGCAGTTGGACCTACATGCCTGCTCTTGAGGTGGTTGTTCTGGTTTCAATGTTAATTTTGAAATAGGAGTTGAAATTCGCTGGTTGCTGCTCAAGGTCACTGGGACATTGGCTGTTGTTTCAGATTTTATTTTCCAAAGAAAGTCAGGAACCAGCACAAAGGACTTCACTCTGCTTCTGTTGAAACAATAGGAGAAGACAGAGACCACCATGAAGGACAGCTCACAGAAAAACAACAACCAACAACACACAACAAAGCCCATGGGAGCCATTAGCTGCATGGAGGAAGGGTCAATTAAGGCTTATGAAGGAAAAGTCACTTTTCATTTCTTCTGGCTTATCCATTTCAGCTTTCACTGAATTCAGACAAATCACTTCATAGTTACACCAATGTGGTAAAAAAATCAGGAGAGTGGGTCATGCATGCAGAATTTATGGACCTGGCGGAACCCCAAAACCAGTGTCTCCTTACACAGGACCACTTTCAGCACAAGATCCCTGTGTGTCCTTGAGCTTCTGGGGTGACTGCCCTCCCTGCAGGGACAGGTACCTCATACCTGGGGGCAGGATGGTGGATCAGATTTGGGCTCCTTTTCCTGTATGCTGGGCAGGTGATGTTCCAGGCTGTGCTGTAGCTGTGTGACGTGAAGTAGAGCAGCCCCAACCTATCTTTGATCCTGTGCTCACGTTAGGTCACAAGCATAGTACCTGAGAATGTCTTGCAGAATCTGGGACTACCTATATGCCCTAGTGTGTCCCAATGTTTCACTGAATGATGATCCAAGTGTGCACTGTCCCTCTGCAGGGTCTGAATTTCTGCGGGAAGGTGATTGGGGCCTGTGGGCGAAAGGGGACCTGAGCTACAACTTACCCTCTGCCCGCTGGAGTCACCTGGGACACGAGGGCGTTGGAGTTCAGATACAGCCTCAGTCCCATGCTCCTTCCAGACTTGGGAGATGAGAAGTGCCTCTTATCTTTCACAGGCATGGTTCTTAAGGTCAGAACCCCAAGAGGCAAAACTGAACAGCTCAACGGTTCACATTCTGCTGTAGGATGTTGCTACCCTCTATTTGTACAACAGCTCAGGTGGCCATTGTCTTCATGCACATTAGGAAATGAGTCACAGGAGTGAAAGGCAGGCCTCATCAAACCTTTTTTCTCTTTCAGTCCACAGCAAGCTTTTGTATGCTGAGGAGATGACAATTAATGAGCTCTTTAAATAGTTACTTGAGAGAAGCAATTCAGGTTGTGTGTAGTAGACACAACTTTCAGTAGTGTATGGAAAACAGATTTACTCTTTAGAAAGAGATTAAATTTCATTCTTAATAGTGTGTCTTTCTTTTCTATAACAATTTTTTAATTAAAATTCCTTAAGAATAAATATCCCATCAGGTTGAATAAAAAGGCTATGCCTAATTTATGCCATTTAAATTCAAATGATTATTATGGTGTTCAAATACCCAAAATCAAGTGGGAGCTAGGCAGACAATGAAGGCACAAAAGACAACATAAAATTTTTAAGGGAAAAAATGCTCAGGGCTCTGCTCCTCAAAGCCCTATCTCATGCTAGTCCATTGACTTCACTAGGATCCTCTGATAAGAGTCCATGCTGCTGGGGTCATTCCCATAAGAAGATATGTTTTCAAATTAGTGTAGCTTTTCTGTTCTTAAACAACAAAAATCTGAGATGATACGTGCAGCTGACAGGAATTTTGGAAAGCAGAACTGCAATGAATCAGTAGGATAGTACATAGGAAATCAGGGGATTAAATAAACCAGGAAAATGTGTGTGGGGACTGCTCCAGAACACCATTTTAGAAGCATGGAGTTAACGTGTACCACCTACCAGGGAAGAGTTTTTAAAGGACTGAAAGGAAAACAAAATGTTGTCATGATCAAACATCAAGGCAGTGGAAACTGCTAAATTAAATCAAAGGCATTTTTTAAAAGGTGGAAGTCTTATCTGAACAAAGAAAATGGAAAAGATCATAAACCTACCATACTGAGTGTCCCTGTTTAGTAAAGTAGGCCAGAGAAGATTTTTGAGGGGGAGCTAGTATAAAGGTGTGAAAGCTGCTATAAATCTGCATCAAAAACATCAAAGGAGAAAGTTGACCAGAAAGTCAACTGGACCAATGCATGATGAAGTGTAGAAAAAGCACCCTGTGAAGACAGGACCTTGCAGCAGAGCTAAATGATGTGTTTCTATTAGTGCTGTTTACAGGAGAGGTCAGCGAGGCTCCCACTGGAGTCATTCTTTGCAGGAGATGAATATGAGAAACTGATTGGAATAAACCAGCAAACTGAATCTAACCTCTTCCCAGGACCAGAACAAATTAGTGCAGGAGCTTTAGGTAACTGCAATTGTCCTGTTTGAGGCACAGCTTCAATCACTTAAAGACAAAATAATGGAAGGCTGCAAATGGGACACCAGTCTTCAAAAAAGGGATTGAAGAATAATCTGAAAGACTATGGATTAAGTCTAACATCCATAGCAAGACAGTTGGTAGAATTGAAAAGACAGTGGGAGATGGAAGGAGCAACTTTCTCACTCATAAGGAGGCTCTTTCCATGGATCCTTCTCTTCATCGATGGCCCAAGACAAAAACACAAGGACCTGATACCAAAGATATCCCTAAGGACAGAGACATAGGGACAGTCAGAATGAAGGGCTCCTCTCTCTTTCAAAGATGATGTGCAGCTGGCCTGGGTCAGCTTTGCCACTGTCGCCTCATGCTGCTGGTTGGAAGGGTCATGGGTGTAGTTTTAATGTGTTGGTGAGAGCTCTGGGCCCCAGCTCACCCTGCTGTGTCCCCCCGGTTTGCACCCCATGGCACCCCGGAGAAAGGAGGGTCTCAGCCTGTGAGAGGGCACATTGCAAAGGGCAGGGACACTGCACAGCGGGGAGGAGCGAGTAGGGCACAGGCTTTCGGAGGAGGACTCTGACTGAGCCTGCTTCATGTTCAGGTGTTCCATGGCTGTATGTTGGAGAAAATAGGAGGTTATTTGTGGATTATCACCTGATTTGGGCTTATGACTATGCCATTTAAGACATAAAGGATATGGTAAGAAGATTTGAAAGACAAAATGAGGGACAGCAATGCAGATGTTAAACCAGAATATTTTCTGAGAGTAGTCTGACCTGAAGTTACCTGAGCAGATTTGCAGAGATGACTGATTAATGAAATGGCACATGAAATTCAATGTCAATAATTATGATGTAATGCATACATGAAAAAATAAGTATAAACATAGTCAGTAAGGGATTAATTCCCTAGTACCACTCAGAAAGGAGGCATAAGAGTTAATGTGGATAGTTTTCTAAAGGTATCAGTTCAATGGTTGTTCAGAGTCAAAGGCAGATTGAATCAGATATGCTTTTAGGAAAGGAACTTACAACAAACCAGAGCATATGATTATCCTCCAGAGCAAAACTGTGATGAATTGGCACTGGAGTGCTATGGATGAGGCCCCAGGACTGACAATCCTGGTCTGCCAGACCTGGAGGAGGCTAAAGCCAAACCAGGAGGAGGGTGCCTGGCTGCCTGTAGGGAATGATTTGCAGGTTTGGTTTTAAATTTATGCCTTTGGTCTCTCTCTCTCTCTCTCTGCATATGGGGCTGGTTTCTGAATTGTTAAAATTTGTGGTGTGGATATGTGTGAGGCTCTGTCTTAGGAGAAATACTGTATGCAAAGTCCTGTGACCAGTATAACTGCAGGTGCTGTTACAGGAGGGAATACAGAGATAGTCCCCCTTCTGAATCGACAGCTCAGTTACATCCCCAAACCACAGCCAAGCCTTTGACATGCAATTGCGGCTGAGACCAAAGAAAGTGGCCTTTTGGTGAAACTTTCTCTCCTCTGTATGTGGTCTTCCGATCTCATGATAGGATGAAGTTTTTCTGATGTTTGTCTTGCCTTGGGGAGGCAAAGAAGGAGAGCAAAGCAATCTGTCCATTGTATACTCACTTCCTTCTCCCATCAGGGTCAAAGTCCTGAGCTGTTTGACCTATGTCAAGAGGGATGAGCTGGGCTTCCAAATTCAAGTTAGCAATGACACTGAGGCACTTCTCTCACAGACTTCCTGCAGCAAAATTGTTTTTTCAATTTATTCTGCTGCCCAGTGCATATATCTTTCTATATTTGTTTTTATATAACTGTAACAGACTTTGCAGGGAATGTTCCTTTGGTTGCTATTGTACAGAAGATAAATTACAGTGTCTGTACTGTATACCCAATATAACACCAAATTTTAAAAATTTAGATATTATTTTATTATATTATTTTAGTATTTATATTATGAGACTATTAAATGATTTTCCTTTATCTAGAGGGCTGTGAGTGTGCTTAATTTTGGCATTAGAATCATGTTAACCTCTTGTAAAAGCATGATGAATCGAGAAATATTAGATTGCTAATAGTCCAAGTGGATTAACTGTGTGAGTGTAATGTAAAGCTCTTACATTAAGGTAAATCTGTATAGTATCTGATAATGTGCTGATTTACTGTTAGTGCTCTGTTGTCTGGTGCGGTGATTGGTACAGAAATAGAATACTAAGTTATGTTCTGTTAGACAAACATGTACTTTTAAAAAATGAAAAGCAAAAACTGTTACAAGTAATGATATGGCCTGTTTTTTTCTACTAATATTGGAAAAGGCAGTTTCATCAGTTAGTTTGTCCTTTGTCCGTGCTTTAAAATTGTTGCTCATATTATGTTGCAGCAGGTTCGAATTTTGCAAGCAAGGGAGTTTTGTTGAGCCCTTCACCTTCAAAAAGTGCCCTTGAGTTGAGCTTTCAGCTAATCTCTCTTGAAACTCAGCTTTGATTACATTTTGAGAGATTAGGAGCTGTTTGTGGTGTCTTTGGGAATGACAACACCAGGCTGTAGCAGGGTGTAAGTGTGCTCTTCTTGAGTGTGCTGCTGTCTCTCCTTGCTGAGATAGCTGGGTTTTCTGAGCTTTGAATGTGTATAAAAGTAGAAGGGAGGCAGATCTTTGCTATCCCACCAAAGTGAGCAGATCTGCTTGGAGGATTAAGGACTGCACAGCCTGTTTTAGCAACCTTGCACAAACAAGGTTCAGTGATGTGACACTTCCATTAGACCTTTATCAATATCACCTTGCTACTAAATTATGAGCAAGAATGTATTTATTCTTCATAAAAATGTTAATAAATTCCTCTTGCATTCATTTAAGCACCAGCCAAATAGCTTTATGTTCTACAGTGACACTTAACATACCAAGGTAATTGTTTTACTGAAGTGTTTCTACACTCTTAGCAATCGGGTTTGCTTCTTACTTGCTCAGCATTTTGCTGTGCTGAATGAACAGGACGTCACTGAAAAACTTGGGAACCTCTAGAGTGTTTTAAAAGATTTTAGATGGAGAACCTTAAACTCACCTTTGTATCCCTTGGTATCTGCTTGTTCTCGTTTTTTGCCTTGAAGCACCAACATTCATACTTTATTTACAGATCTCAACAGGCTTTGCCTTGTCAAATATTTTGAATTCCATAATGAGGTGTGTAATGTCTCTTATATAAGCTCTCATTTGTGCTCTCCTGGGGATGCCTTGCTTTTGTGCTGAAATGGATTTGCCTGTGTTTACTCTACTCATTTTACTTTTTACTGAGAAATTAAGGCAGTAACGTTTGGCTTATGTTCTCCCACCATGTCGTTATTCCTCTCCTTGAAAAAAAAAACCAAAATCAAATGAAACTCAAGCAATCACCCTGCTTCAGATCATCAGTTTGGTTTAGAACTAATGTCAGTTCCAAGAAGCAAGTGGGCTGAGTTGAAGGTGGATGAATGTCTCCAGCAGGAAGTGGGTGCGCTCATTTTTCCTGGATGAGAACTTCATTAATACTGTGATGGACTGTATATACAATCTGAGCTACTTCTATTTATGGACTGGCTCTCCAATTCATGTTTTATGAGTTTCCTCCCAGGCAAAGCTGCTCTGTTTGCTTCATTAAAGTCCTGTCAGGAGAACAATCAGGAGGATATTAATCTGAAGCTCAAATACCATGTCAATTAACAGGCGAGGGTTTTGTACTGTGGAGTTCAGAATGTACTTGGCAGAATAAATGCAAATAAACCTTTTATCAATGAGAGAGCCTTAAAGCAGTAGATAGAGACATTTCAGTCCCTTTTCTAAATATGGTCTTAAAATAGTTTGTACCAGATGCCATCTATGAATGACACTTTGTTATTCTCATATTTTAGATAAAAATTTTAGAACAGAACTTCACTTTCATAGCAAATATGTGGATATTTTCATGACATATTTTGGAGACAAGCAAACAATAATCTGTTCTACTCTTTTTTATGGCACAGAGAAGCAAACAAAGAGAAAGGTCGCTCCTCTGGAAGATGATGATGGTTAGATGCACTTTTTAGGAGCCCCACCCTAAGTGTGGAACATTGGTAGTAATATACTGTGGGAAACTCCTTTTTTACTGACAGGCAAAAAATCTTAGCTTTTTCATGTAATCATTGGTACAATCCATGTGAAGTAATTTCCTTACAACACAATGGGATAAAACATAAAATTGTGTTTGGGAAGCTGTGATGGGGACTGAAATACAGGGATTATGGACACACATTTGAGGCCATGTCCTCTGGTGCACTGACTCTCACTGTCAGGAGGAAACAACTGAGCCTTGGCAATATGTGCTGCATTTGGGTGAAGAGATTCCATTTCTAGGTTAATTTTCTAAATTATTTAAATTAAAATAAGTACTTCAGTGTTTCAGTCCATTAGAAGTTGGCTTTGATGCAGTTACGTTAAGGTCTGAACTAACAGTGCCAGAAACCGTTTTCAACCGCTTATGCTGGGTAGTGTGGGCATAAAATGCTAGTAAATATAAATCAGAGTATGTCACATTCATTTGAACATGAACACAGCTATGTTAGCTTCAAGGCAGGAGACAAGTAAGGCATGAATTTATTACCTAGAACAAACCCGCATGCATGAGGTTTGAAGTCACAGTCTCACTGGCCATGTGTGTACTGCTTTATCAGATTGCTCCAGGGGACAGACCCAGGAAGGCAGCCCAAGCTGGAGTTCACGTCCACATTTGGGGGTTTACCATACTTTCCACATGCCCCAGATGTGTCCACACAAAGCAGCACTGAGTGTCCTTGGGATCTCCTATCCTGCAGTGCTTTAGGCACTGTCAGCAGGAGAAGTGCTATCTATGTGACCTACCATCAGCTCTGCCTAACTGGCCTCTCTTGCCTCTGTTTGTGATTGCCAGTAGCAAAGACAGGTATAGAGCCTTTTTTATTTTCCTGGACCTCTGGATTCCCAGCTGGTCTCACTGCTTCCCCAGAGTTTGTCTTGAGTTGGAAGCAAACAAAGCCCTGCTGGCTGAGCCCCCAGGGGGTTCCCTGATGCCAGGACAGGTGCCTTCCCTCTTGCTCTGCTCATCTCAGGCTCATTCTCTCCCTGGGCCTTAGTTGCAGCAGTGGTCCCCAGCACCCACACTTGGCAGCATTGATCCCTTGGGAGATGCAGAAGGCGAGACCCTTCCCCTGTTCCTGCTGCAACTGGATTTTTACAGCTTCCTCATGGAACTGAGTCATGAGCTAGATTGTGCGTTGCCAAGTGACAAACATGTTGGGGAGGACTCAGCCTGGGACATTAAAATTAGTCATCCAATGTATTTGTAGATGAGATTTCTAAGCTCCCACTATTGATGGTGAAGATCCAGTCCCCAAATCTCAGGGGAGGGATATTCAGCAGAGATGGTGGGGTCTGGAGACTGAGTCTGCCCAGAGTGAGGTAGACACTGAGAAGTTCCATTTGGTTGCCCTTTTACTATCAGTGGTAAGTGGTAGCTCTGAGATGCCTGAGGCTACATTAGACATCAAGATGGGGCTTGCAGATGTGACACAGGATCTACAGGAGACATTAGGTCCACTGGAGCAGCAGCTGGAGGCCAGCCAAAAAACTCCAGGGCATCCTAATATTATCAGACACCAATGCTTTCCAGCTGAATCACGGCTGATCTCTACTGACTATAGTAGGAACTGAGATGCTCAGCTCACAATTAAAAGTTTGAGATTAGGCGCTTAAATTTAGATACTTCAGTCTCTGACTGAGCACCATCTTTGTTTCTGGCAAGAACCAGGAGCCATTTTTGCACTCTGAATAAATTTACATCCATAATACACACACACATGCGCATATGTACACACAAAACATAAGTTCTTGAAGCCAACTACCAAACCAGCATCCCCTGGACTTCTCTGTTCTCTGTCTTTAGGAATGCCCTGGGCATGGGGCTCCAGCCTTTCCCTTTTCCAGCTTCCTTGGAAAGCTCCTGCCACCTCCTTTCTTCATAGGTGAGTGAACAACAGCTCCTTTCCACCCTCACCCTTGGTGCTTGGCTGGCGGAGTCTGACAGCCCTGGCCTCAGCTCCTCATGCCCACACAGGACTATGAGAGAACATTTGTGCTGCCTCTGAGAGCCCAGGGTGTTGAAGAGGTGGCTCCTTTTATCATACCAGTGAAAACAGAGGTTCTGGCACTGGTCAGCACTGGGCACAAAACCTTCCAGTGAGGCTCTGCTACGAAGTGGGAACTTCTGCTTTACTTATGTTGTGGCCTCTTGAAGACCACATGGTCACTGTCAGCCACAGCCTTTGATGCAGACTCTGAACACGCAACATCACCTGCAATGCCTGGGGACAAGACCCTGTGAGCACAGCACAAGTGCTGACATGAACATTCCTCCTTAATGAACTTCAAAAAATTCTGTTTTCTGAGAAGATAACCACAGATCCTCTTTGTCAGTATGTGGTGCGGAGAAGAGTGTGACACCAGCTTTATATCCTGGAAATATTAGTGCAGTGCTTCTTTGTCTTCAGTATAGCTATTGACTAGATATTCGCTTGTATATTCTATTTATGCATTTGTTAACAAAACAGTTGCTACAGTTGCACTGAATGGTCTGGGTATAAAATTTATTAATTCTGGAGATAAGCATGTTCAGCAAAATGTGAAGTTGCACATGACCTTGGCAGTGTATGTTTGCCCTAATTTGATAACTCCATTGTTTGATCCTCTGGCAGAAGCACCTGTATTTGTTATTACTTATGTTAGTTCTTATTATCACCGTATCCATATCCACAGGTCCATCTCTTCTATACAGCATACACTGAACCTATCACATTTGTCTGGGTAAAAGCCCACCCTCTTAGCAATACACTGGTACCCCCCTACTCCTACTTACCCATTACCTTCTCAGCAAACAACTGACTGCTTTGTCAGTCCAGAAAGCGTTCCAATGCAAGAGACTCAATTACCACTGTTCAGAAATGTTCAGATATTATCTCCTGGATCTGAAGAGTATTGTGTTTTAACAGTATGAGCTACTGTCAAAGAGAAACACACAGAAATGCTTTTGTTTGGGCCTTCGCTAACAGAAGTAATAGAACTTCAGAAAATTAAAGAGTCTAGGTAAAATTATGACCATAAGCAAAAGAGGACTGAAGGTGGCACTGTAGGAACAGATATTCCCCTTTTTAGAAAAGAGTGAAGGTAAATGCTTGCTTTCTCTTTGAAACAAGAAAAAGAAAAATAGAGAAAGGAAAAGAAAAAGAAAAAGGAAAAAAAAAGATAAGGTTGTAATCCATGACCCTTATTTTCCCATATATTTTCTCTAATTTTGCTATTCATCCCCCTTCCTCAGAGTGGGACAGCTTTGAGGAGAGCACCAGGGCATTCCTTGTCCTTTCCAGCAGAACAGACACACGTCTGCCCACAGTGGGCAGACCGTCCACACCACGAGCAGGGCAGTCAGCTGGATGTGGGGAAGTCCAGCCAGTTTGATACCAGGCTGAGGAGCCATAAACTACAGCACTTTTCTTGAGAGAGAGGTCAGGCCTATGGCAGGTTATTTGCTTTCAGCAGATCTACCCCTAACACTCACTAGAAGGGCAAAGAGAGACACATCTAAACCAACCAGTCTTTACACAAAATGCTGTGGGGTTATTACTCAGCCCTGCAACTCTTAACTCCAGCCAAACCTTCAGACTATCTTTGCCTAAACTAACCGTCCATCCTTTCTTTGCCCCTTTGTTCTCCCTCTGCTGTAGGTGGTGGCCCTGCTGGCCTCCAGGCAGGAAGACTTTCCAAGAGCAGCTCCTTCATCCTATGAGAAGTAATGGTTATGTTGCAGAGAGGTTTATGGTTTCAGAAACTATGGCCTAGAGCTCCAGAGGTGTCCAGCACCTGCTTTGGGGACATACAGCAAGTACAATACCCTGAATGTCTGCACAGTCTCTATACCACTTAACTGCAGTGTAAAGGCTTAATTTTGCAAATATTATGGGCCAGATGCACACATTTCAGAAGGAACCTTGTGGTTTGCAGCCAGCATCTGCATCTACCATAGTGCTGTTTCACTGTACTCAAAAGCTTTTGAAGACAGGGATCTGCCTTCTCACTCAGCCACAAGAACCAGACCCATGTTGGGAAGCAGCAATGTGACCTGGTCTGGGAACAGCTCCAGCTGTGAGAGCACAGGGGTGGGTTTCAGATTTTGTTTGGATTTGGTGCAGTTAATGTCTATTTCTACTTTGTTTTGGACCCTGTCTGAAGGTTCAGCCTTTTCTGGTCACAACTTTGCTCCTATAGTTCAGCAAATTAGTGGGATTTATTTTCTTGTTTTGTTTTCATGAGAAGGACAAATCATTTGTCATTGTAGGCATAAGTAGGCATGGAGGCTTTGAAAATCAGAAAACGGCCCTTGAAGTGGGATCTGCATCAGGAGCAGGGTGCTGGGCAGTGCCCCAGTGTGTGGTGCATCAAAATGAGACAGATCTTCAATCAACAGCAGCTCCAGCATTGGTGAGCTGGTGGACAACAAAAAAGTACAGCAAACCTGAGTGTGTGCACATACACACATAGCACAATGAAGTTCAAGAAAACAATAGCATACAAAACAAGACCAGAATATGTTATTTGTTATCAAGATACTACTGAAGAGATGAGAGTTTTTAGATGTGTATCCTGGAAGCCAGAAAATACAGTCACTGTGTGGAGGATATATTGTTTTCCTGCATGCTGCTTTGGTGTGCAGCCCAGGACACCCCATGCCTGCCTCTATGGATCTGGGGACAGCCAGTGACGTCCCCAGAACGGACCGATGGAGAGGTTTCACAAACATGAGAGCTATGAAAGGCATTTAAGAGCTAGTAAAAACAAGTATCATGGGAAACTTGTTATTTCTTGTAGCAAGTTGCTACATCTTGTAGTTTATTATCTGTTGTAACAGGTTTGCACAAGGTCTGTAGTTGCCTCCTATGACGTTACTAGGAGATTTGTTCCATGGAAGCTAAGCTCTGTTACATTTTGCCAGTGCTAAATTTCATTCTAAAGGAAAAATGCCAAGGAAGTACTTTGGCAGGGTAAATAAAGCAATGTGGATAGCCCAGCATCTGTAAAGGATGAGTCATTCCTACCTTCTTGTCTCTAAACTCTGCTGTGGAGCAGGGTGTCTCGTTCAGAGACATCTGGGGTATCTTTGGGCAGGGTCTTTGTTCTAGGACCCAGAGTATGTGACTGTGCTCTGTCTCTGAGCCTGGGGGATGAAGTTGGTGTGCACTGTGAGGACAACTCAGGTAGAAAGTGTGGTGTTGTCCCCAGAGGCAACTTGCAAAGCACTTGTGAAGATTTTTGAAGGTGTATCTGATTTAACAGACTGATGCCTTCAATGGAGGGGTCTGTTGTAAGGCAGGGGTGTTATTCTGTGTGTTTCCTTCATGTTGGCATTGCTGTTCTCTGAATGTCTTTCTCTGTAGGAAGGAAAAGACAAGCTCCTTCCATTATTTTAGTAGGACAGGCAGAGTTCTTTTCCTTCAAAGGCTGGAGGTGTGTTGGTGTGTGCTCCACAGAGCTTCCCTTGCCCAAGAAAACATCCAGTTGAGGTCCCGCAGCCTGATGCAGATTTTAGGGCCCTCAGCTTCATAACTGCTTCTGACACAACAGTACCCTAGGTCTGAATGTGCCTGGTCAAACAGGAAAGATGAACAAAACAAGCACATCCTGTATTTTTCTAGAGATGCCAAGGAAGACTGTGTAGGTGGGAATCTGGTATCAGCCTGGATATTGTGCCCTTGGAGACTTCTCTCTCTCAGTAGTTCTCAGTAGTTATAGCCCTGATGATCACATGTGGGTACCAAAATCTTCCTCAGTGAGCCACCACATGAAAGCATGCTTATTGTCCAAGAGTGTTTTAAGTGCCCAGATTACAACTTCAGTGAGAGTGTTTTATTTGCATGGGAAATGTTAGGATGGTTGTGAGGAGGTACTCATTGTGGCTCATACCCTGTCTTGCCTCATGTAAGAAATGGGAGATTCGTATGCAACACTAACTGTATTTGAGTTATGAGAAAATAGAAATCCTTTCTATGTCCCTCTCTCACTTTTTCTGACACCCTCCTATTTAACAAGTCCCATTATCTTCAATAGGAGGCAATTCATATGTCAGTGGTAGGATAATGGCTGGCTGTAAGGTAGCAGATAACATAATCTGCCTCTTGAAGTTCTACAGAAACTGTCCTTTCTATTTATTTTACTTGACCTGGAAAGAGCAAAGTGCTGTTAAGCAAGCAGGTTTGATTGATTGCAGATATATATCTATACCCAGGAGTCTCGCCTATCAGTAAGTTACTTTCAAGTAAGGATAGGTTTGATTTGCAAGCTTTGTCCTTAATCTAAACCAATGTGTAATGGAAAGCTAAACCTCAAGTCATAAGGTGCTGTTATAAATAAAGGCAATCACTGGGAAACAAAACAAGTTACTTGTTCAGATGATTTGTTAAAATAAATTAAAATACAGTAGTGTGATAATGCTGTTCTTTAGATGCATTTGAACATCTTCTATCACTCTCTGTCACTTGGTAACTTCATTAAATAGCAGTAGATTTTAAGAAGGAGAAAAATACAAATTATTCTTTTGCAAGTTGCTCTCCCACACATTCACACGCAACATCTGTCTTTAAGAGCTATAACACGTCTGAGGCTATGACAGCTCTGCTCTCTCAAGTGAGTATTTATCACTAACCTGGGGAACTTGATGATTTATAGAAAATTTTGAAGCATGACAATTATGAGACAGCTTGTAGTAGTCTTTAAGTCGTGTGTGTTCATTCTGGTCATGGATTGAGCAGTGGAGTATTTTTTGCTTTCATTTTGAGCCACCTAGTGGTAATATAAGTGAGATACGATTTCTGTGCTGAAGAGCTGCGAACCTTTCTCAGCAACTATTTCTAATTTAATGGGACTAAGCTCAGTAAAGTGAATTGAGACCTTAATATTTTCTCCTTTTGCTAAAGATCTTTTGTTTTGTTAGAAATACAGTAAAACTTTCAATGCTGTCTAACAACAAGGAGTTAAACCATTCCCTCAGATTTTTCCTGTCAATGGGCTGCTCCAGGACTCTGCTGAAGTTGTTTCAAGCCACTTTCAGCTCTGGGAGGCTTTCTGGGACTTTCCAACTCACAAGGTGTTCAAGTGATGCTTGGCAGGTGTGGCAGAAGGGTGCATTTAGTGCCTCCCTCACCTCAGCCCATTGCCTCTTTTGCACTGGAGATAAGCTTGGGTGGAGAGTCAGGCAGCCTTGGGCCATACCACTTTCTGGCCCTTAGCCAGATCTGGTTTGAGAGGCTTCCCCAAAATATTCTTTGACTGGAGTCAGGATTATGAATGGAAATCCCTGAGCTTTGCCTTGTGTCTTCAGCACTTGCTGCTAGCTTTCATTCTCCAGAGCACTTTTATCCAATGTATCCTAATATTAAAATCTGAAATTAAAAATAGTGTTTTCCAAAATTGAGCAACCCAAATACTAACCGCATAGCTGAACTAGAATTAGCAGGGAGCATTATATATTCATATATCCATGACAGAGCTGCATTTTCTAGGCCTGTTGTCTGAATGAAAATCAATCACATGTCCTTTAGCACTCAAAGAACCAAAGTTAATTACAGACCTGCTCAGTGGTCTATGAGATACACTCAGCACCTCAGATATACTGTAGCTAATTTTAGGGTTTCCTAAATGGGAACTGTAGATCACAGTATCTTTCATTTTGTCTGTGTGCTCATAAAATGGTCTCAAGAGCATCCAGATCACTAAAGCCTTATTGCTAATCTTGCAGGTTAGAAACCACAGTCACCTTTCTTTCCTGTGCTGAATTCTTGAAGCCTGTCTAGTCTTTGGCTGTTCCCTGATGCCATGTTGCATACCTTTTCCTTTTTTTCCATATATCACTCAGTTCCATAAATATGACTTCCAGATGCTCACACTATGTAATGTTCCAGAAAACCCCTAAATATTACATCCTATATTCTCAATTGTATTACTGAAATATTCTTCCAGAGCAATCTTAAAAAAGAAATAAAATAGTTCATCCTCTGATTTTAATATACAGTCTAGAAAAACAGAGGTCTTATTAGAGAGAAGAAAAAAAATGAAATATTGTATCTTTAGTGCTTCCTAAAAGTTAACAGGCTCAAATAATCTCCCAAGCATTAGGAAAGAGAACATGCTTTGCCTTCCCCATAGGAAAGTTAAGACTTCCCCACCCATTTAGCATTTGTAATTTCTGTGTGATACCTCAAGATTCTGGTATGTCATGTTTCTGTTTAATTTCCCCCTAAATTGGGTACCGGAAGCACCAGACCTATTAAGCTGAAAGATAGTTACAGGCAGAGTATGGAGACAGGTGCTCGTTAATTATTGTTTGTTCTGAAAAAAACATGTAGAAAGGATTATAAGAATTCCTTGTAAAGTAGGAGAGGAAGGAAATGTCAGCTGGGGCAGGGAAACCACAGGAACAGCCCATATGGGAAGAGAAATTCAGCCAGATGTTTGTTATCATGCTGAATGCAGTGAAGCCAGACACCAGGTTGAGGATGAGCCTGGACAAGGAAAGGGATTTTCTCTCTTCTGCTGAAGGGCTGTGTCCAGAAAAAGATGTGTCATTTCCAGATTACTGCCTGTGTGGTCTAAAAAGAAGCTCGGCTTTTACTGTGCTGCGTGTTTTCGGGGTCAGAGCGAGACAGCTGGGCTCCAGCTGCCGGCTCCGCCAACAGGGAGCGATGGAGGCAGTGCTGGAGACCATGGCTGGCAGTGTCAGCCGCTGCCGTGGTTGCTTTCCTCGGACACTGCCCTGAGCTCTGGAGAGAGAAGCCAGGCAGCTGCCGCGGCCCCAGATGAGCAGCGCTGTGCCTGGGGCCTGTGGGTCCACAGCCTGCTCCTCTCGGTGGAGTGCTAACCCTGACCTCCGCCGCTCCTGGGAGCTTTCTGGCTTTGCAGGGAGGATGAGGGAGAGGGGGAGAGCTGGGCACGAGAATTGACACCCTGACTACTGCCCTGAAGGAGTGGTGGAGACCACTCTCTGTTCCAGTCCATGTGGAAATACTGACCGTGAAATAGCAAACCCCAAATTGCTGTCTGTTACACCCAGAGAGGAATTTAGGAATGTCGTTCAGACAAAAATCACGAGAATACACTGGCTATCTAAATGACTGAGGACAAGTTTCACTGATTTTCAGTGCTTGTAAGACAAGGACGTATGTCTTTAAAACCAGACTTTATCTCCTGCCAGGTTTGCTCAGAGGAGATGGGAATTCCTCAATAAGCCTGGAAAGGAGGTTCTGGAGTTTGCAGCCATCACAGGTCTCGAGGCACAGCAATGTCAGTGGTGGTTCCATCTGGCACAACTTTGGGGTAAACTCTGCCTTTTTCTGACCAGAGAAGGTGGGGGTGTCTGCACAGAGATGTGTGCAGTGAACTTGGGCAGGCAGTTACCATTGCAGAGGGACATAGGCTGGGGGGAAAGATAATCTGTCACCTGGCCTCTCTACACACCATGGATGTCTGTGCAGGGGACCCAGTGCAAGAACCTTTGTTGGGCACTTCCTGATTTCTTTCCAGGCATTTCCCCAGGGAAGGACAGGCAGTGGTTTTAGATAAGCCCTGCCCAAAACGACTGAAGCTTTACACCCCTTCTCCAGTCACTTCCTCCCTGCTGTCCAGGTGTCCCTGGCTGCTCTGCACTGGAGGCAGCAGTGTGGTCTGGTGCCCAGGCTGGCACAGATGCCAGGAGAGCCCTGGCGTGAAAGAGGGGTGAGGAGATCCATGTAGGACCCACACTGCCACTGCCATCAGTTCCTGGAAAACTTTCCAAGCTGTCTTCCCTGCCTCTCCATGGACACACGGAGAGCTGTATCCACAGTTTTTGTGGCACCTCACTGCAGGGCATGTTTTTGGCTCCCATTAAGCAGCTGAGCGGCATAAAAAATAAGGCTAGAAAGGAGAAATAGCTGGAATATCAGAACAGAAATTTCTAGAGCGGGTCTGCCTGCTCAAGAAAACAGTGTGCTAACAGAAACAGTGTAGCAAAGGATGGGCTGTTTGAGATAAAACCATTGAATTGACATATTTGCTGGTCCACAGAGATCTGTGTGTTCTTTAGCTGTGTTACTCCACCACAAAGCCTGTCTTGTAGCAGAGTTATTGCTGCTGTGCCAGTCTGATGTAGGGAAGTTTCCGGACTTGTGCAGGTAACTGCAGGGCACTAGCCCTGGCTTTGCCAGCTTTGCCATTTCAGCAGTTCTTCAGACCCATATGCATGTGCAGGGCACAAAAAGGTCATTTCCACCTTGGGGGCCCATGAAATTTGTCATGCAGCAGGCAGGTATGCTCAAAACTTTTAGATGCAGCATAACTGCTGGACTGTAGCCACCAAGTAACTTCCATTTGGTCATGGAGAGAGCTGCAAAAACCCTTCAGATGTGTCTAGACAAGGAATAAAGTTTAAAGTTATCCCCGCCAAAGACTTCTACAGACTCACAGGTATGTATGTATCAATCCAAAAAAACCTTCAGGTAACAGTACATTGCATGGAGCTCATGTTCAGTTATACACAATGTTGCTTGCAGAGCAATTATTTTCCTGAGAATATTAATGAATAATATAAGCCACCATTCTTATTTTAGGTGTATAATTTTGCTTTGGCCATTTTCATAATCCATATTGTCTAGTACCACCTGCTTTATAAATTGATCCACCTCTCTCACTCTGCATTACTGACATGTCCCCATTCTTTACTACTCACCGATTTCTCTCAGCTGCAGGATAAACTTTACATTTTCTTCCCAGTCACTGATGATAGTGTATAGCAGTTTCTTGACAAGAGGGAAGGAGCTGTCATGCCAGTCTATCAGGTCCCTGTTTATTAACTGCAGCAGCCAAAAGCCCACATTGCTGTAGAGAGGCTGCCTGGCCTTCACAGCACTGTTACAGCAACAATACCCACTGTAACCCTTTTCTTCTCACCCACTTTAATTTCCCTGCAAAACATTGATAATGATGTCGTCAATTCCCAGTCACGTTCTCAGCAAAGTGATTATGCTTAAAAAAAAAAAAGGAATTGCAATTGTTTAAGGAGGGATTGATTTCATAGAGTCCACACTTTTCTGAACTGCTTCTGAAAAACAAAGAGAAAGAAACAAAATAATGTGCAGCTATTTAAGAAAGAGCTTTCAGACTTTATTTTGTTGGGAAATGTTTTAATGTTGCTAGTCATGGTTAGACAATAGGGGCATGACCTGAACATCCTAGAAAAATACCAGCTGCTCTGAAAGAAAAAAATTACAAACATATGGTGAAACCGGTATCACTGAAGCATTTAACTTGATAAATTTCACGTAAGTTAATTCTCGTGGTAATGTAGTTTCTTCCGGGAACATTTATTTATTTGCACACTGTTTTTCTAAGTGAGTTACATCCAGGCTTTTTCACTAAGGTTCACTGTCTCTGGGGAATGTCATTCAATTTAATGTTGCTCAGAGTGGTCTCCAAACACACTGCTCCAACTGTTTTTTGAGCAGCACAGTTGTGTCTCTTCAACCCAGCCCTCCCTCTGCTGCTGTTAACTGCCTCACTTTCCAGACTACACCACAACCTTACTTACTTTCAGAAAGAACTTCCTCCACCCTTAAACATTTTTGTTTGTTTGTTTTACTGTTTTCTTCTCTGGGATATACTTATTTCCCTTAAATCAGCGTTCTACTTCATTCTTCAGGCAGATATCTTGAGTTGGTTTTGACATTGTCTGCCTTTCTCTCAACTCTGCCTGATGGGCTGTGAGTTGCTCTACCCAGACCTGTGCCAGCTTTTGCTCTCTTGAAATCTTTAACTATGTCCAAATCACCACATGACTTGACAATTGCAATTTTCATTTCTGGTTCTCCTAAATTTTTGCTGTCTTAGCTCTGATGTTTCTGGGATGCTGCAGCCAGGCTCCTCTTGGTCCTTGAACAATATCTACTTCAGGATTGTCCGTGACTGTTGGTGTATTGATTTGCCTAATGTATAAAATTAAATACATTTTTTGGGCTTTCATATTTTGTACTGCAGATTTGTGGCAATGTCTGTTGATGCAACCTGTACAAAATTAGTCACCAACTACTTACTGTATTGGAAACTAAAAGCTGGATTTATGCTGCATTGTTAGAGGTGATACTGTTCTCTCCAGGTCTGGAGAACTTTATATTGCTCCATTTCTTGTGCTCCATCTGTCCTAGCTGAACTTACTTTTATCCAACCTGCTCCATCAGCACAGGCAATTCCCTTCTTCTGGAAACAAAGCCTGTCTCAGAAACCAGTTTGCTACTGTCCCTGCTTGTAAATTTCACATGGTCACCTACATGAGAAACTGCTTTTTAAGTTTGATACATAGTTCTCTGCATATCTGCCCAGCATAGGGGTACATTTGCCCTCCTCTGTACAGGGACGTGTTGACTACCTTTTGATTTTCCAAAGTCAGTAACTGACGTGCTGAGTCCATCTATAACTTTGGCATTTTTTTGGCTTATCTCCTTTCAAAATTTCACTTTCAATGTAAAAGGATATTTTATATTCCTTTATTGCCAAACATGTTATTAAGTTACATAGACACGAGACAGAAACTGGAGGACTGTGGGTAAGAAAGATATCATAGATCCATAATTGTGCATATATTAAAAAAATATGCCAGTATAAGAGAAAGAGCAGAAGTATAAGATGAGATGTTTCTTCATTGCAGTTTTTTATATCGGATAGTCCAAAACTGGGGCATGGGGAGAAAACACAAGAAATGTATGAGATGAATGGGAGACTGGGTGGGAGAGGCAAAGATGTGAGAAACAGTGGTCCAGAGAAGGCTGGATGGTGACTTTAAATCTCTTTTGGCCTGCACAACCCCTGTGAAGGTCTACATGTGATGGTGAAGAGAGGTGGCAGCCAGCCCCTGAGCTGGGGTGTGATGCTGGCACTGGGCTGTTATGGGCCTCTGCAGTTTCCAAATGAAAACAAGAAGCGTAGCCAGTGTCTACCATAAGCCTCTCTTAATCTCAAACTATTTCTTTCAGCATATGGAGTGTATTAAAAGAGTATAAAACCATTCTCAGTGGAGGTTTACTGTGTATTATACAAAAATTGAATTGTTGTAATAGCAACTGCAGTTGACTACCACCTCTAAAGATGTGGCATAAATCTGAGTTTTAGTGCCCCATGTAGTAAACACTTAGTGGGTAACATTGCACAGTCTGCACAAACAGCGTTATGGAGCAGAGCCTCTCTGCTAAAACAAACACGTTGCCACCAATCTACATTAGAAAATAGAAAGGCCACACCAATTTAGAAAAAATATGTATCAAAGCAGATCATTATTAGACATATAAATCTAAGTTGTTGTGAGATGTTGTCTCAACTACAGCACCATCATAAAATGATCCTAATAACCTATACAGCCATTTAGCTTCATTTAAAAATACACATTCCTTTGACATGTATGGGAGTTGTATACTGGTACTGTAATTACCTTAATTGGGCAATTGCCATTAATAATTCTCCTTTTTAAGGATTTGAAGATGCTCTGAGTAGTTCCTCTACTTTGTTCTTACTATAGTGTTTTCCTAGTTGTTCAAGGCAATTATTTAGAATTTAAATGTGCCCAGTGAATCTGCTATGTAAATGCAATTTATTGTATATAAATTATTAGCTATGTCTAGAAAGAGGAGAAGCAAGAAAAATTAAGACCCAGCATATGTGGTTATACTTTTTGTAGCATCTAAGTATATATTTTTTTATTTTTCCAAATTTCATGTCATTTTCCCATGTAAGATGAAGTACAAGATATCCTGATTCTTCTTGTATTCAGTCATATGCTTTTAACTTGTGATTTAGGCTGGAAAAATATGAATAAAACCAGCTTCTTTGACAAAAGATATGTATAGAGAAATATTTTTCTTAACAGTCTGATGAATGAAAAGACAAAATATCACTGAACGGTAGAAAAAAATGTTGACACACCTAACAATTTTTTTTAATCCTGCAACAGCTAAAAACTTCATTAATGGAATAATGATGTAAAATAAATAAAAAATGCCATGGGGAAGACCCGCTTTAATATAATGAAGAATCTTGCTGTTCCATATCTGCAATATTAGAAACACTATACATTGCATATATACGTGGTGATTCTGCAGGCTATGAAAACAGTGACTCCTCTGTTATTTATAATCCATAAACTGTAAAAATCAAGTCATTCTCATTTCACAGGTGAGAAGCAGTATTCAGTAGTTCAGTATTTCAATACCTGAAGTTGTGGCCCATTGGAAAAAAATGGAGGAACACTATGAGGGATGGGTTCATGAGGAGGTGCCTGAACGAATTAATGAATGAACAAATGAATGAATTAATTCAGAGCTCCCATGAACAAAGGAATTTTCCAAGTATAGACCTGAGTCATGGGTAGGAGGATCCAATCTACAAAGACAAAAGTGAACATCACAATTCTTTGCAATTATGACTATGATTTGAGCCAATATTAGAAATAATAGAAAGCATTATAAGAAATAATCCTTACTACTGTAAGGGTGACACCATTCTGGAGCTGTACAATGCATCACTACATACTATGTTCTCACATTCCAATAACTGTAACAAGTTTCTGAGGATACTCAATCTCAGCCAGCGTCCAGGAACTTAATTAGAGCTAGGCAAAACTGAGAAAAATTAGCCTTTGGAATTTTTTCTCTTCTAAAACATAACATACATAAAAAACACACAATAATAATAAAATCCCTACCAAGCATGAGGAATGATGAATAGGAAGTTGACTGCAGTGTTTTGTAAAAGCTGTGTCTGAACTTGTCAACTGAGTGTGCCCAGGATGGTACCTGGACCCAGAGGGCAGCTGATCCACCTCTGCTAAATTCCCTCAGGCCTTGGGGTAAGGTATCACATCTCATGGGTAGGAACCAGGCTATGCTAACTCCCAAAATGTGTTTAGGAATGGTTTGAGAGAGTAGGAGGAGGCATGGGCCAGCCTTGTATTGGAGGGAACTCCGACGGCTCCAGTGCCTGGGGATGCTCCTTTGAACTGTTTAATTTGCTAGTATTGGTACAATGAGAGAGACAGTCCTAAAATAATAGCTGAGTATGTGTGTGTGTGAGAACTGTACCACAGTCAAAGTCTTACATTTGTATTGTCTTTCTAAGTATGTATGTTTAAATCCTGAAGTCATTCCCTTGAACCACAGTCCCCAAGAACCCGGTTCTGCAGATGGGGAGAACGAATCTCTGGAGAGCTATTAAGTGAGCAAGTATTTGTGGTGAACAAAAAAGCAAGTGTCAGCAGCATTAATATTCAGGCATCTCCGCTCTGGCCCACAGCCTGCCTGCCTGGCATTGCTCCCGTGTGCTTGCCTCGGCTTACCTTGCTGCTGCTGCTCCCACCTTCCCCACAGTCCCAAGGCCTCTCTAAGCAGTGAGTTGCATCTCCCACCATCCAAGCTCTCTCTCTACTTGGCTCCTGCTCTCCTGAGCTCCCGGTTACTCCTCTTTCACCAGCTGGTCACATCCTGTTTTTGCTGCAGACTGCTTTTCCCTCTGGCTCAGGCCCCTTCCATTTGGGCAGCCAGTATCTTTTTCTCCTCCAGCATCAAGCCTCAGCTTTCCCAGGAAACTTTTCTCTTTCTCCTTCCTCCAGCCTTTGAGTAATCTCTACTTCAGCAGCAAGCCCAGAACACCCATGAAAGACAAATCTGCCTTGGCTGGGTGTCCTGGAGGCTGTGAGTCATGCAGAGGGGACAGTGCCCTCCCTGTCACTGGAGCAGTTTGAGCAAGATCAGAGAAAAGTGAATTCTTGGAAACTGTGCTGTGAGAATAGAAGTCTCCACCCAACAAGAACAAACAGCATTCTTCTTCCCAGAAATTAAAAAACCCAGCAAGATCTGGTGAGATTTATCGCAGGCCTAAAAAAGCGCAGCTCAGAAGCAGGAACCATCCATTGTGTCAAAACATGGCAGCACCAGATTTGTCTCTTCTGTTATCAGAAATTTTAAGGCTGGTAAAACAACAAATTTCTCCAAGTCTTGCATCCTGAAATGATAGAAACATTTAGGCAGCAACACTCAAACCAGACAGTCCCAGTAACCAATACTGCCTGAAGCAAAAACCCAATATAGAAATATCTTAGCTGTATAGACACGCACTAGAAGAAGCCAAAAAATAGTATATATTGAACTGCCAACCCCACTTTTCATACCAAACCATGCTCATAATGTAGGTAATATGGATTACCAGAGCCAGCCCAGTTTGACACCGCGTGGCTCAACACTAACATTTGAAATGTTTATGCAAATGATGGGTACTCACATGATAAAGTTATCTTGTCTTTATTTTAGCTGATTCTCCCATATCAATACTGTCACACAGCCTAAAGCAATTGAAATGATTGACTAGCAAAATGTGCTAATAACGTTGATTGTCTTCATTTATTTGCATATAATTCTTTGCTAATTTCTCTGCAGTAATTAGGACAGTGGCACATTGCTGACATGACTTTTTAAAACAAGAATGTGTTAAGTAATATTCAAACCTGTTTTGTGATTTCCAACTGATGTTTTCAAAAAAGAAAAATCACCTTCAGGAAAGATATTTCTGAAATGAATATGTATTTCTAGATTTTAAGCAATCATTAGAGGGAGATTTTGCTATCAATGTAGATGTTAGAAATCCAGAAGACATTTCTCTTGAGACTACGGCTCAGTCAAGATAGATCACTGTTGCCAGTCAGGTAGGAGTTGTTGCCTGGGAAATATGGAAACGACCCAATGTTCTGCACTCAAAGCCCCAAACTGGTTGGAAGAAAATCCTGGCAGAAAGAAATGCACTCCTGTAGTGTCCCACGAATTATATTTCAGTTTGTCATTCCACCTGTGGCATTTAAGTAAATCTACTGAGGTTGATAAATTACTTACTAATTATGCATATTCTGTTTTGTTCAGCAACTCTTCCTACCAAATCTTTGATCCTCTTTGGGGGTTACTTACAATCATGCTACTTATAAAAGTATTTAAATACTTTTTTTCTTCCTGTCACCACTTTAAATTGCATCTATACTGTGCATTACTGGGTACTAGACACTGAAATATTTTATAGAGATAGCCTGGATGTTAGAGTCTGTTCTTATCTCTTATTAACATCAGGTTAGCATACAATTCACAACTCGGTTTTGTGTCTGTGTCCCTGCAAGACAAAAGAATAAAAGTGAAGGACAAAAATCTGTGTCCAGAAAATCACGACTGGACAAATGTAAACTTTCCTGAGTGCTTTGCCAGACACATAACAATTTTAAATAGAAGAAAGTGAACAGGTGAAGAAAGCATCAAAGTCAGCATTAATGCTGCTGCCTAAACAGTTTAGCTGTCTTTGCTCCATTTCCTGCACAGCTATTGCTGACTGTGACTACAGATAAGTTGAAAAAGGATGGAGGTCACCAAAACAAGAAATGCCCTAATAATTAAGGGCTCAATACATTTCACAAATGCACCTTCTTCTATATCTGCTGCCAAACAGCTGTGTATCTGTGATATCTTGTAAAAATAAATTAAGAAGCCTGAAAGGCTCTGTTCATGATCTAAATGTGGAACTGGAGATGCAGAATGAGGATGAAACTACTAATTACTCTCTCCAGGCTCATACTTGCAATATAATCAAATCTGTCTACCGGGGCGATCAGCACTTAATCAATTGAAGTGTGATATAACCTTGCACTTCATGCTAACATGAAGCTAGAATTAAAAAAAGCCCTGTCATTGTTACAAGCATATTTTCAAGGCAGAGAATTAGCAGGCTTTGGTCTCCAAAATAAGCCTTTCAACATTTAATTACCTATAGTAGGCTGCACACGTTTGTTAATGTCTGTGCAGAGCTAACAGCTGAGCCCACTGATGCCAGCAAGCCCTTCCTCTGCTGCCCTAAGAATGGTTTGCTATAGGAATACCTTGTCCCAGCACACTTGTCTGTTGGTAAAACACTAAGTGCTCTCCTTGTTTTAATGCAAGATGACTTATCAAGTAAAGAGGTGAAGAATTTTACATTTTCCACACTGTCATATCTTATAGCCTGAAGAAAATGTTAATCGTGGAAAGGTTGCAGTTGTTTGGTTGTTTTTGTTTTTAATTTTATTTTTGCTTTTGTTTTGCTTTGTTTTGTTATTTTTTCCCCTTTTTAACTGAGACTATTCTTATAGCTGAAAACCTCTGTATAACATCAGTAGTCACTTAAATGCTGTGTTTGGACAGTTAGCAAAATTTTGTTGATATGTATTTAAATATCAGGGGAGCTTCTCTGCCTGTCACATTAGTAGCTGGCAGCTCAAGAGGAAGGTTTCCCACAAAGATTCACTTGTCCTTTGATTGTGGGGAAGTGAAATAACATCTCTCTGGTTTTTTTATGACTTCTACTTCCGAATTAAACAGGGAAATACAAGGACATGATAAAGAGAAAGATCTCAGCTTTCTGAATCTGTAACACACTTTGGTTAGGCAATAGAGTGAAGATTCTGTGTCAGCTCTTGTTTATTCAGATATGCTTTTGCTGCCCTCACAACAGGTTTTCCTACTCAATGTCCCTTTCTGGGCATGGAGAGCAACACTGTGGAAAGGGACCTGGGGGTCCTGGTTCGTGGAAAGTTGAACATGAGCCAGCAGTGCCCTGACAGCCAGGAGGGCCAAGCGTGTCCTGGCACAGCATCGCCAGCCAGGCAAGGAAGGAGATTGTTCCACTCTGCTCTGCACTGGGGCAGCCTCACCTCGAGTTCTGGGTGCCACAATATAAGAAACACATTAAACCATTAAAGAGTGTCCAAAGGAGGACCATGAGCACAGTGAAGGATCTGGAAGGGAAGCTGTATGGGGAGAGGCTGAGGTGACTTGGTCTGCTCAGCCTGGAGAAGAGGAGACTGAAGGGAGATCTCATTGTGGTCTTCAACAACCTCACAAGGAGAAGACGAGGGGCAGGCACTGATCTCTTTGCTCTCGTGACCAGTGACAGGACTCAAGGGAATGTCCTGAAGTTGTGTCAGGGGAGGCTTAGGCTGGATATCAGGAAAAGGTTGGGTGGTTGGGCACTGGAACAGGCTCCCTAGGGAAGTGGTCACAGCATCTAGCCTGACAGAGTTCAAAAAAGGTTTGGACACTCTCAGGTACATGGTGTGATTCTTGGGATTGTTCTGCACAAGGCCAGGAGTTGGAAGCAATGATCCTGATAGGTCCCTTCCAACTCAGCATATTCTATGAGTCTATGGTTCTACGGTTCTATGATTCTGTGATTCTGTGATTCTATGATTCTATGTTTCTTTCCAATCAGATTCTGAGATAGTTGAAATGCTGACACAAATCATTTTGGTTTTGTCTGTTGTTCCATTTCTTTAAAACTGTTTAACTCCCAAACTTTGATTGGAAATGCTATAACAAAGAAAAATATTTTTAATAACAATGCTCTGTTTTGAAATTTCTAAAACAAAGCTTAAGGATCTTGCTCTCCCTAAAGAGGATGATAACATGGCTGTTTTGCTTAAAGACTGAAAGAGAGATCAGTCTGGGGCTCCAGAAGATTTCCAGCAGGCCTCCTGGCCTGATGTTCACCAGTCTCCATTGCTCAAGACAACTGAGGTGTCAACAACTTGTTTCCCTCTCCTGGGTGCTTGACTTTTCTCCATTTTGTCTCCAGACCGTCCACCCTGGACATGACTCTTGTCTCGACAAACTCTGGAGAATAACTTACTTGCATGTTATTTGCATTTCATCACTCTTAAGGTTTGTTTAATACTAATTTGTATTAATTGTGTAATATGACATCTTTGGTTATACACCTTGGGTTTTAGAGACAGGAGGGAGGAGTTAGTCTGGCAGTGTCATGGTAGAGAAATGAGTGCTCTGGCAGGAGGAGCAGCTCGGATTGAGCTGGCTGTGCCGTGTGGAAGGTAAACACACTGGATAAGTTCTCATCTGCTGCCCAGGGTGGGCAGCAGCTGTGCAAAGCTGGAGCACAAGCCCCTGTTCTTATGCTGTACCTTGCTCTGCTCTGTAGGAGTGTGCATTACTGCATATACTGCAAGTGGGAGCATTTGGCCTAATCACTGTTTCTGCTGAAAACAAAATCTGTCAAGTGGTAAAGACAAAACACTGTGCTGAAAAACCTTCACATTTTCTGCTTCTGTTTATTGTGAAGTCTGCCTTGAAAAGAAAGGAATCACAGAATCACAGAATAAACTAGGTTAGAAAAGACCTTTGAGATCATCGAGTCCAGCCTGTGACCTAACATTACCTTATCAGCCAAACCATGGCCTCATTAAGTCTTTTTTTAAACACCTCCAGGGACGGTGACTCAACCACCTCCCTGGGCAGCCCATTCCAATGCTGAAGCACTCTTTCTGTGAAGAATTTTTTTCTAATATCTAGCCTAAACTTCCCCTGGTACAGCTTGAAGCTGTGTCCTCTTGTCCTGCCACTGGTCACCTGGGAGAAGAGGCTGACCCCCTTCTGGCTACAACCACCTTTCTGGTAGTCATAGAGAGTGATAAGGAAGGCCAACTTTACGCCACTACAAAAATGAACAAACTACATTTCTGCTTTCTAAGTTCAGCACAGCCTGTGCTCTCAGAAAAATATTCTCCCAGTAGGCAAAATATGAACACAAAGACATGATATCTTTGCTCATTCCTATTTTGTCCTATCACCTTCTGTTAATATCCAGAAAAGTGAAACAACCTTTGTAATTAAAAAAAACCAAAACAAACTCCAAAACAATTTCCTGTGTACTTCCTTCCATGGATCAGGAGGACATTAGAGGAGGTCAGCTGTATCCTTGATTTTCTTTTTCTTTGTCAGCAAAATAAGAACATCAGAATTATAAAAATGTCCAAACTCAGTCAAGTGTTCATTAGCATTCTGTGGAGTCACTTCAATTAAACAAAACTCTTATTTTGTCTGTATCACTAGGGAAATGCAGACTAAAATTGGAATGTAAATGTGGTTGTATTTTAGAATGATTTAACGTGACAATCTTCCTATTTGCAAATGGCCCAGCAAAGGGTCACAGTTTAACATCAATTCATAGAATAAAATGCAAGTTCAAAAACATGTCAGAACAATTTGCAGGATGTTTTTCAATTATCTGGCAAAGAACACACAGAGATTTCTTATGTTATTTCATTTTTCCTTGAGACTTTATATGCTGCCAGTTTCGAGCCACGAGTTGTTTGCGTTCTTAAATTCCTGTTTGGGAAGTTTGCTCAGATTCTAGCAAGAAGCTCTAGCAAAGTTTCCCTTCATTTCCAAACCACTTCAGTGTCTTTTCCCACTGATGGGATAAATGGGCTGAGCATTTTCAGCTGCTTCTCAGGTAAAACCAACCAAAATCAAGCCCTTAAGGCCCTGAATTTTGGAGTGCTTAACACTAACTGTAGCTGAAGGTAATTGGAGCTGCTAGGGCACTGTAACCCTGAAAACTTTAAACAATGCTGTCTTCGTGATGAGGATGGTCCTTGGATTGTCAGACTTGCCTGGAGATGTGAGGTAGGATGACTTTGCACATACTGCTTAAAGTAGGACTATGTTTTAAATTGTCTTCAATCTTGTTGATCACAATTTAATGAGCTGTTCCTCTCCCCTGTGCAATTAAGGTTAAGAAAGTACTCTAGATATTCTGTAAGTAGGTACAGTAAATACCCAGTAAATAGGCACAGAGGTTCTGCCCAGCCTGAGGAGTTTCCCATCAGGGCACTGGGTGGTGGGGAGGTGCCCTCTGCCCCGGAGGGGAAGCAGCCTGGTTGCTGTTCCCTCCTTGCTGGGGACGTGTGTGCACACAGGAGTGTGTGCCAGACACTTGTGTGCACTGGGGTCCTGATCTTGTGGCACTGAACACTTCCCAGCCAGTCCCCACTTTTCCACTGGCATGAAGAGCAATGCCAGCTCCATCACACACTGTGCAGAAAAGCAAAGCAAACCCAGGCACATTTTGTAGCTCCTAATTTCTTTGGTGGGGGAGACATTAAGAAGTGGTATTCCCATGTGCGTCTCGGTCGTGCTTGTTGCTATGAAAGTGCTATAAAATCCCTGACCTGTTCTCAGGCTCTCTGTACCTCTGCCATTGATGTGCCCATTTACAAACCCCTTGGCTGTTCCTCCCAGCTGGGACTCCAGAAAAGAACCAGGACTCTCAGGCATCAATGTCACGAAATAGTTCCAGCTAATATTAGTGAATTCAGTAGAAGCAGAGCAAGGTTTGAACTCTGAGCTCTGTAAATGGCACTCTGTGGTTACTACAAAGTGATAAACCAAAACTTAAGCTACCCTTTTGATATCTGATGTAGTTAAAATTGTGTATTGTAGAATCACAGACTTGTTCAGGTTGGAAAAGACCTTTAGGATCATCAAGTAAATGTCACCATTAGCCCAGCACCACCACCATGTCCACCACTGAACTATGTCTTCAATGAATGATAGGAACTGCATTTGCACCTTAATCAGTATGCCAGGGTCAACACTACCGGCCATCTCCAGCAGCCATGAAGACTTGAAGACATACTACAGTTAGACCTTCTGCTGAAACAATTCTCCCGTGTCAATTTGTTCACTTACTTCTTTCACAACTGATCTTTCAGCTTTCAAGAGTGAAACGATAAAGTGCAAAACTATAAAGTGCCACTGAAAAAATACCCTCACTGTCATAGTCCAGTGGGGTTCTATACTCACTGTCTGTCAGTGTGGCCCACACCAAATAGGTTTACTGTACTAGACTGAAAAATAAAAGTATTTTACTAACTGTGAGTCTTAGAAGATGGAGTGTATTGACTGAGCACATGAGTGTATTGACTGAGCACAATCCCGTACAGCCAAAATATTAATTCAATCCATTATCTTCTCTCTGATAGCAGTCATCTGTTGATGCATTGAGAGGAGTACAAAGCCAGGGAAGCCATAAACCCTTCCCCAGCATAATATCTCAACTTCTGATGACCCATAGCTCCTGGGCTACACATTTTTTCTTCATATTTAATAGAGCTGGACTGATTTTTAAAATTTTCCTCTTTTGACTCATCACTCTGGGAAGCCTGGGAAGTTCTGGAGAAAGCCTGTGGAAAGACTTTTTGCAGCTGACTGTGTGCTTTATTTCTTTTCTTTGTTTTGAGTTTGCCATCTTTTGTCTTTCTTTGATACTTTCTGATTCTTGCACTAGAAAAGCCAGTGAAAAAAGATCCTCGTTTATGTTTGCCATACACTTGTGATTTCATAGACCTTTCTTACAGCCTTGTTGTCACCTCTTTTTAGACTGAAAAAACCTGGTCTATTTAATCACTTCAGATGCAGAAACCATTTGACACCTTTGTCATCCTAATACTCTACCTCTGACCCCCTTTCAGACCTGCTGTACACTATGGAAATGGGCAGACCAGAACTGCCCGCAGTATTCAAGGTGTGGTAGCCCCACATCTATGCAGCATGGGATGATGTTCTCTCTCTCCCTTCTCTTTTCCTTTCTTAACAATTCCTCACATTCCATTTACTTTTTTTTTTTTTATTACTCCTCAGCATTAAGCTGACACTTTCATAGACTGTCTATTATATTTCCAAGATCTTATTCCTGAATGCTAATTTAAAGACTGTCACCATGTATATAAAGTTAGGATTGTTTTCCTTGTACATGCTACTTTACATTTATCTACTTTGAATTTCATCTGCCACTTAATCATTCAGTCAGTTTGTTTCCTGCAGTTCTCTCTCTTTCTTTTTTTTCCTCCACGAGCTAAATTCTTATCAACAGAAAACATAGCCATCTTACTATTCACCTCCTTTTCCAGGTAATTTAGAAGTGTGTTGAACAGGGCAGACTTATCACACACCCCAGTAAGACTCTACTGGTACCTTCTCTGCATTGAGAAAATTGGTTGTTTATTCCTACTCCTCATTTCTAAACCTTAACTCTTTACCTATCCCTCAAAGGAGTTCCTTTCCTATACTGTAGTTGGAAGAGTTTTTGGTGAAGGACATTGTCAAATACTTTTCAGGAATTCCAGAGATTAAATCCCAATCAGTATGTGTAGGATAGGGTCGGAATTGCTTGTTCACTATCTCTTCTTGTACCTGAAGTGGGGGACATTGAAGGATGCTTCTATAAGGCATACTTAGGAATTTTTTTTAAAAAGGAAAATGATTCTTTGTGCAATGTGTAGTTAAGTTTCAAAGTTCATTGCCACAACAGTGTGGATAGTATTTGGTATTTGTGGATTCTGGGGACAGACTGGTCTAGTTCACAGATCACAAATCCACTGAAGGTTACTAAGTGTATAGAAATAAAGGCTGCCTGAAGAGCTCATGAAGTTAAAATGATTGGAAGCCCTAGGAGAACTCATCAGGAACATCTTGTACATCTGTCCTGGTTGTCTTCTCTTTCCTAGGCATTCACTTTTGGAGACAGGATTCTTAGCAAACCCAGCACAGCCATTCCTCTGCCTTTTTGTGCCCACATTCTTAACTGGGTCTATTATTGGATGCCTTCAGAGAATTTTGTCTGGTTTGAAAGGCATGACTCCCCTCTATGAAAGCTCCTTCCCTGGGGTGCACTTTCCCAATATCATCTGATTCAAGTCCTACCCATGCTCCTGATACAGTTGTCAAACTAGGAGGTGCTACAGCTCTTCAGGTATACATTAAAAATTTGTCATCACTTTTGCCATCCTCCATTCCTGCAGTGCAATGACAGCTCTAATGCCTTGCAGGTTCCTTTAGTAGGTCAGCTTTTAAATCACCTGGACCCGACAATTTTTTACCTTAATTTTGACAATTTCTTTTATGGATTCTTCTAATGAACTCACTCCGAAATAGTTCCTTTGACATATCCCCTCTGATGCATGAAGAAAGTTTCCAGCCCAGATATTTCCCCAAACTCCTTCAAGGCTGTAAAAAATAATTTAATTTTCCTCCTCTGCTTTATCTTCTCTGAAAGTTCCTTTTGTACTTTGATCAATTAATGGGCCTACAAACTCTATAACTTCCTGCTCCTGATGTGTTTGAAGAAATGATTAATTATGAGGTTTTTATGCCCTCTGAAAACTGTTCTTCAAACTCTTTTTTACTGGCCTGAAACGAGGAACAAGGGAACTTTGCTGAAGGCATTAATTTTGATTTTTTTTTTTTGTATTTTTACTTCAGCAAAGAAAGGAAAATTCTTATTGATTTTCATAATCCTGAAAATATATGGATTTGCAACTGAACATACTTCTACACCAAATTTGTTACTCTTTTGGTCTTACATACATATCTACAATAACAATTATACAGCATAACCTGATTTTTTTCTGTAAAAATATTTTTACATATTCTCTGACACATTATTTTATGCTAAATAACTAGATGCCTTTTTCTTTATAAGTGTGACAAGTTGCTTCTGTAAAATGCACAAAAGTAGTATTTTAGTCTTCTCTTTCTTTAGCTAGATGAAACTACTTGGATGCCTTTTCTCTCATCTGCTTACATCTGACTTGTATCTCACCTATGCTTATGGCAGTTGGTTGCTCCACTGCTCTTCCACAGACCCCTTTACACCCCCATATTGACTTCTGGCTGATATTTGCTGTTTAACTTTTTGTACTTCTGGTTTGGTACTTGCCCAGTCCCCAGTCAGTTCGGCTACTCCTGGTCATTAGTATCTCCTTTGTTTGTTTAAGCATTTCCATGTTGGTAACTTGGCTACTCTCCTCAACTTCTGGTATAGAGGCTGTTGTGAAGTAAAATAATCTCCTGGCTCTTGTTCTGTGCCAGGGGGTGTGTTGTGGTTGGGCATGCTTCTATTCTGCCTGCTGATGGCAAAAATCCTCTGTTGTTTTGTAGCTTCATCTTTGTACATGTTCGCAGAAAGCTTCTATGTTGCTCTCTACCCTACTGGAAATGTTCATATTCCTAGAAATCTTCCCTGTTCATTCCTTTATTTCTGCTACTTTCTGGTTGTTCACAATGTAAGTAAATTTCCCAGAATTTCCTATTTGCTTTTGGATATTCACAATCATTCAAATTTTGCTGAAGTTGGTCTTGTTGAAGCACGTTATCTACCCTGTTACACATGGCTTTGGAGGTTTATCTGTATGTGCACAGAAACTGGGAGGAGGGTTAAGTCAGTATCAAATAATGGCTCTTCATGTTTCAGAGGAGGAACTTCACATTTCAATCCCAGGAACTTCACAGTGTCCCTTTTCCAGGTCTGTCTCATGGGCCTGTTCATGGGCAGCCTGAAAAGTTGAGGCAATAGCAAACAAAACTGTAATTTTTAGTCCTGTTGTGCTCCTTTTTTTACTCATGATTTTTCCTGATTGACAGCATCTGCCTTCTCACTAGAAGATTATTACTCTTCCCTAATTCTAAGTACCTTTTGAGGTCACTGTATGCCATGAAATTCTCTTTCTTAAATGAATATTACTAGAGATGATATGCACATCTAGACTGTTTAATGACATAAATTTTTGTGAAGTATAAGATTTTTCTTCTCTGAAACCTGCTTGTTCTTAGCTACTTGCCTGTGTCTGATTTCATTTGTGATAATATCACTCATTAACAGTTTCTGACACTGGCACTAATAATACTCTATTTCTCATCTTTCAAATTGCCATTCTTTTGGTAGTTTGACAGTAAAATAATCTTTAACATTAGCAGAAGTAAGGCATCTACCCTGTTGGGCAGTTCTAAAATTTTCTATAGTTTTAGCTGACTAAATGGCCTCACCTTTCTAGAATTAGTCAATTCTGTCTCCTTCTACCTTGTTTTATTTACCTCACTAGGAGAAAAAAATTGATAATTTTTTTTAAAAAAGCAAATGATTAAGTATAATTTAAATACTTAACCTTCTTTGAAATTGTGTATTTGCAATAAAAAAACCCCAAACCCCAAAGTGTATTGGAATCTGAGCTTGGATGTGAGTGTCAGAATGAGATTTATAACCCCTTCATAGCCACTGGCCATTGGGATTCTGCTGAACTTCGAGGTTCTTGAGTCAAAACGTTTCTAAAAATAAATTTGGAGAAGTTTAGAAGTGTGCTTTGAAAGGTGTGACAACAGAACACACTGAAGAAGGAATAAATATACTGCCTTTACTCCCTTTTACTACCCTCAGATGTGCTAAGCAGAGCTAGGCAGACCTGTGTTTCGATGAAATTTCAGGCAGAGATACGGCCTGTACAACATTGCAAACGTGGTTCTGTATGGTCTGAGAATCTCTGCTGATGGCCTCTTAAGGATGAGCATGTTTGCTCCTTGGCCTTTGTGGCTCCGGCTGTGGAGGCATATTTTTGCTTTGCTCAATTGGTAAACCTAGCAATGCCTATGCCTGGAAGTAAAAGAAAACCCCACAACAAACAAAATCTGTTTGAAGGAACTAGCTTTAGTACTTGTTCATTGAGTGTTGATTCAAAACCAAACCAAACTGCTATAAAACACAATCACCACCTCTGTGAGCCAGACAAGAGTTTCAAGGTTTGGTGCTTATCTGAAGCATAAGATGCACCACTGATCTCTGTCTCTCCAAGAGACACAGCCCACTTTCACCCTGCCTTGTTGTCCAGCCACTCTTTTAGTGCCCCTTTACCCTTTGGAAATACTTGGCTGGCTCCTGGAGCGCCAACTGTCAGAGTGGCTCAGTCTCGGCTGGGAGACATCTCCTCCCTCTGAGCCCTGCTCACCGTAATGTTTTCTGACAGGGGGAAGCTGGTTGTGGCTCCCTCGACCCTTGCCCACACCTCTCTGCTCAGCTGCACAGAGCATCCTGTGCAGTTATTTTCAGATGATAAAAGTTAGCTGATTCCTACAGCAGGATCACTCTTGCACTGCGGATGAGCTTTCTTTTATTGCTTTGTTCTTCAGCATGTGTGAGGTGGCCCTGGAAGGACTGGGGTCCCATTAATCTGGTATCTGTACAAATCTTTAATGAGATGCTGTTCCCTGCTACACAGCTTGCAATCTACAAATGTCTTATGACATATGATGAAACCCAATCTACAGAATAGAAGCAAAGGGATTTAATTGAATGTCATATCCGCAAAAGCCAAAAGGCAAAATCCTGGCCTCACAGAGGTCACTGGCCAAGATCCATTGGCTTTAGCGGTGCCAGGCTTTCAACAAGAGTCTTTGCAGCACAAGTATTTGTATTCTGCTCACATTGACCTACTTCAGGTCGAAATTCCCTTTAGCAGTGCTCACTAAGCCATAGGGCTTGCTGGTAAACCTTAACGTGTTTAGCCAATGCAAGCTGACAAGGGCATGACATCATTAGCCAAGTTTCACATCCCACTGACCTTGCCATCATGACTTAATCCTCTGGGGTCTGTCATCCCTAATGGTTTGGTCTGACAGTGCTATACAGCACTTGTTGTGTACTCACCTACTACAGTCTGTCAAGAAAACATGGATATGCAGAAGCTGCTGTATGTCTCTGATGGCATATGAATTATAGCAAAGATTGACTACTTTACGTCTTTTGTTGAACTAGCATATTGACAGCTCTGTCTTGTTTTCTGATACCTGAGTTATGGATTTCCCAAGTCTGATATTATGTGAATTGTGTCACACAGAAATTACCACATTTTGAGAAAACTTGGTATTTCTACTGAGAGGGTGATTTATTATGATTTCACATCTATCATGTTTGTCTTTCAAAATTCCACACAGTTTTACAGGCATCATTACCCTGATTTATTTTAGAGAGTGAAAACCAAAGTTGCACGCTGACAGGTCTGACCAGAAACCATTGTTTCACTGATTAGGTCTCTCTGCGCTAGCAGAAGGAAGAGTGAGTGCCACATCTCCAGTAGGGAGCTGAAGTATTGCAGGACTGTTCTGCAGACCAAGCACACAAGCAACTCACCTTCTACTAGAAAAAACAGAAGCAAGTACCATAAATTCCAGAGCATCGTGTGTACTCTTCTCTATGCCCCATAGAAAAAAACAAAACAACAAAACCGGAACCAAAGCAAACAAAACAACCTTTCCCCCCAAGGCCCCCCAAACAACTAGAAAAGAGAAGAATCAACACCACCTAAGATAAATGATTTGGGCAGCTGGGGGAAAAGAGGGAGATATGGACCTGTACCTCCAGGCACTCCTATTTGAAACATCTTTCCACATTCCAAGTAATTTCTAGTCTTGCCTAGCAAGCTGCATCCTGGGGAGGAGAGTGGGCATTTTAGTGCATAAAAGATGAACTAAGCTTTACAGCTCTTTTTGTGAACTCCTTACATTACTTTCATTAAAAAATTGTCTGTGTGGGGCAGTTGTTGCAGAATAAATGCAGGGGGTGAATTCAAAGTGCAACAATCAGTCCGTACTCCTTCCCAGTGTGGGTTAAACAAAACACACAGGGACAATTTCACTATGGATTAAGAATGTCCTCCTGAAGAGTTAGTATGCAATAACTATTCCAGGCTATTTCCCCAGGTAGACAAGCCTAAACATCTGATAAATACTTCTATTCCTTTTCCTCTTAACCAATTAAGTACTTATTTTAGAAGGATAAAATGAATTATCACATAACTATTTCACTGCAATATGTCTTACTTAGTGCATTAATGTCAGAAAAAGTGAACTACTGTCCACAGATTAGAAAGAAAGGTATTAATGTTTTGCATGTACAAGCAAAGAGATGTCTCTTGACCTTATTTTATTTTGGGTAAAGATTATGATGTATTGTTGTTTTTGCAACACTTCACATTTATTTCACAAAATAAATCACATAATGGACTGTCATAATAGCCCCAGTAGCGTGACAGGAAAAAAGAATTGGTAGAGCTACACTTCAGTGCACAGTGAAATAGCTAACAATTTGTTAAATATCCCATGAGTGGATTAAATAGGCATATGATCAGTTATGTGGCTGCCAAGCCACAGCAGGAGCCAATTAGAATTCACCAAAAATAATTTAGATGAAAACTGATGAATCTATCAAAACCTAATTAAATTTATGGAAAAAAGCAAACATCTCGTTGACAGATTACATAACCAACAAGTTTGTCTGTAAACAGTCAACAAAGGATGGTCACTGAAAGTAGACCTGCATTATTTGATCTTGCTTGAAGAGTGATGAGTTTTTTAACAAGTAATATTCTTCCTATTTCAATTTCAGGTAAATCAGTCACATAGAAAGTGAGTCAGCTGGCTTTACATGAAGTAGCACAAAGTCATTCAGCAAATTGTAACTGTTGTTAATTATTTCATGGCTTGCCTTATGTGAGACACCTGAGTCTGTGGAGGGGGAGGGATTTGAATGAAGAAGGTGCTGTAGACAGGAGCTCTTTCAAGCTCTGATTTTATATAACGAACTAGAAAATACACTGATAAATACAACTGTTAGAGCTTGAGTTCTTTAATATTGAGTTATTTTCTATGGTATAATGTTGGGGTAGAGCATGGTTTTTATTGAAATGTTGGGTATTAGGCCACCAAATGGTGAAGCAAGTCTGTGTAAGAATGAGCACTGAGATACCAGCAACAAAACCCAGAAGGCAGAAAGGCAAGACACCTAAATCAGAGCTTTCAGCTGCAGTAAATAGATAAGCTGTCTTTAGAACCAAAAAGACAGGGACTTGCATGGTTATTCTCACTGAAATCCTGCAAAGAATTATCCAGAAACAGGGCTGCTGATCATCTTACTCCAGCAATGTCAGAATAGGTATTTCTAATATGTACCTTACACTCCAGTTGTTTCTCAGATATCTGCACTGTTCATTATCCCATGAAACTGTTGTACATTGTGAACTATAACCTGAGTTTTCTTTTCACAGAAATTCAGTTTTCCCAGTGCACCAATGTATTTTGTGCTGGATGTGTTTTGTATGACTAATCAATACAACAAAGACATAGCTGAGTGTTACTCAAGACAGAGATATTTTTCCCCCCATGCTATTCAGAAATGAAGCTTTCAGCTGCCAACAGAAGAAAGGTGATATGGCCACATGGGAAAATGCTAGGCCAATGTCTGATTCATCTCTCTTGAAACTTGGGAAGTTAGCAATGACTTTCCTTTTCCCTTTTCCCCAAATTGAAGGCAAGTGAAAGATCCAATCCTTTAAACACAGTTTAAAACATTCTTCCAACTTGAAGAGTGAATATTTAGAGTAGATATCTATAAAAGTCAAAATGCAGAAGAGTGTAAGTTCTGTCATCACTGCATGAATGTTAACGTTAGCCAGACCCTTGCATTACATAAAGATGTCTGAATTACCTTGTATAAAATATTCTTACAGTTTAAGGAGACATTTTAAAGTGAATGTGTGTTAATGCATAGATCCATAATAAGCAGAGGTGTTTGCTTTCTCTGGGAAAAAGAGTAGTCACACATGCCCCATTTTCTGATTTTTCTCGCTCCTAGAATTAAAGCTATCCTTTCAAATGAGGCAAAAATAGAATTGGACTGTAAAATATGAAGTAATTTAAGTTCTTGAATTAACTTTAATTAAACTAGAGATAACCTAAAATAGAGGAAAATGGGGAACCAAAGGGGAAAAAAGAAAATTGCAAATGAGAATGAGGATGACTTATTCAATCAACTGTTATACTCCCTCTAAGAGATGCCTTCCTGAGAGTTTGGGACTTTTTGGGGGGAGTGGGGCAAAGTTTTTTTGGAGGTTGGGTGTTTTTGCTTTTGGAGGCTTTTGGGGGTGGAATTTTTTTTTTGGGGGTGGGAGGTGTTGGCTCATTTTGAGGGAGGAAGAGGGACAAAAGGCAGGAGACTCACCTTGCAGGGCCCTGAAAAGGGACAAAAAGATGCTGTGCTTTACTTGCTCTTGGTTGTTTCTGTGGTGCTCTGCGGGGAAGAGGAGACTTCTGGCATGTCTACCCCAGGCAGCACAGGGACTGCAAAAATGCTGTACAGAGTCATACAAATAGATGACACACTATGCAACTTCTCGCCACGCCTAAATAGCCATGAGTGAGCTTCCTGTGGAAAACACCCAGGAGACAAGCTGTGAACATGTAACATTTTCTCAGCACTTAACAAGGCATCACCTTGGAGCTAAAGAGGATAGCTACCCTTTACCTCCTTGTTCAGACCAGTCCCCAGCCATAAATAAGCCCCTTACACTGCTGCAATGTGCTGCAAGGAGCACTTTGAGGACCAAGAAAAATAAGCTTCTGCTCAGGACATAACAAAATGCAGGAGCACAATCTTTCACTAGGAATTTCCCACTGCTGTGGGTTTTTTTTAGGAATTGGATAACCAAGTCTAACAGAAGCTTTAGAGATCCTCTAAAAATGGTGCTCTGTACCTGAGACTCCGAATTCCTCTTGAACAATCACAGAGTCTGCCCTGCTCTGCTCAGACATAAAGGACAGCCTACTTCTCTGTAAGAAGGAATTAGATAAAGATTTGTTGTGATTACTTTAAGCCCCATACCAATTTGCTAAAACTTGAATTCCTTGATGTATTTTGAATTACTGAATATATTAAAGAGAAATTACAGATATTTGCATTATCACAACTGGGTCTTAACATATTTTTTTCACATAAAAGTCACATGACAGGTTGGACATTAGGAGGAATTTCTTCACAGAAAGGCTGATTAATTGTTGGAATGGACTGACCAGGGAGGTGGCAGAGTCAATGTCCCTGGAGGTGTTTAAGGAAAGACTGGACATGGCCTGATCCAGTTGACATGGTGGTATTTGGTAAGAGGCTCGACTTGATGATTTCAGAGGTCTTTTCCAACCTGTGGATTGATTCTTTAATTCTGTAAATATGAAGTTCTATGACACTACTAGAAATATGCCCTTTCCACATCCAAGGGTTAAATTTCATGCTTTGCTCCTGAAGAATGCATTAGATTCCTTTAAAACACGTATCACCTTTTCCTGCTGGGGCTGGTGCAGGCAGGCGAATAAGGGCTAAGCAGCAACTGAAATATGTACATGTCTTGTGGTAGATTTCATACAAGATGGTGCCAATGTGTCTCACATTTGTCTCTCACCAAAATTTTTGATAGTTCTGGAAGACCTTTCCAATGTATCCCTCCTATTTGTTGTAAGCAGAATGGGTCTCAAAACAACACCACTGCACTCTAATAATATGCATCAGTTTCTCATTAAAAGAAGCTTATAGCTTTGTTATCTGTTTGCAGAAGTAAACAGAAAGAGCTTGGTGTATGCACTAGCCTTAATGTAGAAAATTTTAGAAGTCTCCTTGATAAAGGCACTACATGGTAAGGTATAAGAATGCATTACAGAGCATCTTTAAATAAGACGGAAAGTGTTCATTTTTTAAAATCACTGGATATACTCCTGATAGGGAGCTTGATTCATACCAAATAACATCAATAAAAATGTAGTCATTGACTTCATTAGAAGGATGCTCAAACTAATTATTTGCCACTGGTTTTACATCTACAATTAATTTTGAACTTAATTTTCAGAGGTACTAAGCACACTCCCATAACCCATTGATTTCAAGTAATGTTTTGGGTGCTGAGCACTTCAAAAAATGAGGTTGCCTTATCTACAAATTCAGTCAAATTGTTAATCCACATTGGAATTAATGGACTAAGCTAACAGAATCTGCAAATAAATTGGAAGCACTGAATTAGTGCGTCTCCTGATGGTTCTGGAGAGCAGCCTTATCTTAACCAGCCTGATCCATTTTTTCACCTGCTCTGACAACAGGCTGCCAGGCGTGGGCTGCTCTGCATGGCAGCAGCTTTCTGCTAGGGCACTTTATGTCACACAAAAATATATTCAGTGCTTGAAATGAGCCTATTATTAATAAACACCAACACATCTCAGGGGTGCTATTCATCTTAGCACCATCCTCATAAAACCTTTTTTATTGTTTGTGTGATACATTCTCAAGATATTAACATTTTATGTGGCTGGAAAGAGAAGAAAATCCCCGAATTTCACTCTGTGAACTCAAATCCAAAAGTGGCCAGTGCAGAAACTGTATAAAATTGGATAATCTGTTTACAGAAAGAGCTGGATGGGTAATGGGGTTGGCAAAGAGATTCAACTTTTATATAATTGGCTCAGATTCTTTCTGAGTCAGAAGGGTCAGTAAGGCTTTACTGCCTGAAAGTTGCTTTGAAAACCTGTGAAATAAACTGCACATTTATCATGTAAGGGACATTGCCCATCATAGGAAAAATACCAACATGCATAACATTGCCTGGTATCATGGAAGAATTGCCAGGATTTAAACCAGAGGCAGCCGAACAACAAATGGGGTTTCAGGTACTTACAGGATCCTGAAGATCTGGAGTCAAATAATGACTGGCCTCCCTACCCTCATGGAACAACCAACACTCAGACACCTGTATAAACAGCAATAATTAGCTCTTTTGTTGATCTATTTAGAAAAAAATTATATTTCAGCATTTTTAATTAACTCTGGGTTGGAATAAATAATCTTTATTTTTAACATGATAGTCTCAACTTCCATTTCCAGCATCTCCAAATATTGCTGACTATTCTCTTAAAATGAATCTTGTCTAAATAATTTCTTAAAATCTTTGAATTCCATATTTTAAAATATGCATGAACTTACTCTATAATAAACAGAAAAACTAAATGTATGCTTAACAAAGAAAGCTGAAAAGACATGAAGTTTAGAGTAAGACCATATTTATTTTTTCTGGTTGTTTTGGTATATAAAGCCATAGAAGAGAAAAAAGCTAAACCTATGCTATATTAACAGAAGTTAAACAAATAAATTGCTAAGTAAGGCTAGAGAATAAGTGAAGAAAAGGAACAAGAAATCCACAAAATACAGTAGCTTGTCTATTTGAGTTAAAATGAAAGCAAAGTGTTCACATGTGTGTAACTTCCAAAATATTCTGTGGGAAGAGAAAGAATTTGTAATTTTCTGTGCTTTTCTGCTCTTGATTTTCAGAGCTAAGTGCAGTAAAGATGTAAAAATTTTTGAGTTCTTATTGTTGTTTTGCTCCTATTGTACGGAGAAAGGAAGTAAAATCCTTTGGATATTGAATATTCCGTTACAGGTCTTCCTGCAGGCCATTTGGAATCCTTGCAGCTGTGAGGGAATTGCATGCCAGACCCAGGTAAGCCTGGCTGAAATTGAATGTTCAGCAGGGAAGGCTCAGGTGTTGGGAGCTCTCTTCTCTTTGAGTGCTTGTAAACTACTGGATCATTTTCCTCTTGCTTGTGCTGTTTCTGTCCTATACACAGGGATGGAGCAACTTCAGGCTGGATTTGTCTTAGTTGCATATCCCATAGAGTAAGGAATAGACTTCCTGGACCCACTGCTCCCAGTGGGACAAGGATGGCGAGGGCTTTAGTTTCTACCAAAATGTGTGATGACAGTAATGAAAAACCGAAGCTGTCCTATCACCTGCAGCAATTGCAGCTTTGGTATTGAAGCTTTGAGACCAGAGTTATCTTTTGGGCACAGATCATTTTGGTAAGAGTTATCACATGGATATCACCATTGCTTCCCTCCTTCTCACCTGCCTCATATCTGTAACAAAAGTTGTCGGTATGTATAAAAGTTTGTGCTGAGAAAGTCCTGCTTAGGCATGATGTGAGTAATGACTTCCAGACCTGAGTGTGGAGGGACTCTATGCTTGGAACAAGTGCTTGCCTTACTGGCATTCCTCCTCGGAATATGTAGCAGATCTTTGATAGATAGATCTGTGATAGAATGCAATTAAATGTATCAAGTTCCAAAGTTCAGAAGAAATTTAATACTTCCACAATTTTTAGTAGTCCCACAAGAATGTTTGGCAGAAGTTGCAATGCGTGGTACAGCAATGAGTATCAGTCTGTGTTTGGAGAGGATTTTGAACAGAAGAGTGCTACCATAGACAACAGCAAGGTGAGTTTGCTATCAAAACAGTGGGACAGTGCAGTCAATGCTACCCTTTGTAAAACACTCCAAAAGCCAACAGAACATAACCAAGTAGACAAACAGTTATGTCTCTCTCCTTTGTATTAAGCTGTGTAGTTAGTACCCCTCAGAAGGCCCTGCAGCAAAGAATGATTGATGCACGTAACAGTGAATTTCATCCTGCTCCTCGAGGACAGGAGCAATTGCTGTGCCTTTCCTCTTCATTTTATGCAGTTCACCATGCTCTTTGCTTCATGCTTTTCAAGTCCTTGAGCATAATCAAAACAGTACAGGCTGTCTGTAACCTCAAAGTAAAACAGATAATTTAGAAACTGTTTTCGCATATCCTTTCTTCCCTAATTTTTCATTTGACCTCCGATTATTTTGGTTTCTTTTTGGCATTTAATATCAAAGACTATACAGCTAAAGTCAGTACCTACAAAAGGTATATGAAAAGCAACACCATGTTCCCAGACTGAGAAGGGTGCTTGTCTGGATGGTATAATTTTAAAAAAGTCTAATTTGGCTGCAATAAAATATTAATTGAATGCTTTGCATTAGCTGTTCTTATTTCCTTGTGTGCAGCATTCTTTCATACAATTCTGGTACATTCTAAAAATGCTACCAGTCTAAGAGGAAGATCATGTCTCTAAAAACTTCTTGCTAATGGAATATTAAAATTACAAGTCAGTTGTCTTAAAACCACTGAGTAACAGCACTTTCCTGTTTACCAAAAAACCTACTCTTTTCAAATGGCTTTATCTGCCTCTTAGATTTTCCATCTTCGCCTACTGGCCTGTGGAGGAAAAAAAAAAAAAAATTATGTGGCCAAAACCGGAATCTGCATTAGTTGCCTCTGGGAAGACTGAATAACATTTCAACAGTACTAGCACTCAGTACCTCATTGTGATTTTCAGCTGAGACCACTGGTGCTTAAAGGATACCTATCTAGGTCACAGTAGTACTTGTTTATCCATAGCAATTGCTGTATGTCCAAACAAATAAGGTGAAGCTTAAAAGGCAGAAAAAAAAAGAGCAGCTTTTGTGTCATCAGTTTGCCTTGAGAAACTTAGTCACCTATACGGTTTCATAAGAGCACATTAGGTACACAGCACATCCACAAAACCAAGTGTGTGAAGGGGGCCTATCCAGATGACAAAAGTTTTTCCAGTCTTGGCAAAATGATTTGGTTTGACAGTTGATATGGGAGCCATTTCAAGGTAGCTGGGCACAGGAAACGGATGGAATTTCTCATAAGGGGGAAAGGTTTCTTCCCATTCCCTTTGCCACACGGTGATGTTGCAGCTTTCAGCTGAAGAAAATGTTTCATCTGGGTCCTGACAAAATTGTTATCATGTAGTGAGTTTTAGAGTGAACAGCTTTTGTTGCAAGTTTACAGCTGCCTTCTGATTTCAAATGGATTTCAAACACACCTGTGCAGTTCTTCAGGCATCACTGAATCCAGCATTTACTGATTTCTGTGGATCAAAAAATCTAGGAACCAGTATAAACTGCAGACCAATATAACACAGCATAGATATTAAAGTGCAAACCCTGCCTATGCGATGTTTCTCCTTTAGCTCCAGGCACAAATGCAATTTGAGAGACATTTTCTGCTCAAGAACCTTCAATGTCTTACTATTTGTTATGGATGTTGAATGTACAATTTTTAGCTTTGAATCATGTCATCACTGTCACCATTCAAAAGACAGCATGTCATTTTGGCTTAGTGTATGAATTATGGAGAAACACAGTTTTAGTACTTTACTTTCTATAGTAATCACATATGCAGTCTTGACATACTTCATCTTCTCTTTAGCCTTTTGGAAATAAAGATCCCTATGAAGAAGCAGGTATTGTCTGTACTTAAAATTCTGAAATGTTGATCAGTAGTTCATCACTGAGTATATAAAATGAAGCTTGTACCATTAGCCACTTTTACAAGAGCTATTTTTTGGGAGCTGGAGCTCCAAGTGTTGATATAATGATTTCCTGTTTTCATGATGGTACTGCATTTTCAAATATTTTCTACTCAGAGGACTATCTCAGTTACTCGAAATATAAAACAGAATACTCTATAAATCTAGAAATAAATGTATAAGCACATCATTTCATGCTTAATGTATTTGTCATAGGTTTCCATAAGTCAAAACAGACCCCATTAGTTTTAGCATTTTATCATGAGTGCTTCTCTTTTGATGGGAACAGCTCAGTCATAAGCTAAGAGTAATTACATTGGATGGGAGCAAAGGCCCACATCACTCAGGACACTTTCTCTAATGGTCACCAGTGGCAGATCACTATGGGAAAGTAAGTATAAGCAAAAATAAGTATAAGCAACAAATTTATGTCAGTTTAGGGACTTCTATGCAGCTATTGCATATACCCCACTGTATTCAACAGCTCTCCTTGGATGTTGGTTGTAAAAAACCTAAATGATTTTGAAAATATTTGTATTTCAGGCTGAGTCAGATATTGTCTTACCGAGACCTGTTTCTTTACTTTAAACTTGAAGTTGGATAATTTCAACTGGTGGATTATAGATCTGGAATTATGAGAGGGAGAAGATAATGATTTCTTATTTTTCATCTCGATATCATCCATGATTTTAACCTTGGTTGTATCTTCCCAGTTACATCTTTTCAAAACTGGAGATTTCAGGTTGTCTTAGTTTCTCTTTGTAAGATTGTTCTACCCCCAGTCAGAAGTTTTTCTAACAGAGGCATCATTCTCTGTGGAATTGCTGTAGGGACATTATTAACATTATTGGGCTCTAATAGTCTTCAAATTGTGCTGAGAACTATCTACAGATGTATTCAGCACCTCTTAAAGCAAACCATTACAAATAAAATAGTTAAAAGGGATTTTAGCTGCCTATCAAAAGCCACACATAGCTAAAAGTCCATGATGTCTAAAAGATATGGTTTTCCAGGAGGAAATCTGACAGTGTAAATATAGATTCAAATTGGTGTTTCAGGAACATTTTTAGTCGTTATTGTACAGGTGGGGAGACAGTGAGCTTCCTTTTTTTGTATTACTCTTCGTAACTTGGTTTTATATTGAGGGTTTAGCTGCCCACCCTTCCTTGGCAACAGGCACATGAATGAAAAACATATAAACCAAACATGTACACACACACTATCCTTTCACTCTGGCATCTTTTTTACACTGCAGAGCAGCTCGTGGTCCATTCCTGCTGCAAAACCATGACTGGCAATGCTTCAGCAGCATCTAAACTGCTGAAATCTTTATGCCAACAGTTGCTAGTGGAGGCAAGGATACAGCATTTGTCCCCATCCTCTGACTTTCCCCAGGAAGACTGACAACTAGGAGATTTCAATATCCTACCAAAAAAAAAAAAAAAAAAAAAGAAAAAAAAGAAAGAAATTTATTGTCCAACATATTCCTCTTATTACTCTTCTCTCATCTAGAAATGAACTTCTACTGAAGCCAGCAGAATAACACCTGACTTAGCTGGGAAGAGAACCGAGAATATTTGGGTTGCCTTCCTGATAACACTGATGTCATTGTTCATTTCCATTTTATTGAAATGTTATAACTTTCGTCATTTTAATGTAATTTCAGTGGGCATAGTCTAGCACAGAGTTCAGACCTAAAATTTCTTTTATCTGTGGGCTTTTATTTTCTAATATTTTCTTCAATATATTTTATTCAAAAGTGAATGATTCCAAGGTCATGTAACATCAGAAATACAGTGTCCTTCAGCAATGCATAGAAAATATGCAATTAAATTAATCTGTAAAGTGAGTGAAACTGAATTGCTAGGAATGGCAGAATATTGCCCATTCCTACTTTAGTGCCAAAATGAGGAGTCAACCAGTCCTCTTTTGGCTAAAACAGAACCAAGGGAATACTTGGGGTGAGGAAAGGCAAAAAGAAGTTTCACTTCTTTGAGGAATCCAAGAAGGCTCTTTGGCATTGAAATGAAATATTTAGTTAGGGTTTTTTTCCAAAAGAAGCAGAGAAAAATGCAGATTTGGGATTGGGTTCAGAAGGGAGAACCAGGAGTGTGGCAAACACCTGCATCAGAGATACTGATGATAATGATCCTAGAGCTGGAGATGCTCCTCTGACCCCCCAGCCTGGACTCTCCCTGTGCCCACTCAGCTTACATGTAGGACAAACCTGGCCACCTGCCACAGACTTGACCTTGTGTTTTCCAGCAATTCCTGGAAAATGCCAGCTTTCCAGAACAACTCGTAACTCAGGGAAGAGCCACCATGGGAAAAGCTGCTGCACTGGACAGGACGTAGCTGGATCCTGCCTGAGTTGTCCTGGGTGTGGATACTAAAGCAGTTGTTTTTCATAGGAATTTAATTATTTTTGATTCCTCTCTCTTGCTTTAGAACATTGTTGAAATTGGCTGAGTGCTCTGCTATGTACTATTGCAAAACCCTGTGATGATCTTTGCTAATCATAAATGTTTTTTTGTGTATTTTCTTAGTTTTTCTAAAAATCTCTTTTCCCTCTGTTGGTTGAAGTTCAAAGGAGTATTGTGTGCTCCAAAACAGGGGAGAATGTTGCCATGATGAGATTGTGTCTTGCAGAACTCTTTTTTTTTTAAATGCAGAAAGTTCTGAAGGATATTTTTTTTCCTGCAGAGCTCCCTGCTTGGAGATCTGAACTAAATCTAGGAAAATATTAATAAAGTTTAAAGATAATTCCATAAGAAAGCAATGAAAACAAGTGCATGCTCTAGCCACAGAAAATGTAAAAGACTAAATGAATTCTTCATTGAGGTGGTTGCCAGGTTGTGCTGCAAAGGGGATGAATTTGGCTCGGAAGCCGAACTGCAAGTTCACAGCCTCCCCAGAGGTTTGGTTCTGTTGCAGTGTCTCTGCTGCTGTGAACAGTGACTTCTGGGAACTGTGCCTTCCCTCAGTAATTCTGCAGCAGTGCAATCCTATATTTAATCAATTCAGGTTCTAGAAATACTTCATTGCCCAGTGTGAAAGTCACTGCACAGACCCAGAGATCAAGAGAATGTACTTAGCCCCCATTCAGAAAAGTTAGACATTCCTTTGTAGAAAAACAGATGGTGAAATGCAAGTGAAAGAAAGAGAGAAAATACTGTGTCGGACTTTTCTGCCCTTTCAAAAGGTGATAAAACTTCGGGGAAGTTAGAGTTGGTTTGTTCAGTGGTGTTTTTCTCTTTTTAAAAAAAAAAAAAAAAATTTAGGGGGGTGGTGTTGGTGGTTTTTGTTGCATTTTGTTTTGTTTTAATACTCCTCATCCCTACTTGACTCTTGGAAAACAAAAGGGATTGTTTAGGCATGTTGTACTCAGGCTAATAAGTTTTAGATGTAACGGTAACTTAAAGCAACATCATGATTGTCTCAGGAAAACAATAGAGAAGTAAAATCAGTGAATGCAGAAGTTTTGTGGATATCACAGGTACAAAAATTCCCTTCATTTCTCACGGTGCAATTGACAATTAGAATTTTCTTGTAAATGGGATGGGGAATCACAACACACCTGCACAAGAACTCTATTGCAAATACCAAAGTAAATATTAATCCTAGAATAGAATATTTCCATCTGACTCAACTTCTTTCCACTCATGAATGGCTGCATTTAGATATCTTCCTGTTTGCAACCATGACAGGAGCTGTATAGAACAGCTAACAGATATCAAATAACTAACTTTACATGAGGACAATGTTGAAAATTGATTCCTTTTGAAAAATCCCACTGAATGGAGAAGATGGTACTTTTTAGCATCTCTAAGGCTCTTATTCTGCCTGCAGGAAAAGCTTGTTTACTTCAATAGGAAAACACAAAAAAATAAGTACTTGTCTGCAGATAAAAATGCAGCATTTTAATGTAAGATTTTTATTCACAAGAATTAAAAAAAAAAAATTCACAAGAAAAGACTAGCATATGCTTTCTAAAGATCATCTTAAGTTTATTAATAATGGGTTTGAATCAACCCCAGACAACGATTTCTTCAGTGCAGTCTCCATTGGTATATATTATTTGTGGCAATTATACGTTTAAAAGGCTTTGTGGGTTTAAAAGGCTGTGGTGGCTGATTGACCTGTGGTACAAGAGACAAGAGAGTTCTTAGTAACACAGTCTCTGGTGCCAAAGACTTCGGTTACAGTGAGGGAAAGAAGCCTCTCCCAGGATGCCGTGTTGGGTTTCGGTAATGTAGCCCAGTTCAGCTTCCCCGCTTGGCTCCTGTGTTAGCCACAGCCCTGTACTTACCCTGAGCTGTCACGTGCTCGGGGTCATTTGCCTCTGGAAACCTTCACAAGTTGTAGCAGTGAACTGCTTTCTGTGGAACTCTAAGCAAGGACCCTTCTCAACTCCTTGCCATCGGTTTAATATTATTGGAGCCATCCCTGCATCTGTGTGCTCACACACGTGAGCCATGGAGCTGGCAGGGAACCCAGTAACAGGGCTCTAACCTGCTCATTAGGCCAACACACAGGGATCTTGGTTCTGTACTAAATCTGATGAACATCACTAGGATTTTCCTACAAGAGGAAGTAATTTTCCATTTACAGGTCACTGTGGGATGTTCAGTCATGCTCTTTGGCAAGGCTCAGGGAGCGTCCTGTGAGACTGCAGGAGCCCTTGACTGCTGGTGTTGGTGAGAGCAGAAATCTGCAGCAGGACCTCTTCATGCAGCTCATGACAGTGTTTAGATGGGTGCTTGCAAAGCAGCATCTTCCTTCCAGTCCCTCACAGCTTCCTTCTTATGTTTCTAGAAAGAAATTATACAGATTTGGTCTCAGCTGGACTGAATAGCTTCCTTTGAAAATGCTGAGGTAGATCATTTCAGATGTTTGGAATGAAATAATCTGAAGCACTGCTAAATGCAAAGGCATTTTTTTTTCTTTTCAGTTTATTATAATGATACTACTATGATTGTATCCATTTCAGAAGTTTCCTTTGCAGTTACCCAGTTAGAATTAATCACCACCTCTACTCTATGAACTTATGGCCCAAGAGGCATTATAAGTAATGAAAATAAACAAGTCCTTAGCATTACTTTAAGTGAAAAATTTAAAGCTGGAAAAATGTATTTAATACTATGATAAAACACTAAGCGACCATTACTGTATTTTACATAAAGGCATATAGAGCATAAAGGTACTTATATTTATTTCTGGTGTGTAAAGTCAAATATCATTCAAAAATGATTCCATTCATAAATATCTTCAGTGGAGGGGCAATAATTTGCACTAACGCTTGGAAAACCCAATCTGAATTCATTAATTTTGCAATTCAGCAAGAAATCAGCATATTTAGCACAAAAGAGGAGAACTCAACTGAAATAGCCTGGTTTCAGGACACCAGCACGAAATTGTATTGAATACCTTTTGCTGCTAGTGCTTAGAGCTGTTCAGAAGAAGAAGAAAACCTCAATAAATTAATGCACCATAACACCAGTCTTGCTAAAAACACAGTTTGTACATTTGATTTTCAGGACTGTGCTCAGTCCATCATGTCATCATTTAAAGAAATGCTTGGCATCACTGGAACTGTTGTATGGGCTGCTGGATCAGACACACCTCCTGCATGGTCTTGGGCAAGTTATTTCACCTTTCTATGCTTCTGTTTACCCTGCCATCACTTGCCTGTCTTATCTGCTTAGCCTGGACTGGAAGTCTCCAAGACAGGCATGCTCTCTCTGTGCTTGGTCAGTAAAAAGCCTGAGTCTCAGTTCAGCTGCAGCCTTTGTGCACTGCTATATTACAAATACTGCCTCTTACCATAGATGTAAACACAGTGTATTGTACTTGGCAAAACCACAGTCCTGGTAATAAGATCTCTCTCTACAGCATCTGATACTCTAAAATCTCAGAGAGATGGAGAAACCACCTTATTTATATGAGCAAGGGTGAAGTTTGTAAGGACATACATTATTGAAGTTTTGTTGCTGCTCTGTCTCATGTTTAAGTGGATTATTCAACTTCATAGCTGTTGGTTTTTGCCCAGCACACTATGCAGGCAAAGCCCCATGCCTTTTGATAAAAAGGTCAAGTTCAGGCTGTCTACCTTCCAGACGGAAGTGTCAGCTAGTTGAGAACAGGAGGTGCAGAAAGGCAGAAGCCAAAACTGTATTACTAGCTGATTCCATTTTAAATATACCTGCAAAATAAAACCATCATCCCCCATCAAAATAAACTAAAGCAAGCTTGTGACTTTATAATCAGAGTTTTTAAATGTTGCCTGTCTTGATATTTCTTGCTCTTGCCACTTAAAATTCTCAGATAAACAAAATTTACAAGCATAGTAGTTGTTGCAGGAGGTATTGCAAGATTGCAATACCAGTGTGGCTCCTTGCAGCATCAAGAATCATTTTTATGGGGGGGGGGGGGGGGGATGGGGGGGGAAAAACAAAAAAAGGAAAAAAGAGATTTAGTATTTTTCCTTCATGTAAATTTCTTTCTGTCTTGAGACCCTGTTTATTTTGTTTGATGTTTTTTTAAACATGCATGACATTGTAGAAAGTTTCCATAATTTCTCATCCTCATTTACCATCAGATTACATAGATAACTGCGTCCAAGTTTAGATTCTTTTTTTCTGGGCTCCTCGTGCATTTAGATTCTTGCTCAAGATATTTTTCACAGCCCGATCAGAGTGTGAAAGCCCAGTTTGTCCGAACAGAACTGCTAGTACGATGTTCCCACAGAAGACAGTCGCGTCCCTGTTCTGATAGAAACCACTCAAGCCAGCACTCTCCTTAAAAAGCAGGGAGGAAGGTTTCAGGGGCTGGGGCACACGCTGATGCCCTTCTGGCTATCTCTCCACCTGGCTGTGGCAGGAGAGCTCTTTCCCGGTGTGGAGTCAGCCGGGCCAGTGCGTGAGCGACTTCACATTATGCCCATGTAGAACTGATTTGGGAGGTTCGAAGCACAGGAGCGACACGACTAAAATGCTCCGCTTAGCTAGATGCGGCTATTAGGACGCCTAATAAATATTTATAGCCCCTCACCGAGCAGGTGATTGACAGCACGGGGGCAATCCCTACCCTGCAGCTGCAGGCAGGCAGCCGCCTCGGGGAAAGCATCCCGGGGCTGGGGTCGCGTAGAGTAGGGTGGCGTTGCTTCCGCACTCGCGGAGGGGCTTGGGACGGCCCTCGGAGTTCCACAGTTCGTGCCTTCCTCCTCAGGGGCTGCAGGCACCGCCAGGGCAGGACCCGCCCCGGCCCGCGGAGGGACGAGCGGCCGCTGCGCGGTGCGGCCCGGCCCGGCTCCCCCCGTGGTGCGGGAGGGCGCTGCCGCAGTGACTGCGGTCCCGCGGAAAGCTGCGGAGCCGCCCGCCCCGCCGCAGCCGGGCTGCCTGCAGGTGAAGTGAAAGTCGTCGGGGAGAGAGAGCAGGAGGAGGAGGAGGCGGCTGCGGCGGCGGCGGAGGAGGAGGAGGAGGAGGAGAGAGCGCGCAGCCCGTCCTGCGCGCTGCAGCCGGCGGAGGCTCCGCACCGCCCCCGGCCCTCCGCGGCGCCGGCATCCCCGCTCCGCCGAAGTGAGTGGTCCCCAAGTTCGCTTTCCCGGGGAAGGGGGTGACCTTGGGGCGATCGCCCCGCGGGCAGGTGGGGCTGAGCGGGGCAGGGGTCGGCGCTGCCCCTGCCGCCGCCTCCCGGTGCCGTCAGCGGCTCGGGGAGGCGAAGGGCGGGCGGGGAGCGGTGCTCGGGCGGCTCCCGGCGCGGGGGAGGCACCGGCAGCCTGCGCGGGAGCAGCCGGGCGGCTGAGCGCCGGGTCGGGAGCGCCACATCCTCCGGCTGGTCTGGCTGTCCCTGTGCCTGCCTGTGCCTGCGAGTCTTCTCCTTGTGAGTAAACTTAGGAATATGTCAAACTTAGAAGTTACTTATTGATAAGCGTGGAGTACTACAGAAACTGCTTTTCCCCCGAAAAACATGATGGGTGTGTGTGTGTATTGCATGCTTTGACTGTCAGAAGCTTTCCACAACAAAATGACTGTGCTTTTTGGAGGAAAAGAATCTCAACCTAAATCCTTTAAGAATGTGCAGTTTGAGTCGGCAGTTTTTCCTTTGAGCCCTGAGGACGAAAGCGCAGCTCTCCAAGCACTCCAGGTGCGGGGTCCGCAACCCTAGACCTGCTGCTCTGCTTGCAGGGACCGTGTGAGGGTATGGAAGATGCTTAGTGGGGTGTTTTGCGTGTCTTTGCCCATGTGTGTGCCCTGAGGTATGATCTGCTCTCAGCCGAGAGTCAACTTTTTCTGCTGCTTCTGAAGTTCAAGCAAAACTATTGTTAGCTTCAAGAATAGCAGGATTTGGCTTGTTTGTGTTTGGCAAAGTTCAGCCCCTGCATGCAGTACTGGGCAGTGTGATGATGTCAGCTTCTCAGAATATTTAAATGTCGTGTTTAGTGCTGCGTATCTGTGCTGCTGTTTAAAATCAGTCATCCTTAATGTGCTTTTATTTCCTGTTCTTTCTCTGTCCAAATGCCTTCAAAATCCTTGTTTGGAGTTCTGCAGATGAGCGTTGCATACTGCCCAGGGATATCACCAGCTGATCGTTTGCATGTCTCTGGCTGCTCAGGAAGGCAGCCTGGACAGTAGCTCTTGCTTATTGGGGAAGCATATTAGGCAAAGCATTGCATAATATCAATCATTAAGATGCAATCCTGTAGACTTCTAGTAAACTGACTTTCTGCTTGTTAGAGATGGATATCAAACCCATATTATTTATTTTTTCCTTCTGACCTTGTGAACTGTGTGAAGTGCAGTGAGTATGCAATGCATAGGAATCTGTATCCTCTAGTTCTCTGAGAATGACATTTTTTTACAGTGACCAAGATAGATCTCTGACTAACTGTACCAACTATATTTTTATTTCATTATCTCTGTGTTCACCAAGCCAAACCTAATCTCAGATTCTTTTGATAACACCCAAACTAATGCATGCAGGAATTCCTGGGCACACAGCTGCTCATGTTGTACGTACAGTGTCCAGGATGCAGCACTGATAGTGCACAACTCTTTCTGCAGCCAGAACCTCACTGTGATTTCATACTTTGTGTACTTGGAGTTCTGACTGATGTGCATAGGCCCAGCGACTTTATATAATGCCATAGTTCAGGCGTGGATTTTAGAGAACCTTTATCCTCACATCATTGCACAATTAGAGGAGGAAGTTTAGTATTGAGTACTTTTAATGCTCCTGTGTCTGGAACTATAAATATATTTTTTTTCCTGTATGGCAGAAAAATTATTCTAAAACTGTTTTGACAATTTGTTGTAATTCAGATTAGCTGTGTTTTCTAAAGCATTCAATGTGCAACAATAAAAATGCCATTAATAAAACTCCTGTATTTGGTTACTTTTTTCTTGCCCATAAAAGCATTGCTTTTGTATTCTTATTCATCATTGGTTTTGTCAGGGCTTTTTATTTGGTTTTGTTTTGTGCCTTTTTTTTCTTAACAGATAGATGTTCTGATTAGCTAATTTGCTGTGTACCTATTTTCAGTGCTTGACATAGCAATCTCCTGTTTATCGCTTTGTGATCAATTACTGTACTGATACTCCATGTGTGTAGCTTTTGGTTTAGGCAATAGGAAGAGGTGAGAAAAGTTAGCTTACCTTGTTTTTTCCCTTACCAGTGCTCTGGTAGGGCAATTTTGTTTGTTGAGTGAATAAATTCATTTCTCTTCATTGAAGGTTAAAGCTTGGCAGCTCTTTCATGTGGAGCCTTGTATAATAGGGGCAGTGGTTTTGTTGGGGCAGAGATGACGTCTAGGCTGCTTTTGGTGACAGTTTGGATTTTGTAAGGTTGCCCTTAATTGAACAGCTCTCTTGTGTTTGACATTTGCTGTGACCTCCTGCTGTAAGCAAAAGGAGACAGTTAATGATTTTGAAGCTTGTCTTTCACTCAGAGTTGAAAATGAGGATGTTATTTCTAGTTCCTGTTCTAACTCTCAGCAATGATTGAATTTTCACTTTTTTTTTCCTGATATTCTATTGCATCCCTATCACACTTGAAATTTTTACAAACATACAGAAAAATTTGTGCATGTACTGAAAGCTAGGTATTTAAAGTTTGCTTTAAAGATACGGAAGTCTTAGAGATAAAGCTAGCCCATTTTTACAATAGTTATGTTGACTAGTCAGTTAGGGTTTGCAGACTGTTGGAAGTTAAGTTAGAAGTAGTGAAGAAAGCAATGAGGAGAAAGTAGACTGTGGGTGGTAAATATGGGACTAAGAAAAAGGGCCATGCTCTGGAGCAAGAAGCAGAGGATGCAAAGCAAGCTGAGAGGGAGGAAAACTAAAGAAATTGCTGGGAAAGTGGGGTGGAACTAATGTTAGCTGCCAGGGAAAGAAAAAATATGGACTTTTTCTATTTGACTCATCACTTATATCAAACTGTAATGAGTTTAAAATCTCATGGAGAACGACGTCATTTTTACTTATGCCCATTCTGTATTTGACACTGTTGTGGTGGGCAGAATCTCAAGTCTATAGAGAGGAATTTTATTGCAGACCCAGCTTTGCTGGCTTGAGGTAACCAACTAAATAATTTGTGCACTACCTCAGTCCTGGGCTCTTCTACTGAAATAGTGCATGTGACTGGTTTGTCACGGTATTTGTGTGTGCTTGCACCTCGGCAATGGAACTGAAAATGGCAACTTGAGCATTCAAAGGGTGGTTGGTGGTAACTGCTTTGTCTCATGCATAGCCCAGCTGGAATGTAAATTGCTGACCTGGGGGTGAAGGCCCTTCCAGTCCATTGCAATTACTTGAGGTTTTGGGCCTCCTCCAAAACAGTGCGTTCCAGCTAGGCATCACTGATTCTTTAATTCTGCAAAAAATAAATGAATGCGTTGGGCTGTGGTGCAAAGGGACATTCCTCTGTGATACCAAACATCTCAATCCCTCTGACTGGAGGAGGTGTGGTCCTTGGTCTTGATTCAGTGAAGACTTGAACATAACACTTGACATGATATTTATCTGTTAGTCCTTCTAGATTTGTATCCATGGATTTGGATTCACTAAAGATGTCTCAGAACTTGTATACATAGTTTATATACATGCAAGACTGCTTCTCATTTTTTTTCTTCCTCAGCACAGTTGAGTAATAGTGTTTCTTCCATTTTTTTCTCCAGTGTAAACTGGAATTGGCTATATTCCTGAATGCCTCAGAATTCATTAAATAATGGAATGGTAGTTTTCCAAGCCAGCATGAAACGAAATAACTTGTGTACATGTGTGCACAAAAAGAAAATGCTGAGATATTTGTTGTTAACATTAAAGTATACTTTTAGATCTTGGGATAACAACATTGTCTGTCCCAGGGTGATGGGTAATGCCAGGAGAAGAAACAGGTTTTGTGTCAGGGACAAAATGCATTGGGACAGTACAGTGGTTATTCCAAGATCATCCCTTGATAGTAAATGGTGGTGGTGGTTTGGTTTTTTTTTGGTTTTACTTTTTTTTTCCCCCCTGTTTTTGTTGTTGTTGATTTTTTTTTTAATTAAGGGGATATTAGAATGATTGATTGTTATCCCTTTTGTTCCAATTTCTTTGGATGGGAGAGGGAAACAAACCCTTCTGTAGTTCCTCACTTAAAATCTCTCAGGAAACCCTGAGAGGTTGGAGTATCTCCAAATTGCTTGATACAGTGTTTGTGTTTGTGCAATGTAATGGTGAGTTTGTAAAATCTTGTGGACTATGTGTTTCTTTGAAACAGGGTAGCTTTTGTATTTGTCACCATATAGGTTCTTTCCCTGTATCTCTTCCTTCTGCCTGTAGCATTATGCAACTTTTTACTCTAGGCCCCAAATTGCCTAAAATACAAGTCATAAGTCACGTGTGTGTGTGAGTTTCTTTTTCTTTTCTCTTTTTTTCCTTTTTTTTTCTGTTCATGCAGTATAGACTAAATCAGTTTTTAGATCTTATGAAATGCAGTGGAAACTGTTACTTTTCTGCATCCCTTCTTTGAGTGTGGTGACACATGAAGTGGTGCCTTTGTAGAATTCGGTAGGAGTTTGGTTGAGAGCCACAGGATGATTAAGATTGACAGGGATCTCAGGAGTCCATCTTGTACAACCTCCCAGTTCTAGCAGGCCCGCCTAAAGATGGTTGTCCAGGCGACTTTTGAGCATCTCCAAGGATGGAGATTCCAGGGCCTCTCTGGATACCCTGTGCTCAGTCAGTATTGCTAAAAAATATGTGGACTCCTTTGAGATGGAGTTTTAGAGGAGTGTTAAAATCTTTGCGATTGGCAATGAGTATTTGATGAAAGATGCAATTTAAACCAAATTAAACCCACTACAACCAAAAACTTCTGGGGTTTGCTTATTGCTAAGGTGCTTTATACAGCTTTATGCTGCTCAAACTCACAAAAGCTGGCATTTTGTTCTTCAGCTTGCCTACCTGGTGCTTCCCTTTCATTCAGTTTTCTTGTGATCTCTATCCCAAAAGAATATGAGCACAAGAAACATTTAAATCCTAATTTCCTTTACAAGAATGGAGAAGGAAGCCCTGCTTGGACTACTGACTAAAGAATCCCTTAATTCTGGAAGAATGAAACTTAATCATGTCAGATTTGGGAGTTCTGGACCATAAATATCCCCACATCCTCCTGCTCCTTTCCTGGTGCAGCTGATGCTGGTGGGTGCTCCATCTATTCTGTTCCTGAGTCTGGATATGCAGTTCAAACAGACCTTTCCCTAGCTGGAGTCACAAGTCTCAGAGAAGATCTGGAAAACAAAATACATATTTATCAATTAATTTGCCATTTGTGGTGTTCACTGTGTGGCTAATGTTACTGGCCTATTCTGTACTTTCTTTAGAATACATTGAAACTATATTGCATAAATTCAGTTTTGTTGCATTGCTCAGGTACCATGTACAGCAGAGTAGGCAAGACTACTTATAATTAAGCATTTACTAATTGTTTTAAAAACTAATTGTATATAGCTTTTTGACCTAGGAAGGTTTTTGTAAGTGAAACATAGCAATACTTTTTTTCCTCATAATTGACTCACTATATTCTGTTTAAACCAGTTTTTTTCTTGCCATATTGCATAAAATAGAGTAATAGAAGGCTCTCTACAAGCATGCCAGAGCTCAGCTTCATGTTTTTGGCCATTGGGAAGCCAATGGAGAAAAGCAACAAGGTTGTCTTGGGATCATGTAAAAGAGAACATGGACTGTCAAGATAGTTAGGACTGAATATTGCTTTAGTAATGACAAGTCCTACCTTGGAAACAGCATTCTGTCTGGCAAAAGTCTAAGTTCTGTGATTAGGAAATATATTCTATCCTTTATTGCTATGACTTGGTATGGGGATTATTTGGAAAGGTTTGCTGGAAGAAGTTTCTTGAAGTTATTTGTCTTCATGTTGAAATCCATAAGGATGGATTATACCTATTTGTTACGCAGGCATGGAGTATGTAATTAGAACTTTGGCTGAACATGTATTATGCATTTAGTGAGCAAATGCTTTCCATTGTTATGTTTGTTGAGTAAACCACATTTTAGTATGGATAATCCTCTTTTAACATAATTAGAACATGGAGCTAATACTAAAACATCTTCAGTTTAAAGACAAATGGGATAGTAATAGTATGCTACTGAAGTATCACCAAAGAAATATTGAAGGAGTCGTGCTATAAGCATGACTACAAGATTTCTGTATTTCATCCTGGCCCATTTCTTTCATTCTCGTGTGTGGTGCTATAGTAATTATGAAGGCTTTAATTGCCTAAGGGCTTGCCAGCTTGCGTTTGCCAACTATGCTGAAATCCTGGCCAAAATCTTCAAAATCATGCAGTAAGCTGCAGTTGGCTCAGAATGGCGGATATAAATAGATGATATGGTGCTGAATTACAATTCATTATTGAAATTCAGCTAGTATCTAACAAATAGCCATAAAAAGGCAACATTTTTTTCCCTAATAAGAGCTTTTAAAAGAACGCAGTATTTTTTTTTTTTTTTATTTAGCAAAGTTAATATTTATCACAACATTGTAAGATCTAGTTCTTAGTTTAGTGACTCTTTCCAAACAAAAATATTTTTCTGTTTTTGAAAAGAGTTGTGGTCTACTATCTAGTTGGTTTCCAGTATGAACAGTTCATTATTTTATTTTGGGGTGAGGTAAAATTTGGATGAAGACAGTGCATTTTATACATAAATTGCTTTTCAAACATCTTGCTTCAGAAGTTGCATTGAAGAACTGCAGTACCTAATTGATAGTGTTTTCAAAATGATTTGTGTTGCCTCTTCCCAGTAATAAGGAAAATTTTTGCCAGATTTGAAAATGGGAAGATACAAAGGCTTGTTCACGGAATCAATTTTAACTAATCTGTGTGTGGCTCCCTAACAGTACCTTCCAGAGGCTAGAACAACATCAAAGTCCAGTGGCATGACCTGTTATGGCAAGTATGGGAAGAACTCATGGGATAAATCAGTCTGGAAGGGACCTCATAAAGTCTCTAGAGTGGCCTCCAGCAGACAGCAGGGGCAGCTGTGGTGTCTGAACAGGTTGCTTAGGGCTTGATTCAGTCTTGTCTGTGCAGGCTCCATCCGTTTTCATATCCCTCAGGACAGCCTGTGCTGCTGCTTGACTCTCCTAACAGTGAAAATGGCTTTACGGATTATGGGTTTCTCCAACCTGTATGCTTGGTGTGTGCATCTGTGTTAGATCTTGACTCAGTTTTTTGTGTTGCCTGTCAGGTGGTTTTGCAGTTTGATTTTTAGAAGAAGGGGATCAGTTCCCTGATTTAAGTGTTTCACCTATGCGCTTGGGCTGTTTCCTTTGCACACAGAGAAGTTGGGTGCCTTAGAAGCCAAGCGAAAATGCACTTCTTGGGGCAGGAGGTGCAGAGTGTGAGGAAATGCTGCATGTGTTATATTTGATATCCTGTCTCCATGGAGCTTAGGCATATGAGGCCATGCCAAGTATTGGGTGTGCTAGAAGTCCAAAGTCTAGCATTTGCAAAGCATTATGTGGGGCCAAGACCAGGACCTAGTTCCTGAAGCTTTGTCTGTTTGTGTTGTGCAGCTAGAAAAGCTGTTTAATTGACTTATCTCTGCTCCTCTGAAACACGAGACCTGAGTATGAATACTTCAGGGCATTTTAGGTAATAGGCAAACAGGTTAGTTTGAAGCGCTTTCAGCAGTGTTTCAAGTTACCTTGTACATTGCTGCCTTCAAACTAGCAGTTCTTCCCTGAAGGTTCTTCTAAGATGTACTAGGTAATTCTGTGAGTGGTAATCTGAGGAATTCAAATTACTTCAGCCCCAAGTTAGCACTTCCAGCATCACCTGGCAGGAAAGTGAGAAAAACATTCAGCAATTCCTCAGCCTAAGTAAGTCTAAACCCACTTGTCCTGTACCCTAGCATTGTAACTTGCTGAGGTCTGTTTATGTGTCTCCTATTAAAACTCTGCATCTGGATGAACAAACCAACATCCTTGGGGGCAAGAAAGCATAAAGCTATTTCCTTTCTTTTCAAGTGATGGGAATGCTGAGAAAAATGGACCTGAGCTAGAGTTCACTGTCTGCAGATGCAGTTTCTCGGGCTTTATCTGTGTTACTGTGAAGTGTAACTGCTGGTGTATTCACTAAAGGTATTAGTGATGGATACATCAGCTGTCAGCATGCTAATAAGCATCATTAACTATCCTCAAAGCAGCTAAATGACACAGCTGTTGAAAAGGCAGGAGTTGCACTCTAGCCTCCTGTCTGAGCTCCTCTTTAGGCCCTAATGGATGGAGCTTACTGGGGGAAAACCTGAGGGCAGAAGCTTGGAGGCAGGTGAGTCTGTGTGAGAGATTCCTCCTTTTGATGTTTGCTTTAATGTTAACAGAGCACCAGCATGCACTGGAATTGTTTGACTAGAGTTACTGTTTTGTGTCTAACGACCCATGATCATTTATTAGTTTCTGATGTTATTACTGTAATTGCAATAACATCAAAAAATTTCCAAATGATGCAGTGAGGCCACTCTGCCTTCCTTGGTTAATTGTAGGTGCAGATTTACCGGTAGCTTAACCTTTTCATTTTTTACTGTTTTCAAGGTGTTGTCTTGCTTATCTAAATGTTACAAATTGTCTTTGTAAACCAAGTGTCTCCATGGATGGCTATTAATATCCTATTACTGTACTTCTGTTATTTTGTAATGTGAGTCTTGTAACCAATTCTTTTACGGGATTCTCTTTATGGCCTCTGGCACAGAGCTTGGTCTCTGGATTGCTCAATAAAGACCAGGCCTCTGAATGCTTTCTATCATTCACAAAAAATCAGACCATTCACTAGCATCCAGCACAGCAATAAATGATTTTAAATTTTAAAATTTTTTTTGCCTGTGAAGGAGAAAATCCTCCTCGCGTTTGCGGGAGGGCTGAGAAAAGAAACGGGGCACTCTGAGATTAAATGGAAGGAGATCTGGGGCACAGCGAGGAGCCGTTCAGCATCGTCTGCCCCTTAAACTCGGGATTCGTGTGCTGAGGAGGGATGGGAGCGGCGGGGCGCTGCCGCAGCTCTCCGCGGCCGCGGGAGGGAGCGCGGTGGCTCCGCGCCGGCCGGCGGGGCTGCTCTGCCCGGGCCCGCTGCGCACCCTGGGCGGAGCAGGGCAGGGTTTGTCCTCGCCGGGACATCTGCGGCTCAGCTCTCCTGTTCGCCGGGGCTGGAGCGTCAATGCTATTTTATGTGTCCAGTTTTAAAGGTTACGTGGGGCGTTGTGTGCAGGGCGAGAACAAGAGTCTCTTTCTTCTGCAGGCTGCCGACTTCGAGAGCTGCTGGCAACTTTTAACGAGTGATAAAGTTGTACTTTTCCCTACTCGTTTTATTTTTATGGCTGACATTTTAAAAATTCTGAACAAATATCTGCAAAGGGCACCAAATAAGCTGAAAATTATTAAGATTCAAAGATATGAAGTGCAGCGATGAAAATATTTAAACCACAATTTTGTTTATTCTTTCCTTTCTTTGGTGGATTAAGCTAGTCAGTGAAAATCTGTCTCAAGTTCTATTGCCCACCCCCTCAAAGAGAACCTCATTTTGCCATGCAGCACTACTGGACACAGTTGTTATAACAATGGCATTTCTTTGTGATTCTGTACTAAGCTGAATTTTAAGGATTCTTGGTTTTCTCCCCATCTTCGCATTCTGTCACTACAAGGATTTCATTTCTCAAATGCTCAAAGAAACCCAAATACAGTATGACCAAAGAATATCAATAATACCTATTTATCAACTGCTTTAAAACATAGCTATTGTTTTAAAATCAGAGTTCACCAGAAATACAGAGCAAATCAGGTGCTCCAGCCAGTCATGCTAGTTCCTTAGGTGCAAAGCACCCTTTGAATTCAGACACACAGAAGTCCCCCTGACCCTCAGTTTACTGATGTTCAGAACCATGTTTCTCAGCGTTTTAAGATTTGCACATATTTTTTCCTGAGTTATTTTTTCCACATCTTACATTTGCTCTAGAAGAAGAAATGCAATGGTAGTGATAAAAAATACAGACACATTTTCCTTTTGAGGCTATACAATGGTATTTGACACACAGAATTAAAGCATGAAGGTAACCAGACAGACTGTCACTACATTGCAGCCACTTCTCAGATTCAGTACTTTATTATAGACCTGTATGTAAAGGATATGTTTGTGAGATTTGACATGTCCAGTAACTTCTAGTGTGACGTGTAGCAACTTGAGCCTAAACCCCATCTTCACACCTTCATCTCCTTACTCACTTTAGAAAGATGCAGACATTAGACATACTGTCCTTTTTGATATGAACCAACCCAAGTACATGAATAAATTAATAATGTAGGAGAAAAATAACTGAGGCATAAAACCTAAAACCTTGAGGCTAGTTATTCTGTGGATGAATATCACATGAAACATTCAAATATAGCAAAGTTAGTTATTTATTGTAACCAGGCAGAGCTGAAATACTGTGACTATACCAGTTCACCAAATGTCAGGTACTAAATCGGAACTGATTAAATGTGTAATTAATTTAGTTCATGCACTGATTGTGAAGAACTTCAAACTAATATGTGTGTACTAATAAAGTTGCATTTTTGCATTGCAGCAAGCATGAGCAGAACTTTTTATTTGTCATCCTGGTCCCCCGATTTTGTTTTACACAGCTGAGTAACTGTAAAACTGAGACTTTCTGTCATGTGGAAGCAACAAGAAAAATGTTTGTAGTCTCCTAAATAGCTTTGTTTGTCCTAAAGGCAAACCATATAGTCAAACCATAATTTTCTTCCATGGTTAAATACTAAATGATGGAAATTTGCTTGTTGATTGTTGAGAATTGTTGATACAACATTTGGGGTTTGGTGATTTACTTAGTTATTGATTTATTCTCCAAAAGAACTTTTTATGTTTCCATAGTCCAAAGGATAACTGTAGCAAACCAGTGACTGATGGAACTGATGCTTTATAGCTGCTTTTAGTTTTGAATTTTTGGGGTTAATACTAGCAGTTCTCAGGAATAGAATTAACACTTAGCTTCTTTCTGTAATAATACTTACCTGCTTTTTGTAGCTCAAGAAAGGTGCCATGCTGGACAAGCAATGCTGAGTGCTAAGTGAGGCATGTACTGCGCACGTCTTCCTCTTGCAGCTCTTCCAGCAGAAGAATCAGGAAGTTTTGATAGTAGCACTACAGAATGATTGGAAAACAGGAGGCTGTCGAATTCAGTAGTTTCTGTTAACTGTGAGAGTTTTCTTTTCTTGTGCATAGGGTAACATGACCTACTAATGCGACCATTAACTTACAGGGTAGTGCAAGTTGCTTTGTGAAGTGGGGCAGGAGGGTGAAAGCAACAAGTCAGTAGCTAATTGTCAGAAATTGGAGGGTGTCACAATAGAAGTACTCTTCTAAACCTTGTTATTTCTTTTCCTGTAGTTGGCTACTATCAGAAAAAAAGTGGGCTAATAAATAGTAAAGTTTGATACGTTGCAACCTGCCTTGAGTTTTACACAAAGTGGCAGTTCCAGAGCAGTTACACTGCTGACTTCTGTTGCGGTCTCCCTCCAATTCTGTTGGTGTTTTAGCTCTGTAGTACAGAAAATAATCTTTCATTCATATTTTGTCATCAGCTTAGGTTTCTCTTTGTCTCTTGACACCCATGTGCAAGAATATTTGTAGAAGAACTTGCTTAATAGTTTCAGAACCCATTTTTACAAACAACCTGCACCTTTATTTCCTTTAGGAATTCCTTTCAGGTGCGGTGTTTATCATACAAGTTTACCTGTGGCTGAGTATGCACATCCTTCATTGCATATATCTTTATCTGCACTGTAAGGGAGGCTTGGTGAGCACTGGCAGTACTGCTTTTAGAAAGAACAAATGGCCTGTAGATGCAGAGCCTGAGATGGAATTGTATCACCTTGTGCTTGATGAAAGCTTATTTTGAAGAAATGCTGTCTGTAAGACATGCTTCTGCTATACCGTCCAGTCTCTTACTAAAAAGGGTTTGTGTTTTTTTTTTTTAATATAATCCTCTTCCCCGCCTCCGTCCCGTCCCCTTCCAGTTTCCATCATGAGCATGTTCAAAGGAGTTGTTGTTGGTGCCAAATGTGACAAAAAGCTGAGCAGGAAGTCTGGGACTGGTGCCGTGCTTTGAGCTCCCTTCTGACTGTATGAAATGAGTGAAGCATCCATGCTGTCTCCCATTGCTTTATGTTTTTTTTTAACATTGATACAGTTTTATCTCTTAATCCAGGATCTTGTGATACCAGAGAGAGAAGCTGGTGTGATACAAGGGTCTTGAGCTCCATTGCTTTTATGCAACACATCTGTTTCATAAATTTGATTTTATTAGCAGTGGTGTTACAGGTGTCAGGCTTTCAGTGTGGATTTCTTTTAACTGTACCATGAAGTACTGTTTGTTAAACAATACTTCTTGTTTCTGTAGGTTACGGGTTTCAGGGTTCAGTCGGGACCGGGCGGACGTAGACGGATGGAGATCTCTGTAGGCAGGTCTTGGGACACAGTCGGTTTATTGTAAAGGGCGTGGGTATTGGGGCACTGCTCAGAGCTGCTAGACTCAGCTCTGAGCAGGCCCAAGAGAGTAAGCAGGTGAGAGAGAGAGAGAGGGTGTAAGAGCAAGAGTGGAAGTAAGAGTAGAAGTGGAAGAGAGGAATAGAGAAGTGGAGAGAGAATCAGAATGTCTGAAGTCCTGGTTACAATACAATAAATCATCTTCTGTACTGAATATTCTAATTGTCACTAACCAATCTAATACAAGATACAAATCCTATAGCATTTACATACAGCCTATAAGAGTTCTTATATTACCATAGAGTGTTACATCTTAACTTCTAAAAACTACTCTTTGGACCCCTTCTGCTGAGCTAGTAGGGTCTGCTCTGACCCTTGGACCTGTTTGCAAGCAGAGGGTATTGTTCCATCAAGGGGGGATTACTTCAGTCGGCCATACCATTGTTTTCTAGTTGTTCAGTAACTAAGACCTGGTATTTCAAAAGTGGCTTTCATTTCGATGTTGCCTGTAGTTTTCATATTCCCAAAATCTTTTGTCAGGCAATCATATTTCCAAGGTTTTCCTGTTCCATCTTCCCCAACAGTTTCTTTTCAAAAATTATGTTTGTTATCAAACACAGTAGTTGAGTTATAAGTAGAAACCAAAATGGTGGCATGAAACATAAACATTTCTCACCTTTGGGGATGATGAAAGAAAATACCTTTTAATAACAGTGTTTTACTAAAATGAGTAAAGGTGAAATGTGAAGATGGTTTGTGGGCTCAAGATGCTAAACATCATGCTAGGAACTACTAGAACACATCAAATCTCACAAACATAGCCTCTACATCCCAGGTCATAATAAAATACTGAACCTGAGCAGCTGCAATGTAGGGACAATCTGTCTGAATACCTCTATGCTTTAGTTCTTCATGTCAAGTATTGTGGTGTAACCTCAAAAGGAAAAAGTGCCTATATTCTTACATTGCTGCTGTTGCCTTTCTTGTTCTACAGAAAATGTAAGAGATGACAAAAATAAACTGAGGGTCAGGTGGACTTGTGTGCATCTGAATTTGAATGGTGCATTGCACTTAAGGAACCAGCATGACTGACTGGAGCACTGCATCACCTCTCTGTTTCTGGTGTATTACAGCTGGTGATGGGTCAGTAGCTCTGACCAAGGAAGCTGTGACCGGTCTGGAGAGATGGTCCTGAAAGGAATCGCCTTCCCGAGGCCCGGTGTCTTCCCTCAGCTGCTGCCTAGGAGGGCCCTTGCAGAAGCTGTCAGCTCTTTAGTGACTGTCAGCTCGTGATTTCAGCTCAGCTCTGCAGGGCAGCCTCCAGGCCAGGCCAGACCAGAGAGAGATGAGAGGCTCGTGTGGCTGGCTCTGCACGGAAGGTAGCTTTACTGGTCCATACTCCGGCAAAGGGGAAAGCCAGGGATGAGAGCTCTCTCTCCCACAGGGGCAGAGGGCTAGCTTTTATAGGGATACAGGGGATGGGTGCCAGGGGGTAAGGGCCAATGGGTTACAAGGGATCTGCACAGGGTCTCCCAGAGGATTGTGGGTCTGTCTTTTCTCGCCGTGACTAAAAAAGTGGTTGCCTTTCCAGGGAGTCCTGCTGGCCGATTATGCAATCTCAGCAGACATCCCTCCAGGGCAGGGGCTGGGCATACCCCACACTGGTGAACTTTGATTTTGAAACCATAGCAATGTTTTAAAGCAGTTGATAAATAGCTGTTATTGATGTACTTTCGTCATAACGTGTTGGGTTTCTTTGAGCATTTGAGAAATGAAATCCTTGTAGTGACAGAATGCGAAGATGGGGAGAAAACCAAGAATCCTTAGAATTCAGTTTAGTGTAGAATCATGAATGAAGAAATGCCATTGTTATAAATACTGTATCCAACAGTGTTGTATGGCAAAATGAAGCTGTTTGAATTTCTTAATTGAATTTTCATATGTAGCATATTTGGATTCTTTCCACACATAAGCTTAGTTCATTTTCCTGCATGCTATAAGATTAAGCAGGGCAACATTAGGGTTTGGGATTTTTTTATTTTTAATTATTAAGGTGTTGTGAACAGATTGATTTCCACACCACCACCACTTCCTCTTTTGTGTTGTTCATGAGAGAAATATGCACCCTTAAATTCTATTCCTTATATGTGCTAAAGCCTTTAAAATACATTGTTGAAGTGTTTAACTGTTTAGCACAGTTTATTATATTCACATACGTGCAGTTCTGTCATCCCTTAGTTGCTCTGCCTTGTCCACTGTGGTATTTTAGTAGTCTTTTTTGAGTTCTTGGGTTTTTGTCTTGAGTTTACAACTGTACAGGATGGACTCTTCAGTCAGTCATTACTGGTGTGTTTCTTGAAGTGACAATTACTATGTAATGTTTTTGCTTTCTGAGAGGTGTAGATCTGGATGCAAACAAGAAACAGGATTTATACTGTCTGTCTACATTTATAAAAGTACTCTTTAGCTGTGAATGGAGATGACTGAAGCACAGCCAGGAAAACTTTATCTGATACTTGGATGATTGCCATAAATAGAATTCAGCTAACACATGCCTTTGTCTGTTGTTGAAAATCAACTTGAAAAGGATTAATTTCTCAACCCTGCTCTGCTGGGAAGAATCCTGAATATTAAAAACTTTTCTGAAGGTTAGTGGAACACTGCATTAACTGGTTTTTGTTCAGCTGTGAATTGCTCTTTAATAGTAGCATTTTTGGTACTAAGAGCTGTGTTTTAAAAAATGCAAGAAACAACTTTGAGTTCTCATTTTTATTTTTAAGTACAAGAAATAATGATATTACAGTTGTGATACAATTTTAATGATTTTCTGGTTAATAATATATTCCTGATAATCTTTAAAATAGAGGCGTCTGTCTTTCAGCAAATTCTCCTATCTTCACTAGCATACTACAGTGTGCATTTCAGTGTTGTTACATTTGCAGGTAAGATTTGGATTTTACACTGTCCAGTGCTGCATCATCAACAAGTGCTCAGATCCTCTGCTGATTCTTCAGCAGAGCTGTGCCAACATGAAATTTTTGATCATGAAGTTTTCTAGTGCAGGTAGAAACATGGCATCTGCCTTTCACTATGTGCTCATGAATTGTCTTGATTTAGAGTTTTCTTCTTTTCTCTGAAGCCAGAGGAAACTGGAAGGAAGATTTCTGTTTGGCTGTGTAAAGCATTCCTGTACATGCTGCAGCTTCTTTGAAAACTTGCCACTGCTCCTGTAGCATCAACACAGCTCTGGTGCTGATAATAACAGGGGCACTGGAGGGAAGACTTGCTTCCAGTCTTTTACTGCTTTACCATCTGCAGCTACTCTGAGTTAGTGGGGCAAATAGAGGGAGGGTACAGCACTTTGTTTCCACTGTCCTCTCTTTAGTGGTGCTACTCAAATGAAAACATTTGATGAATATTAGGAAGGCTACCAGTTGTCTTGCTGACATACTTTGATTTGAGACCTGTGTGAAAATTAGTGGTCCAGATAGTGCTGGGAAACTTACTCTGAATATATTAATGTCAATAGGAACAGAGGGAAGCAGTCTTTGTGTATTTGTCAATTAATCACATTATTTTGATATGTATACGCAAAGACATCAAATAAAAGCATTCTTTTAGTAAGTCTTTCCTAGCAGATTGAGCACTGGGTAAGACAAATTCAATTGTGCCCTGCTGACAGCAGGGTGAGGAGTCTGGGCATTCTTCTATGACTCAGTTTCTGCATTTTCTAGGAGTAGTCAGACTGACAACTTTCTACAAAGTTTTAAGGTGTCTCCATCAAGACTCTTATATAGTGTATGGTGCCCTTTTGGTTACTTTCCCCAATGGTAGGTTTTTCTTGCTCTTTGGCTTTTGCCATGGTTAAATGGTTAAATTTCTATGGATAAGTGGGACTTGGCAGAGTTAGGTTTATGGTTGGAGTCAATGACCACAAAGGTCTTTTCCAACCTAAATGATTCTATCGTGAAGAATTTTAAAGAGTAACAGAGACTGAAACCATATGAATTAATAATAGCTTTATGACTTATCTGATTGCTGAAAACAGTTATTTTCTTGGCTACATTACTGATTTCAAGGTGCCATAGCAAAATGCAGATGTTCTTGTTCACTGTAGCTAATGTACCACTTGTGTGTGTATGTGCCTTGCTCATCTGTCTGGGCTGCATCTGAAATGATGTCAAAGGTGCAGAGGTGTGTGAGAAACACCATTTGGATGCTTTCATATATCCAAAATGGAAGCTGTTCTGCTCTATATTGAAATGACTTCCATTAGGAGGAGTTCACTTCAAGCAAAAAGTGTGTTAAGAGATACTTCTGCTTACAAAAGCGCACATCAGAGCTGAAGAGACTTGGAAGGATTTCAAATCTGCTTGTGCTTTTGCATTAAATGAATGATTTCTGGTGTTTCTATTCCTCTGCCCTTGCTCCATTGCTACTGTGTCCTTTTTTGCCATTTTCCATCATACTGCCTGTTTGTCCCAGGAAGAGACCTTGAGCCTTCCTATATGGGTGACTTAAGGTGTGCTCTGTGTTCTGTTCAGTTCTGTGTCTGCAGGCACCATCTCTGCTTGGTCCATGGTTAGGAAGTGGAAGCAGCCTCTTCCCAGTTTACGTTGAATTATGCAGTTCAATTAGCTATGTTTTAGATAGCTCACTGAAGCATAACTTTCCCCTCAGCAGAGCCCTCTTCTCACAGGGCAGCTCTCTGACCTGCCTCTTGTATATGTGGTGACAGATTTTTGTGTCATTTGTGCCTTGAGGGAATTCTTGTGCTTCATGGAAGGGGAAGCGAAGAGGGCAAACCACACTTCTACACATTTTTGGGTTTTTTTACTCTGCTTAGTGTGGTGGTGGAGAGGAATCTTCTCCACGTCCCAAATATTTTTTGGGCAACAGGCCCAAATGAAAATCCTGTTCTGGTGCCAGGAAGAGCACGGCTGAGATAGGCAGAGGCTTGGTTAGCACCCCAGCCCCACACCTCTGGGGCAGGATCTGCCAGCCTCTCTGCATGGCCACCATGGTCAAACTCTTGTACCTTCCAGGGTTTTCCATGAAGGATGGTTTGTTCCCTTCTTGGAGACTTAATCTGAGTCTTGAAGATGCATGTGAACTAGTAGGGCAAGAGAGTGAAAAGCAAAATGTGAGTCTTGAAAGACTGGGGCAGCTTGGGTTTTCTGAGATGTGTAAAGAAGCTTTAACATTTCTAATTTAATTTTAATTGTTAATCTCTTTATTTGCCATTAAATTAATCTTCAGCTATTCTATTTTATGTTGTTAATTTCCTTTCTTTTCTTTTTATATTTATGTCCTATGCATTAACAGTGTTATTCATTCAAAGGGTATGGCTATCAAACAAAATGAACAAATAATCAGATGGTTCAGAAACCTTTTTTTAAATTATTATTTTTAGGAAATAGGTTAAGCAGTTAATAGCTTAAAGTAAGATGGTAAGAAAGAATTGAACAACCCATTTCTCTTTGGTTTGGTCTACATTAACTCCCTCATGTTGCTTGCTATAGCTCTCATCTGCTGCCTGCAACACCTTCCCATTCCAAAGTTAACTGTTTCTTTCTTCTTGTGAGCAGAGGAGATCATGGTGAGGCCATTTGGAGAGCAAGTCAAGATCTCTAAAGTCAGTTTGTGGAAGGCTGCTTAAGCTGCTGCCACTGGAGATTGAATGTTACTCTGTCAGTCCCATGCCTGAGAGTGAATAGGTGATGCAGTTCTTGTAATGCATAACTTCTCTGCTTGAAAGTTGAAATTGAGTCCATGTTTATACATTTGAATGATTCAAATTTAAAAACAAGAGTAATTATCTGTAGTGACACACTAAAGAAACTGCATTTTTCTCTCTTCAGAAACACTTTTCCTCTGGAGAATTCAACAGCAGCAGTATAAGGCAGTTGCTCTTTTCAGAATATGGGATTTCTTTCCTGGCCCTGAACTTTTATCTTGCTGAAACTAATATTTTACGATTAAGAAGACTTGGTCACATCTGGTACATCTTAAAGAGGGTTGCTTTTCCAGGAATAGCATGCAAACATGAAATCAGAATCACAAGCAGATGTTTGCTAATATGGCCATAGATAACCTTTCGGTTTCATGTTTAATTTTTATAAATAACCATCTGTAAAGAATGCAGATTAATAGAGAACAGAGATAATTTCTGTCAGCGTTAATATGTTAACTGCGCTGTGTTGCTGATGTTGTATTTATTACTGTAAACCAGCATTATTTATTATACAAAATTGTCAGCTGCTGGTTACACAAAAAGAGACATTTTTGTCATTGCTCTTTTACAACCTGGAAATGTTTGCTTTTCTTTAAAGAACACAGGATGATCACCTGCGTCAACAAGACTGCTAATTTTGGCTTAATTCTTTCATCCATTGATAAATTACTTGTCAGAATGTTGTGGAATAGAGGGAATTTCTGGCTTTTTGTTTGCCTTTGCATTTTCAGTGAGCTTGGCATGGCTCTTGCAGTTGGGCTGGTAAAAGTGAGGTATTTGCTCCCTTGACTGCTGGCCTCAAAGAAGCATATTTTGGCCTATTAAAACAAAATCTGTTTCATAAGGCAGACCAGTAGCCTCTTATTCTCCTCTTATAATATTCTCCTTTTAACTTACTTAAATTAGTTTTGGATGGCTCAGTGTACAGATGCAGCTGAAAGGTCTCCCTGTCACTGCTGCAGCAGGAGACAAAGGCATAAGCTATGCTGCCACTGCCACTGCCCTTCTAGAAGGGTCCTTGTCACAGTGGGACCTTAATTGGTGGCAAAATGTATTCAGATGCCATCATGGGGAAGGCATGACATAGGACAATGTCAGAAGTGTCCCTTAGCAGTAAGAGCTGGATGCTCCAAGCATGAGGCAGCTGCCATCTACTTTCTGCTGAGGTATCCAGTACGTCATGTCTTTAGGGCAGCTCTTGGTGTTGTGGGAGTTCAGGATGGGGGCGACTACTCGTGAATCTGAAAAATTATTGTTGGCAGAGTCACGTTTGGGGAGGAATGCAAGTTACCAAATCTGCTTACTCAGAGGATGAACCTTGTGAGGAAGAGGGGTGAAGTTCATTGGTGTGGTGCTGCCCAGTTTGTGCCACTTGCAGGACCCTGCAAACCCCCTCCCTCCCCTGGCTCCAGAGAGTGGTGCAGGGCCAGTCAGCAACTGGGCCGGTGGAGAAGGGTGAGATGGGGTAAGTGCCAAAACAGGTTAATGTGAGTAAACAATCAACCTGTAGAAGGTGTCTGTTTGGGGCTTTTTAGGGGGTGTGTTTATTTTTTTTTTTTTGTTTGTTTTTAATTTTAGAAACTTTGGAACTTCTCACTTGATGATAATATTGACATTCCTCAGAAACAGAGATGCACATGAGTATAGCAAGTACATCTCAGCATCCAAATTTGCAGATGACGTAAAAGAACTGTTTGGGAAAGATAGCACAGCACTGAGAATTCATTAGAGCATTGCTTGTATTATAGTTGAAATACCTTCAAAGAGAAACTAACAATTGAAATAAGTTCAGAAGCAGAAGAGCCTTGCAGGCATTAGGGAAGGGGTGGGTAGAAGCTTATGTGCTAGCAAAATTTCTCCAGCTAGAATATTATTTTACATCCCTGTTCTGTAGTTTGCTCCCTTGGTAATTTGCAAATGGAAAATAAAATTTAGAATTATAGCTGACTAGATATTGTGAGCTCTCAACAAAGCATGTTTGTGTTCTGTATGCAATTATTACAGAGTTGCTGGGTACAACTTGGTAGATGAATCTGAGTTATCTTTTGTGTTCAAGCAATTTAGTCTCTTCTGTTGTGTATGAAGAACGAACTATGTTCTCCTCCAACTACAGCACTCTTTAAATAAAGGATATTTTGTTATTTTTTAAACCACTAATTATTTTTCAATTTTATAGTGAAAATTAACCTAATTTAATCAAGTATAGCCTGTACAAAAGATTTTGATTTTGCCAGTAGTGATTGTATAGACTGCATTCAGGTTTAAATAAGCAGTGTTGCTATTCTCAATTCTGAAGATATAAACCCAGCTACTCTCTCTGGCTCCTTTTCTTTCTCCTGGCTCACTTATTTGTACGTGTTCAAGTACTTTGGCCCTTTCAATCCTAGATGTGAATCTGTGATTCTTGCTAACAGATTGTCTGGGCTTGTTCTGAAAAATGCCACTTATGCATCTTGATGTGGGGACAATACCAGAGCATTTTGCCAGTGCCATGTTCTTTTGATGGGGAACTGGGGCCAGGAGAGGCAGAGGCACTGGGATTCTGCCTTTTGCTTTCTCTTAGGGTAGTTTGAAGCTCACAAATGGGGCCAACCATTTGCAGATGTGACCAATGATTCCCCACTGTTAAGCAGTGTTCTTAAAACTACCTTTGTTTTGAAATTTTGAGAGAGCATAAGCTGTGTTTATCAGACTACAAGGCTTTGTGAATATGAAATGTTGTCTTTAAGATTGGGAAATATCCGTTAAACCACATAGATGCAAATTAAAGGGTAAATTGCATAATTATATCTCAGCCTTTCAGTAGATCCACATTAAGTGTTTGCTGTACTTTTAACAACGGTCATTATTTCAGGATATTGTCACATTGAACCTAAATCACATTAATGGCATTGATAATCTTTAAACTCCTATTGTTCTTGAGTGACAGAGGTAATGTTACTGTTCTTTTTTATTTTCTTGCTTCTAGATAAATTTTTTTTATTTGAAATGACTAGAACTAACAAATGGATGAAGCTTGGAAATGGATATTGGTGAAATAAAGCTGAAATAAAATTTTACAAATGCTGGGAGCTCAGTATTTCTTTGGGCATATGTCAGCATTGCCTTGTGATGGAAGGGTAGCTGATGCTTTAAGATGGATGATTTGTGGCAGAGTAGTAGAGAGAAGACTCAGGTGCAAGAAGTATCACACTGATTATGTAGATGATTGTGGTTAGATCTATTGCTAATACAGTATCTAAATATTGCCAGTGCAGTGTATAATATAATCAGGTCTAAAGGGTTATACCATAAGCAGGTTCAATTAGAAATGTACAGGTTTGCAGTCTTTGGCTTGCAGAATGCACAATTACAAGGCTACAAGCCACCTCTGTGGCTACTTTTGGATTTTATTTCTGCACATGACTGGATCTTAGTGCTGTTACTCACCTGTCCAAAATGAGTGTTCCCTGTCTTCAGCCTGGATGTACCCTGCAGACATCTCTGCCTGGGGAAGGGGTGAGGGTGCAATCCACCTGGAAGCTGCCTGCAACTTCAGGGGACCAGTTGGCCCAGACTCCAGCATTTTATATCCTTTTGCAGGCCGATCTGTACCAAAGTCAATCACAGTCATCACAGCTTCCCCACCTCTGGAATGCATTCATTATGTTGACATACAGACAGATCCTCCAGCAACTTCCACCTGGTGTTCTAATCTTAGGAAAAAATCACATTGCCAATCAGAGACAACTGCAAGGGAGTGGGTGCGTGTGTGTGGGGAATAGGACTCAAAGACCTGTCTTTCCTTGCTGTCACCCAGATGCTGCTGGGCATTTCTGCTGCGTTAAGAATACTTGGTTTTGAGATCATTGCAATATTTTTCTGAAGTGAATAGCTGTTAAATTGCTCATACTTCCAGCTTTAATTGCATTTTAACAAACAATGTTTTTGTTAGTCAGCCTCGATGATGTGTTGTTTGCAGGGTTTTCAGCTGTGGCTGTCTGTGGGAGGCCACCACTGCTGGTTTCCAAAGGGGCTTTGGCACATTCACTCATGACTCACTTTTTTCTTGTTTTAGGTTTCCTGAAGTTCCTGTGCTGTGATGCCCCGGAATGCCTCATGGCAGAGCCACCCGGCCGCCCCGCTGGAGCGTGGCACTCCCCTGTAGAGAGCTGGGTAAGTGAAACCTCATCCTCGGCATGGAAAATGCTGCCCGCCCACATCTGTCTTCACAAAACTGGTGACATGGGCTGGTCTCATCAGCCCCTTCTTGTGTGTCTTATCACGCTCTCCTGGCTTCATGTGCATTGGAGGATGGTATGCTGGGCATGCATGTGTTTTTCTGACATGCTTTGAGGCAGTTTCTTCTGGAGAGGTGGTTATGTGTTAGATGGATAGGGAGGATATGAAGGCAGAATTGATAAGATTTGGAGATGCTCACTAGGATGTGAGTTGTGTCTTCGTTGTCTCTTTTATATATATCTTTATATATATCTTTTATATATATCTCTTTTATATATCTTCTCTTGTACATAGAAGATAAGCCTTGGGGTGAGGAAGGTGGGTTAGAGGAGGTGCATCTGAAATGCCCTATTGCTCCCCTCTTTAAAAAAATTAATTTCTGGAAAACCTATTTTTTTCTGTCATGAACACTGTTGATTTCCTTCATGTGCTATGAGCCCCATCACATCTTCCATGTAGTGCTAACATTTGATAGGTGGGACTGCCTGTTAATGGAAAAATTACTATGTGGTACTCCAGTTGTATTATTTCCCTCTTGCAAAACTAAGGTGTGGTGGGTGGCTGGGACCTCCTCTTTGACCCTCTGAGGAAGACATTTGACTGTTTCCAGGGCCTGAATTGGGCTTGGGCCTTTCTTTATGATTTTATCAGTGTATAGATCACTATGTCTGCTAGGGAATCCTGCTGAGACACAGAAAATCCTGCTTACGATTCTCATATTTGGGAATAAATCTAGATATTTGCATGTCAATATTTGTGGTTTTATGGATGGTTGTCAGGTATTAGACAGAACTGTGGACTTCTGGATCTAGATCCTTCTAATAGCCCTGGCAAACTTATGGGTCTAAGGGGAATCTCTAGGAATTAATCCAGCTGTCCAAGAGAAAGGACAAAAAAGTACTCACTGGCATCTGATCATTTGCTTTAATTGACAGGAAGGAGAGACATACCTGAAAAGAAATATTCTCTCTTGGTTTTTCTACAACAAAGAACTGTCTTGGGCAGTCTGAAACCTGAATATGCCAAGCAGAGCTGAGAAGAAATTATCCTGTTTTATGTAGATAATGCAGTCCAGTACTGGGACCAGTTCCTCAGACCTTTAGTTTAAGAAACTTGCAGATTACTGATGGACTGTTGCCTTTTGGATTTCATTTAGGCTCTGATAAGAACGCATTTTGAATATCTGATTTCCCCAAGGCCAAATACTTACATTTTTGGTCTACTACTGTAGTTGCTTAGCAAGTGCCAGCTCACTTATCCAGTGGTGGACATTCATTGTTAGTGTCTGAATTAATGGGTAGAGATTCTGCTGATTTTGAAAAACTGTCTGATTCCCAGGAAATGATCTTTCAAAGCTATGTTGTTAACTGATTATTTCCTGTCTTGTCCCATCATCTTGTTTGGGAGAAGATGATTGTGAGGAAGAGGCTTTTCTGTCTAGATGCCCACGGATTCAGAGAAGTCTGAGCCTGCTGCCCTGCCTTCCCCTGGGGTGGAAACTACATGGGTGAGAGATCTGTCTGCATGGTCAGGGCTAATAAGTGATTTTGTTAAACAGGACCACTTTGTGATCTTGAAAACACTGTCTGTGTGCTGTTGTTCTGGTGTCTGAGGGGGGGTGCATTGGGGCAATGTCTCTGGGAGGACTTGCAGCAGTGGTGGGTGACTGCTGTTGCTGAGAAGAAATGTGAATTGTTGTGTAATCCATGTTGATGTGAAGCTGCTTGAGAAGTCATTGTCAGCAGAGCACCATCAGTACATTGGTAACAATCACTTGGACTCATGACCAGGCCCTGTTCAGGCAATAAACATGTTGAAGCCTGTGGTTGCAATCTGTGCCCCTGGAGGGATTGTACTCTTATTTGCCTCTTGGGTAGATGATGTCAGCAATCTGCTCCTCTCATCTTGAGATCTGACCAGTGGAGTTACCTTGTCATCAGGTTTTGTGATGCTGTTAGCTCAAATGTTTGAAGCTCTTTCTGTTCATCATGCTTTGCATTCATTTCTGGTTGTCTTGAGACAGGCTGAGTTTAAATTCACCTTACTGCTGTGTTTGTAGTTCTGAGGGACAGACTCTGAGTCTCTGCAAGACACCTTCTTTGAATCTGAAGCACTTTTTTTAAGTAGGTTTAGTACTTGAAAATTACCTCCTCTTTGGGATTTTGCTTCCAGCCCAAGCTAGGAGATAGCAAAGCTTTGAAGTGGGGTCTGTGAAGGTGGTGTCTCGGTCTTCCTTCTATGTCTGGTTAGTGACACTATAACCTTTTGTATCTGCTTTACAGAAATATTTTTTCAGTTTGTTTTTTTTTTTTTAACTCTTTCCACAGTTGATTATTCACTTCATTAATTTTATTCAAAAGAGGGCACATACAGTTCAGTAGAAATTTGCCTTATGGTTATTTTTAATTGTATGAGCACTTTCCAGTAGTAGATTTTCTGGAGATCAGTTGATTCACAACCAGCCATGACTGGCATTCACTGTGGGTTGATTCTTGTTTTTTCAAATAACTGATTTTGACCAGTTTGGTTATACCAGATGAAATAGGTTCATTTTAGGCACCCTAGTCTTCAAATGAGACTGGGTATGTGGTAGGGCAGAGCTGCAGCACAGGGAAGTTTCCCAGCCTTGTCCGAACTGGTGTGGATTCTCAGCATTGAGCTGGGATTTTCCTCCAGCACAATACAGTGATTTTAGGAGCTGAAAGGAAGCTGCTGCAGTAGTTGGGCTAGCTGGAGTTGAAGGCCGTTGAGCAGCTTGAGCTGCATCAACCTGGCACTACGATACCTCTCCCTCCCTGGCACCACTCCTGGGCTTGTATTTGGACAACCCTATAAAAATGAGGGGGTTAGAGGGAATCTTGCGATTCTTCATGACTATTTATTGTTACTTTCCTGCTGCAATGGATTTCACTACATGGATTTGGCTAGTTGCATTACATGCTCATCACTTACCAAACTTGCATGTTCAGAAAGTGCTTTTCTTTTCACTTCTGCTTTTCAAATTATTGTTTTTCTGAGTGTGGTGGGGAGTGTGTGTGTGTGCTCCTGGTATCTTTTGCTTCAAATGTTCCTTCTGAGTCCTTATCTCTGCATATGTATTTATGGGTGTTTTTATTTTAAGCGCCCAAGTTGGAAATCTACTTTCCTTGATAGCGTGTCTAAGGCATTTGCACCCTGTCTTTCCTGTGCCTGTATGGATAAGCAAGACAGATGTACCTGATAAACAATTTTGACTTTCTCTCAGTCATTTAAATGAGTCAGAATTCTTTTTCATTACAGATTTTGCCTTTGCCAGTGTGTTGTTCTCAGGACTGTTTTCTCTCCTTGTTGTTTTGTTTGTCTCTGGGGTTGTGTGGTTTCTGCACTTCTCTTATGCTTTCACCTTTCTTTGAAAATCAAAGGAAACATTCTAGTTTATGGCACTTCTTTATCAGACCTTCCCAACTTTTTATTAATTTCCTTCCTTTCTTTCTGGGATAACTGTAAACTTTGCCCATCCTGTGGTGGGATATTTGTGTCACAGATGTTCTTGTGAGGTGCTTGAATTGTATGGGGGGAAACTGCATCCTGAACAAACACTCAATCTGCTGATCTTTTAAACTCTACCTTGTTTTTTAAAAAATTATTTTACAAAGTACACATATGTGTGAACATCTTTATCAGTCTGGATTCCTTCTCACACCTGGTAAGTCAAGAGACTTGGCACCGAGAGCATTTCTGTATTCTGCAACATTTTAGGTATATATACATATTAAGTAAATTTTGCAAAATATTCTTCTGAAGAGTGCAACATCCTGAGAGAGGCAGATGGCCTGTAAAACCAAGTACTGCAAGAGTCTTTTCACCGTCTTCTGTGCTCCAAGATGTAGTTCTTAGGAGCTCCTGGATCCTGACACGCTGAAGAGATGAAGAGGCCCCGTGTTCCTCCTTATTTTTTCACACTGGAGCAGATTCATTTACCACTCACTGTAGCCTCAGTTCTGTAGCCCTCAGCCCTAGTACATTTTTGGTGTAATCATAAAGATGTCTATTTTAATTTGAGACTTAAATTTATCTGCTCTTTGAGACGCTAGTTCCACCCTTTCCTCCCCAAGCTGTAGAAACGTTGTATCTTCACTGAAATGTCAATAAGGACACTAGCTTCCATTACAGTGACCTGAGAGGCTGGGCAGAGCATTTGCCATGGGCATGACTTGGGCAGTGTTAGCACAGTAAATGTATGATCCCTCATGGTGAGCCCCAGGGCACCATGCTTCTCCTTAGGCAATGAGGTTTTTCCCATTTTCAAGGCAGATGCATCCACATATGAAGATGGAAACAGCCCCCAGCTTGTTGCCTGAGAAGCAGTCGTCACCCACTGGGTGTTGATTCCCACCATCAAGAGCTGAGGAGGTGTTATTTTCTTTCTTTCCCTTGTTCTATTCTTGAGGATTAACAGGACCTTCTCAGGAAGAGAAGAATGTTGTCTTTTAACAAAGACAGTCCTCCCCTGAGGTGGTATCTTGAGGAGCTGCTTGATTTCTTCATCTTTGTTCCTCATAAGCTGCAAAGGTGTCTTGGACTCTGACCATCTGATTACTCCTTCCAAGAAGGATGTTTACTTTCCTCTTGAATAGGAAACGGTGGGTCTTGGACCCTCGTGAACTTGAAGAGGGTAGGTAGCTTTGCAGTGAGAACTGTAGAAGAATGTGTATTTTTAGCAGTGGGGAGTGTGATTAGGGAAACACATTGGACCCTAGTCTGAAGTGCATTCCATTAATGTAAGACTTGAGGGCTGAACATGGCAGGTATCAGGACAGAGAGGTTTCCCATTGCTTCTGTGAGGAAGTTTTATTTGCTCAACGTCCACCAGCTAATAGTGTTTGTTATTCCTGCAGAGTTGACATCGGTCTGAGTCGTTGTGATGTGCAGGGCCTTCTGCCCAAATCAGGATGAGGTCTGATAGATATCAATTGCTTGAACCTGGGACCAACCCCTCACTTCTGCATTTTCTCCTGAGGTGTTTTGTCCCTCTCTTATTGATCAGCATTTTCAGGGGAATAGGAAACATCCCAGCCTGCACTGCTAGTGCTCCTCTGCAGAATGTTTATTGTTGGAAAGGCCTTAAATTCTCCCTCAAAGCTCCCTGCCAGTTTTGTGTCAACGCACCAGTTTCTCTCTGGATTTTCTGTTTGGTTGGCTTTCTACTGCTAACCTTTCACCTAACTCTGGGGCTGAAGTATTCCTACAGCTTTTTAGTTTTCAGGAGGGTCTAGAGATGTGCTATGAACCTCCTGATATTTTTCTGATGCTGGCCACAGCCTGGGAGAGGTCAGTAGCATCATCTATCCTCTGCTTAATGCTGGGAGTCTCCCTTCCAGTTTCTGCCATAAACTGAGCTGTTGCTGAAGTATCAAGAGATTATTTGGCCTTTGAGTGTTGAGGGAGGCAGAAATGATTTATCAGCTTTTTTCTTGAAAATGTCTGGTGACGTGCAAGGAGCAGAATGCAGGGCTGTCAGTGTCACCCAGGTTCAGGGGAACGTGTGGTGGAGCAGTGTGATGCACAAACAAACGTTGTAAAATGCAGCAGGTATCAGTCAGTAACATCTGTTACTGTGTTGTTTTAAAATTAACCTTTGGCATATCGCAGCATTTGGAAAAAAAAAATCAGTACTGGAATTTTGATGATGACACATAACATGGGGAAAATGTTACAGCAGTCAGGTTTGTCAGTGATGTTCAGATGCTTTTCTCTGTACCATTTTTATTGCTATCTTAATTTTAAATAAATTGCTCCTGTAATACATAGTCCTGACTACTTTGGGTCCAATATGACTTCAGAACAAATGTCTTCAATACAGAGATTCCTTCTGGCCTATTCTTTTTCTGTTAAAATAATCAAGATTTAAAAAGAATGCATGGAGTATGGTCATAGCTCCAGAGTGGATGTGAATGTTGACCAGTCATCATGGCAGTGCTGGAAAATACTACTGTAAATAAAATGTACTTTCTTGGGTTTAGGGTGGGGTTTCAAAAAAGACTAAAAAAACCCACCAACCAGGTAGTTCTAGAAGGCTTGGCAGCATCTAGGCTGTACTGATTTTGATGAGTAATTATATTATTTACTCTCAGAGAAGAACATGGTTAGTAGGAACTTTGTATTGAAGATTATTTTTAACATGGTGAAAAATGTCTCATCTGTCTGTTTCTTTTCCATGTCTCTACTATTTGTGTCTTTCATTTCTTTTATTAGTAAATGAGAGGGGAAAAATGGGAATAACATCAGGAAATAGATGAAGGCACAGTAAACAGTATTATGGGAACAGTAGATAAAGCATCCGCTCTTGATTTTTCTGTGAAATCCAGAAGTAACTGGAGAAAAACACTTGTCAGATATTTTTCAACTTCTGTATCTGCTGTCACGCTTCCCCTACTTCTAAGAGTTCCTTTTTTTCTCTTTTTTTCCTCCTTTTCTCGAAACAGTTGCTTCATTGAAACCAAGACTGAAGCCTACAAAGGAGCCATAGTGAACGAATAATAAAGGACAGAGATTCCAAATGTTGTTGATCTGGGCTGGATTTTTCTGTAGCGTTTGTGCCTGGTTTGGGATCCGGATGTGACCCTTCCTGGCAGTGCATGCTTGTGAGGCTGGAGCACGGCGAGGTCGGTGCCTGCAGCTCTTCGGGCACCACTTATTTACTGCTGGGAAATTAATGTCAACACGACATGTAGTTCACCATTTTCGCAGGTGGAATGGGTCTGTGGCATAACCTAGGGATGGAAACAGGAGGATTGTTTAGCATTCTGCTTGATTATTTCTTCTTTGGTTCCCCTCCATGCCCTGTTCACACACAGATTAAGGCTCCCATTACAGCAGAGTAGCAACGTTGGGCTCTGCCTAAAGCTCTCTCTAATCCAGGCATGAATCCCATTTGGGGCTATGTGCATGCCTGTCAGGAGCTGGTGGCTAATCCCAGTCCTAGACCATAGGGCAGTGAGTAAAGCAGTGCTGAGTCTGAAGGCAGCATTGTGATACTGATTTGGAGCCAGGGCACAAACCCGATACAGCTGCGGTCAGCAATGGGGCCCCCAAATCCTGCTATTCTCAGTGGCGTGCTTCCTGACACTTCCCTTCTCCTGAGGTATGTACCAGGGAGCTGGTGGCTAGTGGATATATGATTTATGGCTTACAGATCAAGGCTTGCCAGTGGTATCCTGGAGGTTTGTTTGCTGTTCCAAGCTTGTCACTGCAAAATGGTATTTAATGGGAAATAAAAATGGAGAGGTTTTTTTAAACATGAAAGATTTTAAGCAAAACCCATATAGCTGTCTGCCAACTTTTAATGTTTTTATTCCTTTAATATTAAGGGCTAAAAGTCTATTGTTTTGGGTTTTTTGGGAGGCTTTTTAAAAGTACGTGAGTCTCTTCTGCAAACATCAGACTTGAAGAACTAAGACTTTGAAAGAGCCAGATGATATTGTGAGACTCTGGAGGGAAAAATATGATGCTTATAACACTGTAGATAGCTCCTTAAAGTACTCCCTCTGCTTCCACATCCCTTTATTCTGGGACATGAAAGAGAAACCTCAGCCAATACAGGATTACAGAACTAGGTTACAAACCTGAAGCTAGGCTTCAGGTTTAAATTTATTTTATATGCTTATTTTGGTTTAAAAATTGTATGCATCTGGAAAACTGTCTCTCCCCATGAGAGTTCTTCCTTTCAAGTAATTAATGCAAGACAGTAAGCAGCAGAGACAATGAATTGTAAAATTTCATTGCTGGTTTACAACAAGAATTTGAACCTCATCCATCTGTCATCAAAAAAAACCCAAAAAAGCCTTTCAAACAACAGATGGTCTCGTAACTAAAACAGATCTGAATTCTGGCAGACAGGGTGAGAAATGTGCATTGTGAGAATAGGGGAAACACTGCACTGGGAAATGTTCATCTTGGTGGAATGCTCCTGCCGTGAATACCTTTGCTAGTTCTGCCTTGCATGATAGTGATCGTCAGAGGGCACAATCAGTAACTTCCATTCCAGCACAGCTTGTACGCTCTTTTTCTGAAAGGTGCCATTTCCTAATAGGTATTTTATGAGCAACTTTGGTGCACTTTGTGCATGTTAATAACAAGGGCTTCTGCATAGGAAGGATTTAATTCTAATTGGAAATCATGGATTAGCATTGCAAGAACCTCCTTCAAAATAAAACTCTCTACTTACAGTGCATGGTTTATGCACAAGCATTTGGTCTTATGGGTGCTCTCTAGTAAGATACTTAAATTAACAACCCAATTAATAAATAATGCCAGCTCTCCATCATTTAATGGTACTTTGAACGACAGCAAAAAAAATCCCCTAACTTGCTAGAGGCTGATTTCTGCCTATTACTCTGCTTTGTGTTTTACCTAGGTGAAGTTGTAGCTGTACAAATTCATTCAGGATTCATTCTCTCTAGGAATCCTTGAGTTATTTAATCAGATTCACTGGCTGCAGTGGATAAGTAAACTCAGTGCTGCTTGCATGTGTGCCACAGATACCACTGATAATTGAAATTCCTAGGGGCTGTCTGTGCCTCTTGCATGAGGTTTGGAGTTCAGTAGCCCAGCACACTATTAAAATTGCTTTTGTGACTGTTCACTAAAAATCACATTGAGCCTTCTCTCAGGCAGCAGAAATGCTCTCTGGAGTTATTTTAGCCTCTTCATTGATATCTAGCAGTTTTTTCAATAATACATAGTGGGAAATTCTCTCAGTTGAAAAATACAGTAGTAGTACAACACATCCACATTTTAACTATTTTAGGCCTAGTCTTTAGTCCATCCTATGTTTAAAAACAGGTTAGAAATCTGAAGACAAGATTTTGATAGCTACAATTGCTTGTGTCCCAAAAAGCAGGAAGATGATCATGAACAGCAAAGTCAGTAGCATCATGTGGAGTCTTTGGGTGGGAGCCTTCTTTATGCAGTGTAGTGCTGGTTAGTGCTGCTGACTGAAGCAGAAAGCTGGGGATACTCTGTGCAGTCCCTTGGGATGAGTTTTATGCCAGAGAGGCAGCACTTGCCATGCAAATAGAGGAAAAGCCAAACAAAAATCTTTTGCATGATTGATGAATATGTTGTTTGGTTGAAGAGAGCCATCCTTCTTGTCCACATCTCTTCTAGTAGTACTTCCTTTTAGCGTTGTTCTGTCTCTTGCATGCATGCAGCATGAGTTAAAAAAAATGGGTACAGCAAATACCTTTAAAACTATCCCAAGGAAAGGAATACAACTGCCCAACCTGATAACTCTCTCTTCTGGCTATTTAACCGAATGATCTACATCAGAAGATGTGAAAAACCTTGAAACAGTGCTGTATACTTAGGAAGGCTTCTTCCAGAGCCCATCAATATTTTTATTATACCCAGGGACCTGAGAACAGTCATAGCTCCTGCAGTCTTCATCCTCATACGTACCCAACATAATACTTATGAGAATCTGAAGGTATGTGAGCTTTTAGTCTCACTAAAATATATTAATGAAAGATGTGAATATTGGCGTGTGGGCTTTTCTTGCACTGGTGATACAGTTCTGTGTCTATTATATCAATGTGCTTTAAAAATAATTCCTTATAATGCATGTCATTACATTTCAGTGACCCACAGACTGAAATGTTCTTAGCTTGATAAGTAAAATATTAGAAGGAAGAGATCCAGTTTCAAATCTAATCTCTGCCTTACAGCAGAATTTGAACTGTGACATCTCACCTTGGGAGCATTTGTGAAGCTGTGGCTAGAGGGTCTCCCTCGATGCTGTACTGAAGGTACATCCTTTGGCATCAGTAACAGTTTTGTGGAGCAGTGGTACTGCTTGGTTTTGTTTGTTGTGACCTCTGGGGCACTGCCTGGAACAAGCGAACCCCTGTCCACCCCTTGTGTTTATATTCTGGTGCAGAGCCCCAAAGGTAAGGTGAAAGGGGAGTCCTGCAGCACTTGGTACTCCAGAGTATACTCCACAAGGATGGGGATATGTGCTTAGGATCCCCTAATGATGGGAAGGAATTGTATCCATGGACCAGCAACCTGCTCTAGTGGAAGATGTCCCTGCCCATGGAAGGGGGGATTGGAACGAAATGATCTTTAAGGTCCCTCCCAATCCAAGCCATTCTGTGATGTTCTGCACAGGTCTTAAGTTTGATAGTTAAAAGAACAAGATGATGCCCCATTTTTCTCCAGCTCCTCTTAGCTACAGTCTTGCACAAGTGAAATGTCACAGGACTTGCAGCCATCTGAAGCAGAGTCACCTCCTCTGGCTGGAGTGAGGTCCAGCTGTCCACTCTCTTCTGCCTGTGTTGGGACCGGATGCACAGACCTGAATTTCAGGGGCTCCATTTTCCAGCTGAAACCCACACCATTTCCTGCTGCAGCCTGTCCTACAGTGATACACCTTGTTTCGTGTCAAAGTTTAGACTTCAGGTTTTCTTTTTATTTTGGTGAAATGCCAACTTGAAGGGTTCCTGAGCTTGTGTGCACTGCTTTCTATGTGATACAGCTACCAAATAAAATCAATAAAAATTGAAGAGCTCTGGGTGTAGTGTTGAGGTACAGTGTGGCATGAGTATGTTAACGTATACTTGGTTTTCCTTATTGTCTGTTTCATTGTTTCATATTTGCTTTTGTTTAAGTATTTAACCCTATTTAAAATTAATCTTGCTCCTCTCTGAGACCTTTGTATATGTTGATCTGCTGTGATGTTTCTCATGGCAATTTCTTGGTTCTTTTTAGGTAAGCACCTGTCCAGGTTAGTCATCACTGCTGCAGCGCTTTCCTCAGATGGGTAATGCATGTTGGGTTTTGAGGACAAGATAATCAGAAAAGCTTGATTTCTGCCAGAACAGAACAGCTTCCTCCCTCTCCATTGACTTTCTGCTAACAAATCACATCACACTGCTGTTGGCAGTGGGAGGACTGTAGGGTAGGAGGGCAGCCGAGCCCACAGCGCTGCTGTGGGATGCAGAGATGAGCCCCAGAGAGGACGTGTAGAGCTGGCACAGCCCCACGTTCCAGATGTGGACCCTGATCCTTTAGTCACATCTCTGGTATGCTGTGGCAGTGCTTATGCTGAGTGGTGAAGCTACAGAATCCAGTGCATGTGGATGTTGTGGTTTGAAAGTTTACCTCTAGTTTTGTGTCAATCCAGTGCAAACATTGCTGTAAGAAGCTGTTTATTGTCCATGCAGCTCCAGGAGTGCCTTCAGATCGCATTTCAATGTTGAATTTTTTTGTGGTCAGTCAGAACGTGCTATGTTTGTCACAACTATTTTATTCAGGTCTGCTAATGGATTCAAGAAGAAAATGAATTTTGCAATTCCATGCATGTCTCAGAATCTTTCTCAGACTTTATCAGAGCCTGAACCCAGCTCCCTGGCTGTTGTCATTCAGACCTCTCAAGAGTGCATTTGTCAGGCTGCTGATGCAGTAATTTCTTGGAAATATTAGTGGAAAAATGAAGTTTGGAGGGAAGATCAGGCTTCTAGTCTTGAGATAGGAGTAGTAAAGGAACGAAGAAGTAGAAATTCATAGGCATTTTTGCTGTCATAGATTTCTGTGAAGTTCTTGAAGGAAAATGAGTTCTAGGTCACATTTAGATGTGGGTTTTTTTCTTTTCTTAAAAGGACAAAATTGAGATCTTTTGAAAATCTGTTAAGGCATCATGTCTGAGGACCACAGCCCCTGAAGGACCTCATCTCTCATTTAATTTCTCCATAAGATGTTGTATTATAGATATTATATCTATATATTAAATTTTCTTGAGATCTTATTATGCATTATTTATATATATATTTATATTTAAGATATTTCTGTGTTAAGGCATCTCTCATGCATCCAAGAGCAATTTTTAGTTACTAAGTAAGTAATATGGTGAATATTTTTCAGAATGTGGTGCTGCTTAGAAATTTTATATCTTTAGTATGTTGTGTAGGGATACCTTTGTAGTAAGTATTCCATGTAAGTTAAATTGTGGATTGAGGAACAAGATCCTGCATTAGCAAGCTAAAATTCTGCAGGCTCATTCTTTGCTAAACCCCAGCCTTTCATGGAAAAGGCAATTGAAAAGGGAGAAAAAGCCCTGCGGTTATCTTACAGCAAAGGATTAAAACTAACCCACCCTGGTCTGGGAAACTGTGTGGCCATGAGGGAAAGGGTGATAAATTCAGCTGACTTTAATTTGCCAGAAGTCATCCTGTCTTCTCCTTTAATATTAGCTGTTGGAGAGCTGTGATTAAGTGTTCTTCCTCCTGATAAGGGCTCACTGAGAAGTGGCTGACAGGTAGAAACAGCAGCCAAACTGCTGCATGTTTTAGAAGGTGTTTGCTGACGGCTGGCATCTCTTGTCAGCACTGTTGATAAGCGCTAATGCAAACAGCCACCCAGAATTTGTCTGGCAGCCCAGTGAAGGGCCAGATGAATTGTGCTATGCACAATGTGCTAATTGTCACAAATTGGCTACTCTTGGTGGGGAATGACAGGGTGAGAGTGTATGGTGGGTTTTTTTATAGTCTAGTTGTTGCATACTTAGCTTGTACCAGTTTTATTCTGAGAGCAGGCATTTAGAATTTTTTTGTACATTGGCACAAAAGGGAATTTTTGTTAACCTCAGAAATACTGTTGATTAACTATAGTATAAAATTCAAAGCAGTTTTATTTAAAACTAATTGAAAAGTGCAAGAAAAAGTTCTGGAATGTACTATGAAGAACTTTTTTATTGCTGAAGTGTTTTAAAAATATTTTAGGAAATATTTATTTTTCCTTTCCAAGACCTTTTAAAGTCAGAAATTCCTTCTATCCAAAAAGGACCTGGCCTCCAAAAGCTGACAGTAGAGTGTCCCCTTACATCCCCTCAGAAATAGGTGGAATATCTTCTTTCTTCTCAAAAGGCAGAGCCTGTTGTTTTTTCATTTGCTACCCTCCCACATCAACACTAAAATACTGTTAGAACAGCTCAAGCCCACAAGATGGGGGTATAAGGAATCATATACAGAAACGGGCAGGAGACTGAATGTGAGTGCGCTCTGTGTGAAAGCATTTAGGAGAATGAAGCCCTTCTGTTTAAGGGGGAGGTGAGGCACTGTTCAGCTGTGTTTGGAATAGATGGAGGGGCTGTGGCTTTCCTGATGTGGAGGTGACCCTGTGGCACCTGATGCTGTGCACCAGCCCTGCTGCATGGTGGGGGCACTGGTGTGGTACCCCCCAGCAGCTGCCACTAGGAGTGATCGTAGTGACCCATCTGACTTTGACAGCACTCAGCTTTAGGCTGCAGGGCAGACACAGCATATGTTTCTGAATATCTTTTCTTTTCATGGTCAGGAACTACAAGGCCCTTCTAACACTGTCCAGAGAGGTGGGAATGGAGACAGGAGGTTTGCTTACTGTTCCTGTTACAGCATATAAGCATCCTGGCACAGTAAGTGCTGCCTCTGCTTGTCCCAAGCTAAAGACATATAAGAAATGCAGGTTCATGCTACTATCTGCTTGTCCTTTCCCAGCCAATTTATGATTTAGATCCTAGGAGCCTGCTGGGTACACTCATTTCTCTTTGAAATACAAAGCTGTTGCCTTTCTTCTTTTGTCCAGCTGCAATTCAGGAAGAAGAATGAGGGAGGGACACAGGCGCAGCACCTGTGAATCCAAATGTGAGGGCATGAATGTTTCACGGTATTATTCTTTGCTATAATATAGCAAATAATAAAGTGCTCTGTAGTAATAACACTACATGTTTGCTGTGCTGGGGAAATTGGCAAACACTGAGAGAAGGAAGAGTATTAAGAGAAAACAGTAGCTTGGCATGTTTGGTTTCTGTGCAGGAGCCCCAGGAAATGAGGAGAGTGAATAAACAGAAGCAAGAAGATCCTGTATAGTCAAATTGTGCTAAATTGACTTGACAATTGAAAGAAGGTGAATGGAGAGGGCAGGATGTTCAGAAGGATTTGAACAGCACCTAAGGCAGGAAACAAAGAAAGATGCTTAGCAATTGAAAGGGTATTGGGGTCTTTTTTTTGTTTCATTTTGTTGCAGTTGCTTTTTTTCCTAAATTTTTTAGTCTATTATATTCCCAGCGGTAGAATCCTGTATTGCTCTTTCATCTAGCAAAAATGATGGTTACAGTAATGGTTGCTGTAATACTGTGTGAAGCATGAGAGAAATGTGAGAACAGTTTGAAGGAAAAATAAGTTTATTCTGATTAAAAAAATCAGTGGATGGATTGCCATTCAACTTCATGAAGCAGAGCTGCATGCACTGCTTATTTACTTAGTCTTTTTTTTTCTTTTTCTTTTTTCCCCCTTTTTTAAAGGGGAGTATTAAATGTCAGGAAACAATTGTTATATAATCTTTGAAGAATCAGGCTCTTTTGAGTTGTTTAACTTTATAGATTTAATCTGGTTTAAATGACAATTAATTCTTAGGTGAGTCCATAAAAGTACTTTAGAGATAACCCTGATTTTACTATTTATTTAGTTAAGTTTTTCCTAATATAGACTTTCTTTTGTGGTTTTCTACTGGCTTTCAGCATAAACAGCACACAAATATTAGAGATGCAGTCTCTTAGAATAAACCTTTTAATCAGCATTTTTGGCTGCTTAGTTCTGAATTCACCATTTGTGGCCTTTTCTTGCAAGCACTGCTAGGCTTGCTAAGGCTCTGTGGTCTTGGTAATGACCACAGGAGCTTTCAGGAGCAGTGAGTTGCCCTGTGGGCTGTGATCTGAGCCTCTGCACATCTCCCTGTTCTCTGGTGGGCCATACAGAAAACAGAACTACTTGTGTTTCCACAATAGTGATTATACCCTCTTAGCTCTGTGCTCAGTGCGCATGAGCGCCATGTGCACATGGATTCGGGTGCCTAAGACAAGATTAAGTGCAACTGACCTGTTGTTGGCCAAATATATTTGGGTTGGGTTTCTGTCTGGGCTTTCTTGCCCTTCTCAGAAGCTACAGAAGTTCTCAGCAGCAAAGATGCTCTGTGGGAGAGTCAAAGCTTGGAGGTTGTACAGAGCACTCTTGTTTTTTTGTGAAGATGTGACATTTCTTACCCATGTGGTCATATGGTTTGGACTTTAGAAGGAATGTTCTCGTCTCCAAATCAGGTATGCTGGTACTCATTTGTGTGCTGGGACTCTGATCACAGGTTTAGTCCTCCATCATGTTACAGCATCAGTGCTCTCTTTGTAATACAGGTGTTCCACCTGTGGGACAAACATTTTCTGACATGTCTTAAAGAGCCATTGGGAATGAAGTGGGATTGAGGGAGAAATGTAATGTTTCATGCAATGCAGGAGCTGGGATTAGGTGGTTGAATAGAGGTAAGGTCCTGGCCTTACCTCTACGAAATAGATCTGTTTTGCTGAGGACTTTGAGGACTGATTTAGCACTGTGCCCTGCAGAAAGAGATGGCACAGTTTGGAGGCATTTTCCAAGCTAACTAGCAAGATGGAATAACTTCCAGTTGCACAAATCATTAGAGGTCTTCAGTGGTATTCACAGACTGCTTAAGAAGGTGGAATAAAATGGGCCTTGTCCTTTTGTTGTAGCTGCTGAAAGATTGTCAGAGGCATTCCTCAAATAAAATGTGACCCCCCCATCTTTCTCTTACGCAGTTTTAACTTGAAGATTTATGCTGTCAGAGCTGTACATCAGTTTTCATTTTTGATGAGTTTATTTGCTGCTTTTACTACATGCTTACATATTTTAAAAGATTTTGGAGCTGTACTTCAAAGTTGTACTTTGATCAGATGCCAGAAGTTATTAGCAGCCCCTCGCCTCTATTATACTATAAAACTAACACATACAGGAATTAATGACTTTTGTGTCTGAAATTTCACAATAGTTTGCTAAATTTGATGTTAGTAATGAAGTGCAGGTTCATTGCAATGTCCTTCAAAGTACGGTACAGAGTAACTTGCTTCAACACAAAACCTATATGAAGTGAGGCTGAGCGTAAGAAAGACTCTTCCCTACTCCTAATATACTAGGTGGTGATGTAGTCTGTGTTCTGAATGTCTGGTAGGTGCTCCAAACTCCTGTTCTAATAATTTCCATGTAAAAATGGAAAAAAACCCACTGTTTCCTCAGCTGGTACAAAAATTCAGGTTTAGGTTCTGTTGCCTACTGTCAAACAGAACTTAAGTTTGGTAGTTAACAGTGGTTTAAAACAGTTTTTCTCTCAATACTGTTTCAAAAAGACACAAATTTGCAATGCCATTTGCATTTTTTACTGGTTTTCTTTAAAAAGGTTATATTAATGTCTTATTATAAAACAAAATATTCTGAACAGTGCCCTCTGTGCAGCAAAAGTTACCTCAAGCTAAACAAAAATTCCTATTTCCACATTAAAGAAAAATAACCCAGAGAAGTGCAGATCACCAGGAAGAAGAACTGAATATTCTAGGCTCAATTTATTTTGTCTGCTGAAATTAAATAACTGCTTCAGGTGAACCCAGATTTTAGTGGAATTGAAGACTCAGTCTCAATCTGCAGGAGTTTTGGAGATTTTTGACCTCCAAATGTTCTGCACGTTGCAGTGTTTGAATGAAGACAACAACAAACTTTACAAGCCTTCTATTTTCCTGGCTTAGCTGTTTCCCTCCTTCTCCTTCTTGATGTCCTCTGCTGTTCCCGGATGCATTAGAAAGAACATGCATCTTCCTGCTTTTCTGCTGGTCACCGTAAACTTGAGCCAGGAACGCGTGGACACTTAATGCTGTGTGAAGGGGTCACAAAGTCACAAAGGAGTGTGGTGTCACCTGCAGGTGGCTATTGGCTACTGGCTGTGATAGGGATGTTGAAATGCTTTGATTGAGTTCTGGTAGCTATTGAGATTTTACCCAGTTGCTTGTGTTGCTATCTGCAGTTTCGTCTCCAGGTCTTGTGATTGTGGGAGATGCAGCATTAGTTCCACAAGTGCCAATAATTCCTTGCCCTTGTCATTACTGAAAAATGCGAATATGTGAAGATCAAATAAAAACCCCTCTGAATTTCCTTTACTAACCCCCACCTTTTTCTTTAGTCATGATATTTTTTCCAATGCGTAGGCTTGGGAACACTGTTTAAAATCAGTGAACAGCATAAACATGCTGGTTTTATGTGCTGATTTTGTAAGTTGGGGACCTGACTCCCTTAATTTTCAGTGAATAAAGAGCTTTATATGATGAAACTGCTTAATGGTGAACTGATTTTTCTCATTGGTGGGAAACCATTTTTGTTCATTCTCACTGTGGTTGTGACTCTGTCAGAACTGTCAGAAAGCAGTTGAGATGTGCAGGGAAATGTCCATTTTGTATTAGATTCATAACTCTGCTTTCAAATGGTCTAGTCCAGATGCCATACAATAATGTATATAGAAAAGAGAATATATATTAAGTGCATTATTATTCAAAGGATAGGCAAATCTACTGTGCCATACATCAGTTTTGTAGTCTTGCACTCTGCACATACCAAATCTGAAAGGAAATATTTTGAGATCTGGTCATAGTTTTGTTCACCTTCTCAAAACCTATCTGCACTTTTAAGTTGAACTGAAATTATTTTTCCCCAAAGACATCTTCACTTACAAGCTTTCTGATGTGACAAAGAAATTAGCACTCACCTAGTAAGTCTGGAGATAAACTAGATGAAGCAATTTGCTGAAAATTGTTTTGGAAAATACTACAGTGTGAATGTTGTGCAGTTCTCAGAACTTTCAATGATCCTGATCATTGATTATATTTTGATAAATTGAATCTTCTACACTAAAATAGTTTAAATTTTTTTAAATGTGTACTTTATGTGAAACTGTATCAGTCTTGTCATTACTCCTTGTTGACTAATCTTGCCTTAACTGAGGCACTATGAAGCCCAAGTACCAAGAAACATGGCTGTAAGACATGGTGAAAAGGACTCTGCTGCTGATGTGTCTACCCAAGTGAAATGGGAAAGCATTTACCAGTCTTCTCTTTTTCTACCTGTTTTTTTTTAAATGCATTGGTGGGGGCAAACATAACATATCCTCTGTCTTTTCTGGAGCATGGTCATACTCTGGTTAGCTAAATTTCATGCTGATGTGCAGTGACAGGAGTTCACCATTAGATCTGTCAGTCTTCTTACCAAGAGCTGATCTTAACCTGATTTCTCTATGCAATCAATTAATATAAAACCAGATGCCAACAATCTCTATTAACTGTGAATTAAATTCTTATCAAAATGAATTGCCCCAATTTGGGGTGAAAAAAACAGAGCATGTCATTTGTTTCAAAAAGTACACCATCTGTCTGATAGAGCTGATTATCCAGAAGTGTCACTAAAAATGTCTGCATGTCTACAGAGGGGCAAATAATTTGCCTTAGGAAGAAAAAAAACCCGTCTTGCTCTTACTTCTGAAAGTTATGCTGATTGATAAGGTGATTTGTTGTCCAGAATGCCTGAAGATGAGCTGTGTGTGTGGGACTGTTTATGGGGTGGGATTCCTTCTCCTGAGGGTATGAGAAGGGCTGCACTATGAACCTTGTGTGTGCACTGTACTCTTACTCTTCTTGACTTCCAGCAGCACTAACTTTTATAACCATAAAACACAATTATCCCTAAGACATGCCTGGTAATGTTGTGGGAGTAATTATGAAGCAAAATGACTATAATACAGCTGAATGAAGAGCTCAGGTGGTTTCTCTTAAAATTGCAGGGCAGGTCATGTTCAGAGAAGAATTAAATACTAAATGAGGGGTGAAAATGCACTGGAGTAGAGCCTGGATTCTGTAAGTAAGTTGTTGAGGACTACAATCTGGTTTCCTCAATGAGTATTAATCCAAATCATGTATGATATGGTGGTGAGTAATAGTAGTTAAGCTAAGGATCAGGAGTCCAATTTTCATCATGTTTCTAGGAAATATAAGACCTAGTGTTGCATAGCAACAGTTGAAGGTATAGCAATATTTGCACTTGAAAATGTTTAGTGCTTTGGGAAGCATTAGGTGGCTGATGAGGTAGGCAGTGAGGAAATGGTATTATTCTCTCTTCGGGTGCAGTTTAAATGCAGTCTTGGTTTTACTGGCTGAAGAACATTAACATCCAAATAACTAGCTAAATGTCTGCAAAATGAGTTATTGGCCTCAGTCTAGTTTTCAGAGCACCCATATTCACATTTCAAAAACTATTTCTGTAATTGGCAGTGTTGTTGGTGCGCTCTGAAGGCAAATTAGATACAAACAGCCATGGAGGAGGCAGCCACAGATCTCACTGCTACAGAGCACTCCTGCCTGGTTGCAGGGGGCTTCCTGCTCTGGTCCTCCTGCCAAATTGAGCAGTTTCTACTCTTTCTAGCTTATAACTTTTCTCTACGGCTAAGTGGTGAACTTGAGAGCACATTATTTACATTTCATAGGATCCTGGTATTTTGTGTTGTATTTTGTGTTAACTGTGTTTTGAATAAAAGATGCTGCCTAGGATATTTTTCATCTTTTGAGATCCTCCTAAAATATTTTACACTTAAGTTTTTCAGAATGAAATGTGAGTTCCCATTGAAGGTAAGAGTTTTTCAGAAATGTGTAATCTCTATCCAAACCATCTGTTTTCAGAAGGTTGGTGCTCTTCTCACCTGGCACACCTGGAAATAGGAAATCTGAAAAAAAACAAGAAACTATCAGAAGATGCAGAGAAGTAAAGCTGCTGGAATGACATGACAAGAATTTGCAGTGCTCTAAATGCAGTTTGGTACATTAGCTGTTTATTGCTCAAAAATTAGCAGCTTTTTGTCAGAAGAGCTTGTCAGATGCTCAGTAGGACCTGAGCATGTCGTAGCTAGGCTAAGGAGTGTCATAGAGTAACAATGAGCAAAAGGCATAAAAACTGGCAGCTAACAGCATGACAGCCATAGAAGTGCTTGCTACATGTTTCGTAAACATCTTATTTTACTTTTTTTACTAGTATTTAATATGCTTTAAAGGAAGTATGTGAAGTAGATCGTCTCCAGGGTAAATCCAATACAACTGAGAAGTTTGGAAAGGCTCGAAGATGTCCTTTACCACACAAAGATTTCACTCAATGCCAGTGCTGACTCTTCATTTTGTTAACTGTCTAAAGTAAGCTTGGTCATGAGCTCCATAAGAACATTTCTAACAAGAGAGAGGTTCAGATTTAAGATCTACTAATCTTTAAATAATCACCTAAAAAAGTATTCTGTCGTTGACTCCACTTCATTGGAGCCCTCAAGACATATGTAAATTAAATGAAGGACAGGTTTACAGGACGTCCCTAACTATTTTGTTCCACAAAAATACATATTTGAATCCTAAAGTAATTTTAAAATGTTGTAGCCATTTCTGGATAAAAAGATTTATGACTGTTCTGTTTATGTTGCTTTTTCTAACGGTAAGAAATTATGCCTATGTCATTTCACTGTTATGGTAGTAGCAGGGATGAGGAAAGGTGTTTATTAGTGAGGTCACTCATGTTAGCAAAGTTAATAAAGGACAAAAACACCCCACTGGACGCCTGTCATGAGGCTAATTCTTGTGTAATTTGGAGTTTTGAAGGTCTTTGGTAGGAAACTATGCACCCTTCTTGAGATAACCTTTATTATCTGAACACAATGCCAGCACGTCTAGAAGTCCAGAGTTTTGTGCCTACTCATAAGAGAAGGTGAAGAGTAACATTTCATACTCAAATCTGGGAACATCGCAGCAGATTTTAAAATGCATTAATGATTGTGAACTTTGTAACATATTGTGGTGCTTGGAACCTAAACAGCTTACTGTGTATTCAAAAAAAAAACTTCATTTTTTTCCAGAACTTGTATCTTCTTTTTCCTTTTGACAGCAAAACTTCTTATGATGCCTTCTTATGGTTTTAAATATGCCTTCATTTGTCTATTCACTGTGAGCCAAGGCAGTTTTCAGCTGTGATTTTTGATTAACAGAGAAGTGATGTCTAAAAAGGAATTTTATAAAATGTTGGAAATTATTTCCCATCCAAAGCATGTGCGCTTTTTCCTGTGGGTGAATTTTGTGTTTAGTCTAAGGGATTATGGAATTTCTATCACCTTAGTGAGACTCGTATCCACAATAAAACGGTCAAATGTAATCTGCTTCTAAATCTCAAGATCTTGTTCAGTTTACCTTTTTATATCAGAACCAGTCACATGAAAACTGGAAATGGAAGGGAATATACCTTATATGCACAGTTGGGGCTAACATCAGCAAGTGAATGCTGAAAGGAGTACATCTTATTTACATGTGCCTATTTTTGTTTAAATATATTAAGCTCTGCAACTTTGGCTTCAGTGGGAATTCTGCATGCCCCATATATTCAGAAAGCTAGTCATGTTCACATAGATTCTTAAATACAGTTTTGATTTAAGTGCTTCCTTTAGGCACCTTTGGGCCTGACTTCTAAGTAAACTAGATCCAAAAAGAAACTGAATATTCTGTATTCAAGTATCATATATATGTGTAAGCAGGTAAGTTAATGCACCAAATTTTTTGTTTTGTTTTTTTACCTTGGCTGAAGAAATCTTCTAGTGCTTCTTGATGTTTGCAATAAAAATTGGTAGAAACGTATGCAGAAACTTGAAGAGATTCATAAACCACTTTTTTTTCTTGGTTGCTATTGTACTTCAGTTGTGTTTTTATAAAGTGCCCTAACTTTGAATTCATTTCTCAACGAAGCTCTTCTAAGGTAACATTTTTAGGTTTAATGTGTTTTCACCTTTTTCAATCAATTTTGTAGCAGTACTTTTGTTTGCTTAGTATCTAACAGGTCTGCTCTCGTGCCTTTATATGCAGAAATTTAACTTGCCTTTTATATAAAATTTTAATTTTTATATACATAAACTTAATGTAAGTTCTGTAATTTGTGAGGAGGATTTGGTTGTGCATCAAAGTAGGCATCTTTCCTAAAGGGGACTAGTACTTAAATATATAACCCTAGGACTTTTGTTTGTTTATAGAGTGAAAGAAAGATGGTATTTTCAATGGAATAAGCTATTTCTAAAAAATGAACCAAAAATACACTGCCCCCATGCTCTTGTTAGAGCACTAAGCCTCTTTGTGACATTTAGCATAGATTTAATGTTTCTCTGGTTTTTAGTTATTTGATGCATTCTAAAAAAAACCCAGGTAAAAAGCGATGATAGCTATACCTTTTTTATTTTTCTTGAATTTTCATAATATTCTATCACAGAAAAGAAAAAAGTCTAATTTTTGTGCTTTGAAGTATGTGCTTATGCTGTTTTGAAAGAGTCTACATTAAATGTACATATTTTAGATGAAAAATACACATCTTTTTTGGTTATGTAGACTGCATATATAATTGAAATGCTATTCTCAGAACGTTCATACGATAGGATATGACAGCTTTGATGTAAACCCAAATAACAAAACCCAATAGGAATTTGTATGTAGTTTTGTTGATTTTTAGCTCATTATACAGATTATATTTCATTAAGGTCTTATTAATGAAAGATATAAAGATCTTACTAAGCTATGTCCAGTATTTGAGGGCCTGGCACTGCAAAAGCAGAAGGGAGCTTTGGAATTTTGTATTTCCATTGTGAACTAAGGAGTGTGTGGAACAGAGGGAAGCATTTTTAATTTTATGCATATGAAGGTTTCTGTACAATACACACCGATGAAGGCATTTTGACATAGTCTGAAATACTCCTGACTTGATACATCTCTTGATACTTCTTATTAGGTATTTTCTTGAACTATTGAAATTACTGAAGTGCAGAGCAGACAAAGGCTTTGAGTTAGAGAGATTTAGGATGCAAAATACATGCTCAGGAGCACTGAGTTTTGTTTCTCAGCAGGGGTCTACCTGTATTCTTGAGGAATTTTCTACCACCAGTTCAGTGTCTGCAGCTGTGGTGTTCGTGTGTCTGTATGTAGGTACACATGAGGCTGTTACTGGGAAGGTTTAGCTGGGGTTATGCTAAGAACATCTTCCTCAAAGGGAGCTGGACCTTTTCAGCACTATATGCTCTGTGTGGTTTTGGTCTTGCCCTTCTCCAAGAGACAACAGAGAGAGAGAGAAGGTAAGAAAAGAAACCTCACTTTGCAGTCCATGGGCTCCTACAGTTTGTTGTGGCAGTTCCCTGGGGGTGCAAAAGCACATCAAATAGTGTGTGATGCCACTGCATAGTGATCTGGACCTGCATTGCCCTCTGACAGCTGGGCTGTGCTCTTTCTCCAGTCCTGGGAGATCAGAGATGGCATTTTGAATCTGCATGACAGCAAAACTTTCCTGTGAACCAGATCTGTTCCCAAAGTCTTGCTTGCATCTGTTCTCATGAAAGGATGGTGCCTGCAACCTGGGCTCTTGTGTCTGGTTCTGCTTTCAGGACAGGTTTTCATGAATGTAAATGGGTGCTTGGTCAAAACCTCCAAAACATATTTTGGAGTCCTTGAACAGTATAAGCAGCTTATAGAAACATGCAAGGTCTTTGAGGGCCTTTCAAGGTCCTGTCCTGTTGTGAAACCTAAAGGAAAGTCTTTCCCATGTCAGTTGATGGGGCGTCACACCAACAGTGTCTTTATTACTAGGGCTTGGCATTCTGTGGGACATAGCAGGCAATTTATAGCACACTCTAAAAGCTGAATAATCCTCAGCATAAAATCCTGAGGCAAGTGGTAGGCAGAGTGTCAGACTGCCTGCCTGAATAATGAAAGGAAGCGAGTAGGTGCTTGTTTTCAAACACCAGTGCCATACAAACAGCAACATGTGGGAGTGTCAGTTAGTGAGAGATGGAGGGCTGCAAGTGGAAAAACTAGTAGACATAGAGAAATAGATGTGCATTAAAAATATGTAGAGTAAGACGTTCCTGCTCCTGGGGAGGTGCTGGGAATGGCTGGCACCAACAGGAGGAGATGATAGTAAGGAGGTGGATGGGCCATCGCTAACCCAGGTGTGCAGCAGTGCTCTGGTCTGAATATACTGACATTTACAGGCTGCACACCTCAGCTTGTGATGTTTATATTTCTTCTAATCCTGTGCTTCAGCTTGATGTTCTTCATCCATTGGCTCTGGGTTGTGCTTCTATGGGTCCCTGCTATAACTGCCCTTCTGGTTCTGGTTGGTTGCAAAGCAGTGGTTCAGTGGGATCTCCTGGCTGGCAAGCCCTGCTAAACTTGCTCTGACTTCCTCTCCTTTGCTGTTCCCTGCTTGGCACAGTCCTTGCTCTATCCCCAGCTTTGATTACACAGATGCTGCTTTTGGGCAGATTTTCTGCCTAACCCTCCTGGCTTTCTAACTAGAAAAGAAAATTGAGAGAGAAAAATGGGAGAAAAATATTGTTGTAAAATTGTATCAGAGTTTTAATGTAAATTACTATTTCTGTAGACACCATCAGAGCAAGGCTGTTGCTTGAGCATAGGCAGGACTCACCCCACCCCTGAAAAAGCAGGGCAGAAGCAGCTGATGTCATGCAGAGGCCAATGGCTTTGTCATCTGACCTCTGCCAGCAGCTGCTGAATTCAAATGAGCATTGTTTTTACCAGACGTTGCAAATAATTAACTGTATATTAACAACTTCTCGTGGGATTCATATGAGCATCTTCTATTTAAGAGCACTGCAAGCATAGGAGGAAATACAGGAACAGGAGAGGGAGACAGAGTGATCCAGAAACTGCTCATTGGCTCCTTACATTGATCAGAAACTTCTATCATTGTTTACCTCTGGAGTGCATGGTGAGACTTCCTTCTTTTTTACTTCAAGTTGTTTTTTGGTGGACAGCTAATCATACCATACAACCTGAGAAAATTAGAAACTTTTAGCACTCTCTTCAGAGGCTTTAAAAAAGTCAATAAGAGCTCATGAAGATGCATTTTATAGAAGCATAGGTAGGCCAAACATGAGCTTTTACAGGGTGGGGAAACCTTTCCATCCCAAAGGATTTAACTTTCCAGGTGTGAAAAGAACAAGCTCGAATTTGGAAAGACACTGATCAGTTGTCATGTTTATGCTTTGATACGTAGGCAATGTTTGGTTCTGTTCACAGGTGGGCTGAAAAGACTTTCTGGAGAAAGAACTTGTATTCTCTGAAGTAGACATGCCTGAACGGTTTGTGGGAAGGGTGGTCCCATGGGTGGCTTTTTCATTTCTGTTTTGCTTTTACAATGGGAGATCCATGGTGAAGGTGGAGCTCAGAGCTGTGTTTGGAGGAACTGCTGACAGTCATGGATACAGGATGCAGAGCACCAGGGCAGTCTCTGCTGGTGGCTCTGGAGCAGCTGCTCGTATTTGGCTGTGTTGGGTGAATAGAACTGGTTACGTGCGCATACAGCAGTGTCCTAGAAGCACAGGACTGTGACTCAGATTGGATGGCATTTCCATTGAGAAAGGCAAAGGATGAACTATCTCAAATGAGGTTTTGCACTACTTAATGTCTTTTAGATGTGGCAGCACAATACTGCTTAATTTGCAGATGGAAGACCAGCTACTCTCTTCAGGCTAAAACTGAGTTTCTGCAGATGCCGGCTGTCCTTGTGATCACAGAACAAATTGCTTAATTTACTAACTCAGAGATGTCTGCCTGGTGCTGGAGTTTTGTCTTTTCCTGTTTCTTTAATCCTTTGTGTTTAAGGCTGTGAATAAGAGCGTAGCACATCCTACAGCTGCAGGGCCAAGGCACCACTGATAATTGTTTCCACCACTTCGCACACAAAACAATTGCTTTCCTTCAGGATGTTGTTTGCCTGTGACTTGAAAATCATCAAAACTCTCATTTAGAAACTGATGGTCTTTCAGTTCATCCTAATACACATGCTATCTTTTTTAATGGCTTGTTTTACACCCCCTAAGCACTTTTTGATTGTTTTCCAGATTTTTTGAGTATTATTTCCTGTTCCCTTTAGAACTGTGTGTATGCTTTTGGCTTTAGCACTTGATCTTTCTTTGACATTCAGTAATTTTTACTGTGATAGGAGTTTTACTGAGTGAGTACTAAGCACTGTCATTGTGTTTCCTTATTTCAGTGAAACTAGACCACTTCTGTCACTGTTGCAAATATGTGTGTGCTTCCTTTTTTTTAGGTGAATGCATTAGGTTAATGAACTTTGCTTTCATCAGTAGCTCATCAAGCAGTAACTAATCAAAGTCATTTTCTCTTATTGAAACTGCTGTTCTAATAGCTGTAGATATTGTATAATAATTGTATGACGAGTCATTGAAAACTTTACTAAATATTTGTATTTGCACTACTGAAAAGGCTTTTAACCTAATGTTCAACTTCAGTTTCTTTCAGTGAATGGGGAAACATATTAGTGACACTGATTTTCCATGTTGTTGTGAAAATAAATCGTTACCCATCTGTCTTTCCATAGGCCCTAACCATGATTTAATTTTGTTATTCTAGGAGGGAATACAATAAATTTAGAATTACTCAAAACATTTTTTTGAGGTTTTTTTTTCCCCTTTACCTTTGTAAGATTTCTGGGGAACTTTAAAATGTTGGCATAAACCCACTGTCACTGTGCTTTTCCAGTAAAAAGACTGGACTTTATGTGGTGGGTTGACCCTGGTTGGACACCAGGTACCCACCAAAGCCTCTCTATCACTCCCCTCCTCAGCTAGAAAGGGGAGAGAAAATAGAATGAAAGATCATGAGTTCAGATAAGGACAGGGAGATCACTCACCAGGTCATGGGTAAAACAGACCCAACTTGGGAAAATGGGTTTGATTTTATAGGTAATAGATTAGAGCAGGGTAATGTGAAATAAAAACTAAATCTTAAATACCTTCCCCCTATCCCTCCCTCCCTTCTTCCTGGGCTCAACTTCACTCCCCATTTTCTCTACCTCCTCCGCCCAGCAGCACAGGGAGATAGGGAATTGGGGCTGTGGTCAGTTCACCACACATTGTCTCTACCCTTCCTTCCTCCTCAGGGAGAGGACTCCTCCCACTCTTCCCCTGCTCCAGTGTGTGGGGGCCTCTCCCACAGGAGATAGTCTTCTATAGACTCCTCCAGTGTGAGTCTTTCCCAAGGGCCACAGCTCTTCCCAAACTGCTCCAGTATGGGTCCCTTCCATTGGGTGCAGTCCTTCAGGAACAGACTGCTCCAGCATGGGTCCCTCACAGGATAACAAATCCTGTCAGAAAAACCTGCTCTAGCATGAGCTCCTCTCTCTACGGATCCTGCCAGGACTCTGCTCCAGTGTGGTCTTACCATAGAGTTGTAGCCTCCCTTGGGAATCCACGTGCTTCAGGGTGGGGTCCTACATAGGCTGCAGGTGGATCTCAGCTCCAGCACCTGGAGTACCTCCTCTCCCTCCTTCTTCACTGACCTTGGCGTCTGCAGAGTTGTTTCTCTTACATATTCTCACTCCTTTCGGGACTGCTGTTATTCCAAGCAGTTTCTTTAAATATGTTTCCCCAGGGATGCCACCAGCATCACTGATGGGCTCAGCCCTGGCCAGAGGAAGGTTCATCCTGGAGCTGGCTGGAACTGGCTCTGTTGGACATGGGGGAAGCTTCTGGTAGTTTCTCATGGAAGCCACCCCTGTAGCCCCTCTGCTACCAAAACCTCATCATGCAATCCCAATCCATTAAAAAAAAAAAAAGGCAACAAACGAACAGAATCTGTCACATCTTAATTAGTAAGAGATAACAGCTTCTTTTTTATCCTAGGAGAATTGGTTGGTTTGTTCTTTTTTCTATTTTAACTGACACTTGTCATTATCTGGCCTGGACTGTAGGCTCCTATTTAAGCAGTTAAATCACCAGGAAACAGCAGGAGATTTGTACATGCTGATGGTAATTTTTGAAGGAGTGTAAGTTGGAAACCACTTAACTGTTACCAGCCTGAGTCTGTTGCTCATAGAGTCGCAGAGATACAAGTGCTAGGAGGGTACACATTAGCTTGGAATTTAAAAATAAATGGTCTCTGTCAACAAAAGTGATTTTCTTTTAGCCCAGTGTAAAAGGGAGAATTTGATTATAGAGAATGATTGATATTGGTGCTTGAATGTGTTTACTAATTAAATTAAGAACTTTTTTGGTGGTACTCCTTGTTCAATATTCTTGCACAAATCCCAGCAAGAACTAGGAGGGAAAGGTCATATTGGCTAAGATTCATTTCTGCATATAATATCCTGCATTTACTGAAGAAAATCCAGTAGAGACAGCCACTCTATTTTTATGACTATATTTTATTCATTTGTTCCTTTTTTTTTTGTAAATTTATTTACATACTCATTTTTGTAAATCAGTAACATTTTAAAATATCTGTGAAGGTAAGTTGTTGTCCATTAAATGATGATTGCTTTTTTCTATTCCATTTTTCCATGCATTGTATGCTTTTCTGTGTACACAGAAAGTACCTTTGTTCCAGGTGGTGCATTCCATCCCACTTGACAGAAGAATAACTTCTTCCAAGCACAGGTTGTAACCTTGTGCTTGTTCCCCTCCACACTTGGATGTTCTCCAAGGAAAGGTATTTTAGAATTGTCTCTCTGTGCCTTTGTTGGTGGATGTTGATGGGGCAGAGGGAGAAACAGGGTTCTTGTACTGTGGAAAAATCTTTTACACAGTCCTTCAGGATTCATAGATTAGTAAAGAATCAGCTGTTAATACTCCTTTATCAATTAGGAAAGCAATAAACAAACTAAGTGACATCCTGCCATTGTGTAATTCAGTCTGACTCCTTATAAAATTTACTGATGCACTTATTAGCGGTTCAGATTTAGGTCTCAGTATGTGTTGGTGAGGCAGTGTAAACCTCTTAACAACAGTTAATTACTTGCAATGTTTTCTGCAACCTTATAAGATCTATGTAGTACTGTGCATTTTAGTTGTCATAATTGTGTTAAATTTCTTGACATTATCTGTCATAAGACTTTTCAGCAAACAGAGAGATAAGTAGTGTTTTTCTACTGAACTTTTGAACTTTTGCTAAGACAAGATGTGTGAAAAATACTAAAAAAGTACAGACAAATTTATGAGTTGGTAGGCGCCAGCAGTCTAATACAGGAGCCTGATAGGAAAACACCCCACAATTAAGAGGACTAAATTCAAAGTTTGAATTCTAGCCAAGTGTCTGAAGGCACTCTGGGAAGGAAAAGCGTAAATGTTGCTACTTTTTTTTTTCTAAAAGGTTAGCTGAATAGTTGGAACATGAATAGTTGATAAATATGAAAGAAACAACATGACATGGTTGGTGAGATACCCAGATAAAAACTGAATTGGATGCTGCTGGGAACTTGAGAATATTGTTGAAGTAATTTCTTTAGCTGTTGATCTGTGCTAGGAAGGATGATTTCGGTTTTATCTGTAGTAAAGGCTGGAGTAGTGTATTCTGGGCAGCCTTAGTCTGGTGAGGAGGGAGAGGGGTGGGAAGAACCACTTACGATACGGTGCAGTGAGAAAGAGGAGACCTCCTATAGGATTGCAGCTCTTTAGTCATCTCTGTACAGAGAATTATTTTCTCCTCTCCTTCTCTAATGCTTTAAACTCCATTTTTATTTACTTCTGTGTCATGTCCTGTTACATGACTGTGAGTGCCTGAACTCCAGAGGTGCCGCTTCTCTCCATTGGCTCCACGTGGTTGGGATGCCTCCTGGGGATTGAATGATTTCTATATTGCTGAAAAGTTAAGTGTGAGGAGACCTCTTTCACTTGTAGCCGAACTTCCCAGGATGACTTGCTGGTGTTACAGGAAATCTTGAAATAGTGGACTTTCCATTTCACTTCATTCAGGCTTGCCCCTGCTGGGAGCCCATTCTGGCTCCTGAGCTGGCAGTGTGGAGAGCTGGGGCTCCCCTTAGTGTACAGCTGCTGTTGAGCAGAGTTGTTTTTCAGTGTTATGGTGACTCAGGAAAACTCAGGATCAGAAAATCCCTAACTATCATATATGAGAGATTTTTTAGACCATTTAAATGTTTTAATGTTTAACAGAATCTCTCTCTTGGTGATGTAGAAGATCATACCTAGGAGCTCAGAGATACCATTTCTTTGAGGTAACAGGAAAAGCTTGAAATGTCAGGCAGTTGAAAAGTTGTCTGCTGAAATGCTTTTTGGAGGTGAAAGAGAAATTCATTTGTAGAAACCATCTCAGGGGAGTCTATGTGTCTTGGATGTGTGATAGTTACATGCAGTCTTACAGTTGCAGCAGTTCTGCACAGAAGCAGTTTCTTATTTTCCTGCTCTTTCAGATATGCCTTGCCTCATGCATGGCTTTTTAAATGTCTCTGTTACTGTTCTCTGCCATGCCACATTGTCTTGCTTATTATTATTGCAGCACTTTAAGTAACATGTCAGAAGTGATGGAAATACAATGATAGGGCCAGCAAACAGAAGGCTGCATAGAGGCAGGCAGTGCACATCAGGCTTCATTTTAGACAAGTCTCAGAATAAAGTTTTAGGCCAAAGCTCTCATAATTTGGGCTCCTTCTAGTGCAATTAAGTGGAGATTACTATTTTCTAAAAGCAGAACTGGAGAAAATTGATACTGTCAAGCAACTTGAACTTCTTTATTCTTATATGTAATTTTCCTTTGTCTCATAAAATATCAATAAATAATTAAAACAAAGAACAATCTTTCCCTTTCAGTTGAATGTCAGGGTAGGATTAATTCTCCACTGAAATACAGTAATGGTCACTGCAAAAGAACTGGCTGCATGAAAGCAGGCACTAAAGCAGATATATTCTCTCAGAAGCACTCCATCCTAGAGTTTCCTGGAGAACTTCAGCCATTCCCATTTGTCTGCTCAGAAACCTGATTTTCCACAGTCTGAAAGTGAACCAGTCAGCTTCAGGTGTCAAGGAGTTGAGGGAGCACCTTTGACGCTCTCTGTGGCCTCACTGACACTCTTTTGTGCTGCAGTAATCTGGGTAAATGTCTTCATTTAACTGCTGTGGTGGAAAACCAGCAGTGCCCTGGCTGATGGCAAAGTTCAGAGGTTGAAGCTCTGGTTTCAGAAAGGTAACAGGCAGCAGGTGCTCTGGTTTTTGAATATACCCCAGGGGTTTTGCCTGATTTACCAAGAATTCCAGGGTTTGAGCCTAGAGGTGACAGGGTATGCATTGCACATTCAGGAAATGCCTGGATGTCCAAGCAGTCACAATCTTCTTGTTAATGGTGGGTGGAAAGCAGAAACTTGCCACCCTTCTTGAATCATCCAGAACTGGAGAATTCAACCAGACCTTCCTATCACTGAGATAACAAAATGATAGTTACCATTTGTCATGGGGCCTTGTAGGAGGTTCAGCCAAATCCTTTGGCAGCTTCTCCAACCTTATTGAGATGTGGGTTTGGGTAAGTAATGAGGCCATTAAAACAGCTGGCTTCAGTAAATGGGCTTGGATTGAGTTCTCACAAGTTAAAATGCATGGAAAGATATGTACAAACACGCATGTAAGGTTTTGGGTTTGGAAAGGACAGACTGCATTAATCTGATTCCTTAGTTTATCTAAGTCTGCTGGGCTGTGGTGCTTGAATAAAAAAGTGGCTTGAACATTGAAGTAAAGTTTTTTCCCCCCTTAGGAATAGTATGTATCTGGCATGCGTATCTGAAGCCGAGGGAGACATTATGGAGAAAAGGACACTGCATTTGAGTGACATTTTAAAATATAAATGGAAAATAACATCTCTAAAAAAAAGTACTGGGGAGTAGCTTTGTAATGAGGGTGTCAAGGGCAAAAATATAAGTGCTTGTAATATGGAACTCAGCAAATAATTTAAAAGGAGCTAAATATGGTTCTGAGGAGAAAGAGGGTACTGGGCTTGATTAGTGAGTTGCTCTTTCTCCAGTTGCTATAATTGTCTTGGTGCTGTGGCACCCCCAAGGCTTGCCCAGACCTCAGTGAAGTAAATCACAATATGAAATACAGCTTTGTGTTAGCTCAGACTTGAAACTGGTCCTGTAGGTTACACCTGGGCTAGCAAGCAGGATCAGGGCATTGGTGTGAACTCCAGCAGCTGTTTAGAGCTCAGTGTGGCCTGGAACAACCAGCCCTCATTCCTGCAGCTAACCAGTTGTTCCCAGTCAGCAAGAGGTCAGCTTCTTTGGAGTATAAATGGGCCAGACCTCTGGGTGCAAAGCTTCACCAGCTTCAGAGACAACAGATGGGCACTGCCCCAGAGTGGTGCATTCAAACACTGGACTGTGTTTGAAGCTGCTGCCTTGGCCCTCAGGCTGGGTCATGTCTGCTGATGTGATGCTCCAGACTAACACTGAACAAGTCTGCTGAAATTTCCTTTCTGTACCAGCTGTATTCCTGTGGATATGGTTTTCTCCTGATTTATGCAAGAATTAATTAAGCCAATGATTTTATGTGTCCATATCTTCTCATAACGTATTGTGAGTGGTCTGCTGCTACAGGAAGAAGGAAATGTAGCATAATGTTTTGCAGTAATTAAGTCCTTTATAGAGTAACGTATAAATTTTTAAAAACCTCTTATTTTAATACTTCCGTCTAAAGCTCTATTGTCTGCTCCCTGCATTCTAGTCTCTTCTGCTTCTCCTCTCCATGTTGCGTGAGGCTGTTTTACATTTCTCTTGGCTGTCCTCTGTATCAAGTAATCACTGTAATAGTCTCTTTTCCTGTTCTCAGAGTGTCCTTTAACTCCTATCTGAAAATCTATTCTCCCATGCTCTCTAATGGTGCTCATGTGTCAGTTCAGTGTTCTGGGTTGGAGGTTTCCCTCTCCTTTCACTCCAGCCATGGTGTCAGGGACTGGCCCTTGAAAATGCAATCTCCACTACATGGGAAGTTTAAAAGCTAAAATGTCATAGGCTACCCTGAGAGGTCATCTTACCTCTCTGTTTTTTTAACATGTGATTTTCTAAACATAGAAATGCAGCTACTGTCTTGCAGACAAATCACTGTGCCTTTTTAGGAATCATTGTGATTAGCTGAAGCTAGAGGATTAGTGGTCACATAGATGGAGTTGATCCTGGAAACCTTTGTGTAGATAGAGTTAGTAGGAAGTTGGCTGTAATTGATGTCCCTGTAAAGGACAGCAAGAGTCAGGGACATAGGCACAGAGGAGAAGCCCTTGAGAAGATTCTATATTGGCTTTGACAGAAGCAAAGACAGGCTAAACTTGATATATGCTATAGAATACCACACAGGAGGGTGAAAATAGTGGTTGCTGTTCCTGAATTTCCCTGTTACCACACTTTAGTACAGGAGTGGCAGCTGTAACCCGCTTGTTGATGGTTTTTTAGGATGCCTTTCTCATAGCCAGTGCCTGACAGTTGCATGCCACAACCTGGCAGTAGGAAAGAGGTGGTTTTGGTGTGAGTGCATTTTATCAGCCCCTCCTGAGTCAGGTATGGATTATGTCTGCAGTCATGCAAATCCAGTTTATTATGAAATGGCTTTTCTGGCCATTTCATTCTCACTCCCCCTTTCTTCCGCCTTCTTGGAAAATTCCTTGTAATAATTTATGAGAATACTGACCAAACTTTTCCCACAGGGTTTTTGTTGAAGTGGGATAAGCAAGTAACAGTTATTTTTTTCTCAGCTACGTGTTTTATGATAGTTAATTCTAAAAGCATATAAAATCAAAAACTCCAGACAGTTTTTGACAAGAACTCCTGCTAACTAAAGCAATTCTGTGCATCTGCTGCCAGATAGTCTGGCTCCGTAAGTATCACTGTATTGTCATGTACTTTTAAAAATAAAGCTGAATGACCTCTTCATTTGAGTCTGTAACTGGCCTGCTTGGCAATGAGTTATAAAGTAATCATGAAAGACCCTCACACATAGTTCCCAAGTAATTCTAAAATATAAAGTTGTTATGAGATTCCCAAGGAACTGCTTGCTAAGGCTGGGCACCTCTTTGATGCAAAGGAAAAAGTAACTGTGTGAGGAAGGAAAAGCCAGAACTCACAAGACACTCAAGAGTAAGGGAGTTAGGAATCTAAGGGACGTAAGAAAGGGAAGACAAAGAGCTCCACCCAAAAAGAAAAAACTGCAACGAGCAGGAGCAGTAGTAGCAGAGGAAAACTCTGAAAATTACATTATTAACATCTCTTCTATAGAAAAAAAGAGCTGAATTAGTTTAATTGCAAGGAAGTATTTTCTAACAATCATTAAAATATTGTAAAGCACATTAAAAAAGTGGCATACTGTGTGTGCCATTCTATCAGCATCATAAGTATACAGTAATGATATTTTCCTGTGTTTATGCAATAAAAATTGTCAAATGTTTATGTAATTTACACTTATTTCAGTATTGTCTCTACACTTTCAAGCTTGGAAGGGGGTGCTGTAGTTTGTTACTGCTCAGAGTTAATATAATGCATTATCTTATGTAGCAGTCTATCAATCACCCAATTTTGTTTCACATTTACAATGTGGCAAAATAGAAATATTGTCTTTGATTGTTTTAAATCTTATTCTGTTTTGTCACCCTTAAACTTTATTTAATTGAACTTCTTTTTTTTTTTTTTTCCTTTTTTTTTCTCCTTTCTTACATTACTAACATATTTGTTTGCAGAGTGGGGAAGACAATACGTTTTTGAATGTGTCATTGTTTCAGCATTCATTTTATATTGTATGATTACTTGTGTTACACAAATACTTTGGATTTATCAGGTTTTTTATTCAGAAACTTCAGAAACTTTGAATTTTGATGTAGTATTTTTGAGATAATTATTCTTTTTTTTTTTTTTTTTTCTTTTTGGTCCTAAATTGTAATTAATATTGTAGTTGTTAAAGGTTGGAAAGAAGTTTTAAAGTCATATATCCTTCTCACAGGACCTTTTTTTTCTGGTCCCTTTACATGATGATTGCTGGTTATTTTATGAGCAATCCTATTTTCTGGCTATCTTTTCATTCCCAGGTGGTTGCCTTTTCCTTTTCAATTTCCTTGCATCTTTAAATTTATAGCTGGAATCTAGGACCAATTAAATTATTTCCTTTCTTGAAAAGTTGATAAATTGGGGGGGTGTTTTTTTGAATGGTCAGATGCCCATGAAATTCAGGGCTAGTCTTTTAGGAGTGACTGGTTGGTATCTTCCCTTTTATTGGGGAAAAAATACTGTTGGCTGTCGGTGGGCAGGAGGGGAATTTGGAGGCAGCAAGTCATTCTAGTTAAATGGGAGCTTCCTGTAGGAGCACATTCGGGCTGGACTTTCCACATAACTGCCTGTTATTTGCAAGTTGACTGTAAGAGGTGAAACTGAATTAAACCAAAAAAATCCTCCCCAATGTATTCAAAGCTATAACTATTTTACTTTGCCCGATTGGGAGAGAAGCATTGAAGTCCTTTGGAAAGCAATACAACTGCTCTATCTGTGGGGCTCTGCCCAGTGGTGGCTTTCCATGTCACTTCTTTTCCCTGTGGCACTTTGACTTTATTCTGTTATTTCTGATTATTAGTCAGCAAGGAATGAATCCATTTCTGCTTTAGATCATGTGTGCTTGCTTACAATTTTTTCAACAGTGTATTGACTTAACATGCTATTCAGCACTGAAAATTGCCTAAAAGTATCTGTAGGATTTAATAGTTCTTTTGTCTTTATAATTTCTATTTTAATACGTGCCAAGGTTAAAGATATGTGAGGATTATGATTTTTCTCTTTTTGTTATTATTTATTCTGAATTCTGCAAATTCATTCAGTGATCCAAGAGTCAGGCTGAGTCCATTCCTTCTCACTCAATAATACAAGTTTTCTGAAGAAATTATGTCTTATATATCAGTTGTATCATACCCGAGCCTTGTCAAGTCCTTGGTGATAACTGTGTAGATCATCTGAGACTAATTCTTACAAAAGAATTAGTGTTGAAATGTGCGTAGCAGTTCTGATAATTAATTTCCTCCTCCCGTTCTCCCACTGTCACAGCTCACTGTGGAGAGGGATGGAGCACCGTGGGTGCCGTATTGTCACAGCGAAGGGCCAGGGAACTTGTTGTATCAGGTCCCTGGTAGAAGATTCCTAAGTAAGAAAGTCACATCTTCAAAGCAGAATAGCCCTTCAGGTATGGGCTGAAATAGGACTGACAAAACTTCAGGGTTTTCTGCATTCTCTTGGACTTCTTAGTGTTTTCTCTTCCTAAGGGGGTGGGGGGAAGGGGTGAAGGGGAAAGAAGAGGGATTTCTCTTCTCCAAAGAGATGAATTTGGGGTTTTTTTCTACTTGAAGTAATAAAATGGCATGCTTAATTTTTAAGGCAATTCACTGGATAATAAGATTTCAGGGTTACTGCCTTTATCCTCCTGGAAAACCAGTGTGCACACATCCTGGGTTGAATTAATGCTTTTTAAGGTATGTGTTTTGCTTTTCCTATAAACTAATTCTCTCTGTTGAAAGGCAAGGGAATTGCAATTGAAACTTGGGGAAATACTATTTACTGAAGGTGTATTTACTAATAATATGGAGAGTTACATGTCCTACATATCCCACACCATCTAGTGGAAATATTTTGCATCAGCACCATGAAGTCAAGGACCTGAAGGGATTGAGAGATTTCAGAATGAGACTTTGTGCATTTTCCCTCAGCTACCACAGAAAAAGTGCCACATGGATTAATAATGAATTTTTACTCCATCTCCTTGAAAACCACGTATGATGGCTTGTTACTCCAGAAGAGGGAACCTACTCAAGAATATTTGCCCGTGTCATTAAACAGATCCTTATTGAAACCCTGTGGACAGATGTAAACTGGAAAAATAAGGGTTGGGAGAGGAGCCAGGCAAAAGGTCTTCAGAAGCCTGTGAGTTTTGGGTGGGGACTGGCCATGCTGTATCTTCTGATACTACATGATAATTCTTACAAAATAGTCAAATAGTTTTTACAGAGATACTTTTGCTTTGCCAGGTATACCCAACTGGTGTGACAGCCTTGGTCTGGAAGGGGCACCTCCTGAGAAAGCTTTTTGCATGGTCTGTGATTCAAACATAGAGCCTCTGGCCAGCAGCAATGGTGACCCTGCACATCTGACTTCAGGAGGCCACTTCTCTCTTGAATGACCATTTGTCATCTTGGATGCAATGGTTGCAAAGTCATACAGACAGTGGGATTTAGCTGCAATTGCAAAGGTAGTAATGCTAGCTGATAGCTGAGTTTGTATGGAGAGAAAGGGAAAACCAGAGAAACTTGGACTGACTTTAAGACTGGATCTTGTAATCTAGGAATGGCTTTCTGATTTTTTAAACTTTCTTTGTTTTGCGTTGAAATGTGGATTATGGTTTATCACTTAACATCACCTGAGATTTTTAACCTAAGAAATTCCCATTACTGGTATTGTTCTTAGTTAGTAATGCCTTTGGTTCTTCCTGACTTGTGGCTTAGGCTGGTAGCATTTCGTGTCAGGTCATGGGTTTGGCATAGAGTGTTTGGAGCTCATGCTGTGAGTTAAGTGTGTGTGTAGATGGATTTTGACATCCTCTTGTCTGGGCACGTGTGCTGCTCAGGATGGAGTCAGTAGCTCAGGTAGTCTCTTCTGATGCTAGTGGATGGTCATGTTGGTCTCCATGCTACACAGTAGCTTTGTTGTTGAGTCTACACTTGCCTACCATGTGTATGAAGCTCAGAGAAAGATGAACCTACCTTTATATAGCTCTATATTAGAAGGCCTATTTTCTTCTATGGCCAGCATGAAGGTGAGCCATGCAGAGAAAACCAAGAGAAGAAAACCATTATTTCAACAGTAAGGAAGTTAACTATTTCCAAACTGTGAAATCTAATTTATTGAGCAGGGATTTTATACCAGCTTTGTGTTTAACAGGCTTGGTTTTAATAAATTATGAGCTGAGAATGTGTCTGATGGCAAGGGATTGTTGGGGCCCTTCCCCTCTGCCATGTAGTCCTGGCAGAGGGGCCCTGGGGGGGAGACACGGGGTTTCCCTGCCCCTGGTCAGCCTCGTTCCCATTGGTTGTTTTGTGTTCCCCTGCGCGGGCAGGGACCCTCGGGTCCCGGGATTGAGCAGTTCCTCGGCAGAGCCCCGGCCATGGGGCTGGAGAAATAAACATCTCTCTGGAACATCTATCAAGAATCGGTCCATATATATTTCTTTTCCACGGGCCTCGTTGTTTGATACACGTGTTGCAGTATCTGAACTGTAACAAATGGTGGTGAAATGCTGGCAAGACACCTATCCCTAAGGACAGAAAATTCGTGAGTAAAAACCACTCTAGATCTCTCTCTTCTCGCTTTGGTTTGGATATTCTCTCTGGACTATGGAAGAATTGTGGGAAGTGTGGCTCTCTGAGTTACAGAAAGAAATGTATCTAGAAGTTAAAGGAATCCTTGAACAACAAAACAGGAAAGTATTTGTTCCGGGAGATCTAGAACATTTTTTTAACTGGCTTTTCAAAAATTTCTTCTATATTTCTCAAGACTTAGTTTTTGATATTGATCCTTCTGGAACTGGTAACTGGAACTTCTGGTACGAGACCTTGGAAGAAATAATGAATCAAACAAAACATGCACTAGTGACAGAACCTCTCCGTGCATCCTGTGTAATCAGTGAAGCTCTTCAGGAGCATTTGTATGGTCCCCTTACCCCTAGAGCAGAGGATGGTCGTAATCCTGTGGCTGAGACCACGCGGCAGCCATCCCAGGAGCGCGTGACTGCAGCCGTGCCAGCGGAGGTGCCTGTGCTGGATGCGCCTGGCCCCCTCGGGAGCCCACACCTTATTGTGGACCCCATCCCTGTCTCGAGGTCCCCGGCCACTCGACCGTGAGTGAGGGAGTGACGCCGCAGGCGCCGCGGGTGCTGTGGGCCATGTGCAGCAGAGAGGTGGCCCCCACGAGCAGCCAGGAACCGGGGGTCGGCGTGGAAGCCCGCTCTGAGCACACGGCTCAGAGAGCCCTGTAGAGCGAGAAGTGGCGGTTTCCACAGTGACACGAGAAGCCGCGCAGCGCCGAGCCAAAACGGGGCCGCACTCAAAGCAGCGTGGAGTTGGCGGAGCGGAACTGCTCGCAGGGCATGGGTCCAGCGGCAATGGCAACGTGGGGCCGCGCAGAGCCCAGACACGCGCCGGAGCAGCGCCGCTCGGAGAGCGCGGAGCAGCCACAACGCGAGGGCCTGGCCGAGACGTCGGAGTCAGTGAGGCAGCGGCCACGTGGGACAAGCAGCTACGACACAGACCCAAGCACGTAATAGGAGAAGTTGTAGAAACGAAAATCACAGGAACTGTGAAATGGTACAATGTCAAAAACAACCATGGATTTATAACACAAGATGATACAGGGGAAGATTTATTCATCCGTAGAACTGCCATTAAAAGGAATAACCCTAAAAATTACCTGCAAAGTGTAGGAGATGGGGAAGTTGTACAATTTGATATAGTGCAAATGTTACTGGGCCTGGAGGTATTCCAGTCAAAGGCAGCTGTTACGCACAAAATTATAAACAATATCCATCCCAGCAACTTCCCTACCCACAACCTACTTTCCCCTTTTACCCTATACCCAATATGAACCCTTTCCTAAGTTTACCCCATCCCCAGTTTATTCCTAATCCGTTTTTCACCCCATGGCTTCCCTATACAATTCCCTTTCCCTACAACTCCTCTCCGATGCCGAGGGGGGGATGAAAAGGGGAAGGGAAGAAATTAAACCCCCTCCTGCCTCAGTTTCCCCACAAAGCATGCCCAGAGAGTGCCTGTCTCCCTTCTGTCAGCCTTAACATGTTCCAGAGAATCTGTTTGGACATTTAAAGACTCAGGAGGGTGGCTTGTTTTGTTTTGAAACTGTCCTTGTTATCTCATGTTTATCCAGTTGTTTTCAATGTTAAGTTTTAAATCTCTTTTTGTTAAAAATAAACGGGTGAAATGTTGGGGCCCTCCCCCTGCCATGTAGCCCTGGCAGAGGGGCCCTGGAGGGAGACACGGGGTTTCCCTGCCCCTGGTCAGCCTCGTTCCCATTGGTTGTTTTGTGTTCCCTGCGCGGGCAGAAGGACCCTCGGGTCCTGTGATCACGGCAGTTCCTCGGCAGAGCCCCGGCCATGCAGCTGGAGAAATAAACATCTCTGAAACGTCTTTCAAGAATCTGTCCATATATATATTCTTTCTACGGGCCTCATTGTTTGATACATGTGTTACAGTATCTGCACTGTAACAAGGGATGCTGATTTTGAGGTCTGCAGGTTAGAGCCTGCCAGCACTTATTTGAAGGTGCAACTTTCTGATATTGAGGGAGAAGACACTGGCTTGCAGCAAGGGCAATCACTGGAAAGTAATTGCTAAAATGGACATCTGTCTGAAATGGAGGTGGCTGCAAAAAAGTATAGTTTACTGGACATACTCTGATACTTTCTGGTCTTTCCAAGTGCATGACCGGTTAAGGAATAATAGTTTCCTAGACTCAAAGAATGGTTTGGGTTACAAGAGACCTTAAGGATCACCCAGTTCCAACTCCCCTGGCATGGGCTAGGACACCTTCCCCTAGACCAGGTTGCTCAAAGCTCCATCCAACCTGGCCTTGAACACTTCCAGTGTTGTTCCAGGGACAGACCCACAAGTTCTCTGGGCAACTGGTTCCAGTGCCTCACCACCCTTCCACTTCCTAATATCTAATCTAATCCAATCCTTCCCTGTTTTAGTTTAAAGCCATTTCCCCTTTTCTTATGTCCTGTTTAGAAATCCTTGTCCAGCTTTTTTGTAGACCCCCTTTTGGTACTGGCAGGCTGCTCTAAGGTCTCCCTGAAGCCTTCTCTTCTCCAGGCTGAATAACCCAGCTCTCAGCCTGTCTTCACTGGAGATAAGCTTCAGCCCTCTGATAATCTTCATGTCTCTCCTCTGGACTTACTGCAGCACCTCAAAATCTTTTCTATTCTGGGGCTCCTGTTAGTCTCGCAGGAGTGGTAAGGATGCCCACACACTCAGACATTACAGTAATTTGTACCCATCCTCAAATCTGGATTTTGATTTGAAGAAGAGTCCTTTCTGCTCTAAACAGCTTGAGTTGAGAATGGAAGGAGAAATACAAAAAACAAATAAAGCAATGGTTGCAACTTGGTCATCCTCCAAATAACAATTGTTGTCTCTTCCTGGAGCAGTAGCAGAATTCATTTATAGAAAACAATTCCGGCTGTAACACAGAGTCTGTGTTTAGACAATAGCCTGAAGAGAAAAAAAGAGTTTTCGTTTAGGAAGAAATACCATACAGACTGGCTGCAGCAGAAAATCTACATGACACTACAATGAAAACATCTTTTTCTTTTTTCTCCTAACTAAAGCTTTTTGAGTCCAGGAGAAAGTAACCCCCTAAGTGCAGGTTTCAAATATGTTAGCTTATATCTATATAAATATAAATATAAATATAAATATATATATATATATATTTACACACACACAATTAAAAAATATATATGTATGTGTATATATATACACACATATAAAATTTACCTGGCAGCATGACTGTGGACTACTTTTTCTTTCTTCAAATACAAATTGTATTTTCAAGAGAATTTTCTGTTTTCCCATGTATTTTCTCGCAGAAGTTTCTGAAGAAAAATTAGCATTGGGAAAAATGTGCTAACCACAGGATTCAAATGCAGCAGCTTGGTGGAATTGAAACTGCCTGTACTTTGATTTCTGTACCTGAACATGTACTCTGATACAGACTTGTCACTCTCTGGAGAGGGAGGAATTTAGTGGATGAGAACATGGGGAAGGGAGGTTCTTTTTCATGTCCTTCCTTTTAGAAACATAGAAACTAGTTATTAGTTTTATACCTTAGAAAAGAACAATTGTTTTCATCCCATGTTCTAAGTGTGGCTTATTTTTTCCTCTGACAATGTTGACCAGAGACCTGCAATTTAGTATTTGTAGTGGTGCGCTGTGTTCTGTTGTGTGCTACCTATTTCTTCTATCACAAAATAGAGATGAAGGTCTGCTTCTTTTTTGAAGAAGTTTATAGTATCACTATTTGGAACTTTTTTCTGATTTGCATCAAAATCTCATCAAACTGTTTTTCAGGAGATTTTACTTTGCTTCTTCCTGTCTCTCTCAAATCACCATCACATGAACCCAAATGTAAACATTTTTACATTTACAACCACTTTGTGGAATTCATGAAAAATTTTCCACCTCACACAGCCACCTCTGCTGTTCCCCACTGAGGGTTAAATTAATCTCTGCTTTGTATGCTGAAGTGTCTCAGAGTCTATCATCAGCATCTGCAGGATGGGAAAAGTCTGTCAAAACACAGAGAAGTTTGGTCTCAAAATGCTCAGAGCTTTCCCCCTCCAATGTGTTCTGGGAATGGGCTTGGCAAGGCAGGCCATGGCTGTGTCCCCTAGAACACAGGCAGCCAGGTTGCTCTGGGCTTTTAATCGGGTGTCAGAAGGTTCTTGTTTAAAAGTCACATTCTTTTAATTGGGCACCTCTTGTTAGAGATTTAAAATTAGTCAATTTCTAAAATTTCCCCTAAATTGGAAACTGAGTGGCGCTTTCATGTGGTGATGCTAATTCCTAGCAGAGGTCTGGCTGCTGTAGCCTGTGATTCTGCTGGCTGCAGTTGACTTCTGAAACATCCCAGTGGGGGTTTCCCTGCACCTTCGGGGCTGCTACTGAGTTAGGGAACTTTGAAAACTTCAGTTTGGCTGTTTCCAAACTGGCAAAACTTTTTGAGACCTGCATGTTTTAAAAGCCCCAGGTAGTGAGTTTTGTTGTTAATGTGGACATTCATGGAAGAGTTGTTTTCCTCAATGTCTACTTTTTTTTTTTTCATCATAAATTGCATTTTAAAAGTCAGTGTTTAATGATGAAAGTGGGAGGCATTTGAAGAAGAGATTCAGAAGCATGAAGTCCTTCTGAAGGTGAGTATCTGGATGTCCCTGTTAATAGCCACATTTTAGACTGATTTCCGACTTCAGTGTATGTTACCTCGAAATGCATTATGCCTTTCTGCCACTTCAGGGAATGCACAAATAGTGAATTTCTATGTTCTGATTTATAGGGAATGAATGCCTTGCATTTGTTACACAACCTTGGTGTCTCGCTTATTCATCTACGGACAGAAAACCAATTGACTTCTCATTTCCTATGTTTCACATTCTTTTATGGAGCAGAAAGAAGCTTGTGATGAACTGTTACAACATCTTTTTTAATGCATATATAAAATCATTTAGCCCAGTAAATGTTTCAAGGATGGTTAGGTCAAGTTGTGTCAGCATCAGTCAGTAGTTCTGTGACGCACAGAAATATTTTTGACCTCAGCAATCAGCATAGGAAACTTTTGCATTGTTTTAACCTCCCGGGCGTAAGTTTTTACCAGTTCTGGAAGGGTTTGGGAGCTCATGAGTCTGTGCAGGACCACTAACAAGCAAAAGGTAACAGATGACTTTTCTGGAGAGAGCTTTCTATACATGCAGGTATGGCTGTTCTTCAGTTTACTCAGAATAGACCACTTGGTGGATAACTCTGGCTTTGTGAAACAAATTTGTGGGAGGTCAAGATGGGTGAGAGTGATTTACTGCAAGTAGGAAGTGAAGGTGATTTATGCTATCTGTTCCCTCCATGTGGCAGCTTGGGTCGTGCCTGGTGACTCCATTTTCTGTAATGTGTGGGCTGTACTTGTATTCTTTTTTAGGATGCTTTCTCCTAGTTTTGTCTTCACTTGCTTTCTCTGCAGGAGAGGCACAGAAGAAATGATTACTAAGTGAGTTAATATGTTTCATGGATGGCTGAAATTAAATCCTTTTTTGTGACACCTGTTCTGTTGTGCCTTCCTCTCATCCTGTCTTTGATACATCTAACACAAGTGCCTTGTTTATTTCTGAGTAAATACAGATTTAATTTACATTATGGCTCTAGTTATGTTCATGTATCTCTTTTTGGTGCCCATAGGCCCAAGTGTGCCACCTCCTTGTCATGAATTGAATGTCTCAGCTGCAGGACATCCTGTATTGAACTCAGCGAGGAAAATACATTTATATGAGTTGCCTGTTGAATATTTTAAATAATTAATGCACAGGAAGAGTGCTCAGAAGGGCTGTGTACAGTCGTGATTAGGGCAGGCATAGGAGAGCCCAAGAGTGCTGAAGCCACTGCACAGCCAGGGACAAGGATGGAGACAGGGCAGGTGTCACAGTGCTGCTGTGGCCTCCTGCTCTCTGCTGCTTTGGGAGCTGTAGTGCCGTGGATGATCTTTACAATGCCTCCTACACTGGACTCTGCAGGGAAGGTTACAGAGCGAGTCCTCGTTTGGGGATTTCCCCAGTGCTCAGGAGAGAGCTCTGAGCAGCTGCACAGCTGGGAGGCTGACCTGGTGTTTCAGCTAAATGGCAGAGGGGCTTCACTTACTTCTCTGCTTGTCAGTAATTATCTACCTACAGCTTTCATTCCTGCCCAGTGTTATTGTTGTGCTGGAAGTCCATGTCAGTGGCTGTCCTTTCCTCGTTGGGTACTTTCCAGAAACTACTTTAGCAGTTACCGTTTGTTTTCTTTTTCTTCTTTCCATTCATATAGTAGTTCAAGATAAAATAGAAATAAATTAATGTAGTTTATAATGTTCTAGATCATTGTTAGCATTTAAGAACATCTACATGGAAGATAGACATTTATATTCCTCTATCAACAGGAAAGAAATTGATTGAGCTTCTGCTGTGAAACCAATAAATAACTGGGGAGAAAAATACTACAGTTATTAGGTCAAAGAATCCTCTTGCAATGCATTAAACTATCTATTACCTTATAAATCAAATTTAATGTTAAAAAGCTTAAAAATAGGAAATGTTTGAATCTTCTGCCAAAATGCCATTCAAATGAGTAAGACAATGTATTGTAGGTAAAAAATTAGTTTGGACAAATTCAATTTAATCTTATGAGAAGAAGTAATGCTATTGTGGTAGTTATAAGGCAAATGATTGTGGGTTTCTGTCTCAAAGTAATATTTTGCTCTCTTGAAAATATCTTGGGAGCATTAATGTTTTGTTTCTAGGCTTGTGATCTCTTAATTGTATTATACAACTACATACTTACAGAATCACAGAATCACAGAATAACTTAATCAATTTTCATCGTGAATCAACTATGTGTTTTAATGAAGAAATTATTCTGTTACATAAAGAAAAATAAAACTAAATTTCATAATTAAATTTTCAAACTGTTAACTCTTAAGTGATATTAGCCACGGCTGGTTTTGTCGTGTAGTCAAGAGAAGTTGCCTGACTTAAGAAAACTAAAATGTCTAAATACAAAGTATAGAAATATCTGGTTTTTCTTACCAGGTTATTAATTATTTACCAACAATAATAATTAATTATTATTTATTATTAACCCAGCTATTACTTAATTAGTAATCAACTCATCTTCTATTAATTATGATACATTATCACTAAATTTATAGGAATAGTGGGGTTTTTTCCCTACATTTTATCTCTGCTTTATTAACTGAGATATGCTAGAATTGGTCTTATGTGGGGGAAAAAAATGTAGCTGTCTAAGGCTAGAATCCATATTCAATTTTCCATTTTTATTTTTCGTGGTTTTATTATTTATGTTTCTTGAAACCAGAACAGAGAATTTAAAAAGTGATTCTGTATTGTACCTGGAGAACTAATTGTTAATTCTTACTTGGTGATTTTATTGGTCTCAGTAGGTATGAAAATATGGCACAGAATGTATTTTACCTTTAAAAATCAAACATGGCCATGGAATTTTATTCATTACCATTGTATAAATCTGGAATTTATAGCTTGAAATTGCACTGATATTCTTTCTGGCTAGATGGTATCTGGGATGTTAATCTGGTTTGTGACTGACTGGAATCTTGCTCATTCTTCTGGTTTGACATGTTACAAAGTTATAGAAGCATCTTTTTAATCAAAGTTAGCAGATGAACACAGGAAACATTTCTCAAATGGGAGGTTGTTGGGTGTTTGTTGCAGCATTTGGAAAAGAATGGATATTATGAGTCATGCAGGATTTCTGTGTTTGTGGACTTCACAGCAGCACAACATTGACACCCCATAGCATGAGTTTTCTGCTCAGCTCCAACTCCGAACAGTTTTTCCAGGCCATCACCAGCCCCTGCTTGCTGAGGAGGGAACCTCCATGCCCCGCACCCAGAGGTGCGCCTGGGAGCTGGCTTCACACTGCGCCAGGACCCACTCAGAGAAATCAATGCTAATCCTTGTCTGAAGAGGCTGTTCCTGTGAGCCAGAGCAAGTGCCTCACATCAGGCTCCACACAACGCAGAATACCCTTGAGTCTATTTCTTCTGTTACCTTGATGGATCTCTGTTGGGATGGTCATCCAATTGCATATTCAGGCTTCAGATCAATAGAGGAAGTTGAAGCATTTGATGGTCATGCCTTAAAAACTTAAGGACCTGAATGTATGATCCCAGATGAGAGTGGGTGCTGCCTAATCCCGTTGATGTAACCAACAAATAGAAAGCAACACCTGTAACTGCAGATGTCTTTCAAAGCAGCATTTCTATTTCTGCCAGAATTCTAACCTCAAATTACATCTTGATTGTAATTTTCAAAAATTTGACAGATTTTAATGTTAAATGGCTAGACTCTCTCCCAGGTACTAAAAGTCTGGCCAAAAGTTGTGGCTCATCCTATAATTTTGAAATAAATACACAAAATCAATCAAAAGCAGAAGCAGGGGTCACTTTTTTTTAGTGTTCATGTACCATGTGTCAAAGACGCAATCCCCATTTTTATCAGTTTGTAAAGAAGACAAAAATGAAGACAAAATAACTCTGCTGAGCTGTTTGTACTGCAAAAATCCATCCAGTTCCCTTTCATGCCCAGATGTTCAGAGTAGTTCTGCAGTGCATTTTCAAGGAGGGGGAGGAAAAAAAAAAGTGTACAGATTTTTTGTGCTTGCAGATTTCTTCCCCTTACTGAAACAGTGAGACATGTAATGGCTGTCATTTTGAATATGATGATGGTGAATAAGAGTAAAATAAATTGAAAAAATGACTCCTGGAAACTTGAAGTACTTGTATAATTAATATGACAAAATTGACTTTTTTTTTCCGTTTCTGAAATGTTTTACAATACTCTTGTAAAATTTAGTGGAGGTAATGTTTTAGAAAGATTAAACATATAATAAGGGAGAAGAGTCTTCCTAATAGCAATTTTGGAAGTGCTCAGGGAAAAAAATGTTCAGTGGAAGGTAGTGTTATGAAATTAATTATAGAAATTGTTAGAAGAGATAAGAGGCAATAAAAAAACCCGCTGTTTTTCTACAAATGAAAATGGGCAATAACTTTGTTAGTTGTGGAAAATACGTGGTGGCAGAAAGATAATGCCAAATAAAAAAGTATAAAAGCACTTTTCCCCATTGATATTAAGCACCCAAATAACTAGAAAAACTCTTTAGGAGCCCCGGAGGAGCCCTGTAGATAACATTTTAAACTTTGTTAAGCCCTGTCCCTGAAGACTTGTCGAGATAATGACACAGTTTAGGAAACTGCCTCAGGACATGCTAGGAAATTACAGGCATTCAGTTGTAAACTAAGCTGTTAAAAACGATTCTAACATGTCAAATGGGAGAACATTAGGCACCCACAGCTCTGTTAAGTGTGTGTAGTGTAGGTTAGGGAAAAGAAGTGGTGCTTTAACCAGAGGCAGGGAGGTGGAAGCTGAGATGCTAATTGGTTAGGACTTGAATTAAATAAATATGTTAATATATACACCTTTTGTTTTCTGTAGGAAATATGCACAGCAGCCTCAGAATTATTGTGACGTTTTTAACACAGCAGAACAGCCCTATGATTCTGTGATTTCTTTTAAGATATTCCAGTTGGCTTTTGTGTTTCTTACAAAATTATACCTGCCAAAATTGTCAGACAATGACACTGTTTACAGTGTATTTTTGTGCAGAAAAAAACTCTTCGCTTTTCCTTCTTTGAAGCAGACACCTGGAGCAGCTGTATACAAAAGGTCCGTTTTCATGTGCTTGTCAACCATTACAGCTTTTACTGCTCTGAAAAAACAGTTGTTCTGTTGATGTCTGACAGAAATCACATACAAATGGATGAATGAGAGTTTAATACATATTTAATGTAGGAATATTTTCTAACAGGGATATAATAATGAATTATCCCATTCAAAAGAAGCTGTGTGCATTTTTTGCTCTTATATTTTCATGACCAAGTGCTAAATAAAGTAGGGGGAAGCACCACTCGTAGCTGTTTTGGAAGGTAGAGAAATTATATTTAAAGGATGGACGTGAGCTTGAAAGGTAGTTGGTTTTAGAAAAGCACCTAAAAGTAAATATTAGCCTGTTTCCTGCATCTGAGTCTTGCTGCCTGTTCTGAGTTTCTAATAACTTTTGTTGATGAGATAGACTTAGCTATGTTTCTTTATGTAATTTTTCTATGTAACTATTATTAGAGAGCAAAGTTTATATAAAGTCCGATTTACTTCATAAAAAGCCAAACACAAAAAGAAAAAAAATTCCAAAAAAGGAAAACTGCATCAATTCCAGCCATCCCTGAAGTCTAACTTTTGAATATTCAAGGATATTTGATGTTATGAAGAGCTGTCACTACTTCACAGCTATGGATGCCAAATCAATTATGTTTGCAAACCTTGAGATGAGTCTGTTTTTTTTACCCTCTCACTTGGGAGCAAGGAAGCAATTTGGCTGAATATTTAGGCAATTAATGTTGAAATTAGCTCCAACTTTTGAATTTTAAGGAGTTTAGAAAACTATAATCACATATAAATGAACTTTTTGGCACTTCTTGAGGAATACCATTTTCTGAATCAGGTATTAGCTTTAAGATGTGGGTGGAGGTAGGAGCAGGGCTCTGGCAATCCTGTCCCTGCCAGAGCTGGGTGCTGGTGTGAGTCAGGAATTGATGGAAGTCCAGCCTGAATGTCTTGCTGACAGCACCCCAGGACCTTGCAGCTTAGGGACAAAGTGAGCGGTGGGATCTGGGGAAGATGATTTGGGAGATGAAATTTTTTGGGATCTGTATTTACGCTGCTCCTTACTCTGTCCTCCTTTTGGAAAGAAGCTGCTCTCTCCCAGGTGATCTCTTCAATGCTCTCAGGAGCTGTTTGAGGTGAAGTTTTGTAGGAGCATTCCCTCTGTTGGTCTCCTTTATACTCCAGAAAGTGGGATCAGCTGCCAGGGCGAACTCTATCTCACTGGAGCAGAGAGGTGGCAAAGCATGACTGTGGGAAGGGATTTGTGTTCAGTTGTGCCAGATTGCTTCTAGTGTTTTTGAGAAGGCATGTGAAGGTTTGTAAGGGTTTATGTCTCCCAAAATCTAGACGGAAACACCACAACATGACAAAAGGCATACACCTAAGGTCAAGACTTTTCTATTGTTGAGTTTCAAAGCCCAGCAGAGAGGAAGGGTGTCTAAGGAAAGGTAAAATTATCTGTGTAGGAAGAATTTTAGGCAAAGAAACAATGTGTGAATTACTGCTCATTCTTACTTTACTGATTGTGATGTGAATGGTGGGGTTGTGTGAGGCTGTCTTGGCCAATTCTCTGGTTATAAATTGTGTTCTCAGTTTTTTCCGTACAACGGTGAATTGGTGTCCAGGAACAATCAAAGAATAAATACTGCGACATTAAAAATGTAATTTATTTGTTAGCTTCCAAACAGTGGCAGCAAGGAGCTGTTTCATCACTACAGGAGATAAAAGAGTCACCCAAGAGACCTGAGTCACAGAATATTCTGAATTGAAAGAAACCCACAACAATCATCAAGTCCAACTCTTAAGAGAATTGCCTGTTGGAACACTGAGTTCTGAGAATTTCAGCCTTTCAGTGCTGACAGTGATCCTCAGAAGCACACTGCTTTTGACCTGAAGCCTTGGGAAAGGCTTCCCAAATTGTGGAATAACACTGAGGTTGTTGCTGTATAATTAAAGTTATATCACTGGGTGGAATATGTAGAGATGTAGAAAATTAGGTTTATGGATATATGGAGGATTTGGGGTGTGGATTTGTTCTTCTTCTTTTCTCCTTCCTTCTTTACAAATCTGGGTGTTCTGGTATTGGGTCAAAAAAACCTGCAGTGCACATCATGAATAGTTAGTTATTGGATTATAAGTAAAACCAAATTAATTGGCATTCCATAATTGGGTGATTTGGACCTTAAAAAGCCTTGGAAGTTAGAACTCATGGCCATTTTCCGCCTTGTTAACTTAGAGGCACTCTCTGTGCAGCTGTATTATAGATAAGATAAAATAAACATCTAAATCTGAAGATAAACTCCTGATCTCCTGCATTTTAATTCGACCTCTGAGTAAAAGAACTCACGAAACAAAGGCAAAGAAAAAAAGAAACGATAAAAGGAGAAAATTAATAATTGCCCATGCAGGGATTGAACCCATGACCCTGGTGTTATTAGCAGTCTGCTCTGACCAGCTGAGCTAATCTCAGGGAGAGTTATTGCTTTCTCAATTTTAGATTCTGTGTTTTAAAAGATGCCCCCCTCCCATGAAGGCTTTTAAGTTGGAAACACTTGAAGGCTCCATTCAACACCTGCTCACCTATCACTGGTCTTATGAATGATTGTATGGCAAGAGAAACCTTTGCTAAGCCTAGTGAGGAGTTTAATGCCAGTACAGGCTGCCTTAGGTGCTGTGTAGAAGACATGGTGTGAGTAGGTCAAATAGGGATTGGTAGAAAACAGCTTAATTCAAGTAACATCTCTGATTTCCGCCGCAGCAGGAAGGCTGTAAGTGGGAGTAATTTGCACATTATAGGAGTTGGGGAAACCAGAAGGAAGGACATTTACTGAGCTTGGGTGAATCCTCACACTCATCTTCCTCCTCTTGGAGTATCCCATGATGTAATTACCATCAGCTGAGGTGAAGAGGTTAAGATAGTCACACAGAGCAATTTATATGTCTGGCTTGAGACATATAGCCAACACCGAGTGTCCCAGGAACAACTGTGGGGCAGGTCAGACTCCTACAGCAATACCTGTGCTGCTGGCAGGCAAAGCTTTGATCTGTCTTAGGACATCCTCTGGTGTGCCCTAAACCACCAGAGGTCTGGGAATGTGTTGGCTCCAAAACAGAAAGGGAGATTAGTCTTGATTAAAGCATAATCTTGGTACACGGGTTTAAGTTGCCTTATAACACCCTGTAAACAAGAATTCACATTTCCTTGTGTTGGCTTTTGAGATTGTAAATTATATTTTAATGTTATAGGCCTAAAGGCTTGGTAGGCTGATAAGTAGTTCGATGTTTAAAGAATTAATTGTTGTTTAGTTGCAGAACTTACTATGAAATACATGCTTTATGGTTTCGCTATTTTGGAGTTTAAATATAGATGTTGTTAAAAATCATTTTTTTAAGTCTCTATTTCTAGTAGTAATTTCTCTTTTTATCATTTAGACACATCTGAATAACTGTAGTATTTTCACAGCAAAGGCTAATCACACTGCTTTTAGGTGTATGTAGTCCCTGAGACAAGCATGGAGGTTTTGTATTGTTTTGATACTTATTTCTTTTAATAGAACTAAACCAGTGCAGAGCCAGTCTTATTTGCTGGTGACTCCTTCAGTTCCAGAGCTCATGAAATATGGCTACAAATTGTTTGCAGATATATGAAGATCCTTTCACATTGATGAGCAAGAAAGGAACTAATAACATCACATTTATTATCATCAATGACACCAAGAAAGATCTCAATCTGATTGTTTGGACTCAAACAAACCTTGCAGCAACCACTGCCCATTTTGATCCTCTCTCATTGCTGGTACCTAAGGACCTCAAAAAGATGGTGATGTTCATATGAGAAGCACAGAAGCTATTTCTGTTTTTCTACTCAACCGTGCAGATCCCCTACCAGGGATCAGTGAAACATTCCAGCACAGAGAAACCATTCACAATTTTTGAGGGATGGAGGTTTATACAGTTCAGGTTTACATTGTTTTAACATACCATGCAACACTGGTGAAAGTGGAGACAAATGACCATTTATTTATTGTTCTGCTTTTTTCATTATCCTAGGGCTAAAGTAAACCACAGGCTCTTGTGGCCAATATGTTATTCCTCAGTGTTAGAACCATCCCAGGAAAGCTTTTAATATGGATTTGAAATGATCTTCTAAGATGCCCAGGTGAGTTGTTCTATTTAGTTGATGTTTTTTCCTCTTTTAATCTCATTAGAAGCATTTGGTTTGAAAGTGGGACACACAAAACTAAAATAAACCAGGCATTGATAGTAGACTTGGACTTTATAGCATTAGAGGCTGGTATTCTTGAGTTTGGAAGAGATAAATTTCAGATAAATTTTTATTATGGGCTTTGAAAGAAGTACTTAAAATATATATTTAAAAATTGATCCCATTTCAGAGAAAGGTGTTATTATACAGCAAATCTAAACAAAATTGTTAGATATTAATATTAAAATACAGAAAAAGCAGCCAATATTAGCAAAGAAGACATATGTCAATATTGGCAAAATAGACATATCATTGCATGTAAACTGGGATTTATTTATTCAGTATCCAATTATATTATACCTTTCTAGTGGATTATGAAAACACTTTGATTTAGATTTTTTTTTTTTCCAAATTCAAGAGAGTGAAAGTTTGACTTTTGTGGTTAAGTAGGCTCTGGTGATTAAAAGTGTGATTCCCATTTCTGCCAGACACGTTTTGCATAACCTTGACAAGGTCATTTCATCATTACGTGATGTTTAATTCCTCAGTGAATTCTTAAGGATAGTTGTGTAAAACCTGTAGCTGATACACTATTCAGTTCACGTGTAGGTTTTGCCTCTAGACACCTATATCTAAACATGAATTAATTATGGAATAGAAAATGAAAGTCCATTTTGGCAAACAGTACTTGCTGAAGAGCAACAGTCTGTGTGTATCTCACAGTTTTATAAGGTGATGTGTAGCAATAGTGACCTGACTGCATTTGTGAGGAATACTGTGGAAGGCTTTAGACCTCCTTTATTTGATTAGAAGAATTTTTATTAGTCTTTATAACTGATGATAGAAACTGTAGAAGTTTCAGGTCTTGCATGCAAAATGTAGTCTATAATGATTTTTTATATTTAGGTTTTTGCAAAATACCTGTGATCCACCAGACTATGAGCTTATAAATACATAATTAATTACAGTCAAGGAATGAGCAGATTTTTTTTTTTTATATTTGGCTTTACACAGTGACTGGGCAAACATTCCTCTGAAATCTGAGAGACTCTGATTGATGTGAAGCAACAAAGAATAAAATATTGAATACTGTTGCATCAAGAGGCATTAATACTTTATGTAAATCACTTCCTATTTTCCAAAGGCTTAATTTGCTTCCAATCTAGAAGGAAGGAAGGCACAGAGATGTACAGCGTTGGCAGAAATAAATGGTGGGTGATGCTTGCAGGACCTTGCTCTGTGTAGAACTGTACAGATAATGGATTTTGCCAGTTCTGGATGGGACTGATTCTGTTGCATACTACATGGTTTAGTGGTGAACGCAGTGGTCCTGGGTTAACCAATGGACTCTATGATCTTAGAGGTCTTTTCCAACCTTAACAATTCCATGAATCTATGATTTTATGGCAAAGGAACACAGGAAGTCACACACCAGGGGAGGGAGGGCTGTTAGGCCTGTCTGGTGGTGCCAATATGATTTGTATAGGTTTTTGATATTATTTGAATGTTGTTAGTCTCCCTACACATAGCAGCACAATGGGAAATTGCTGATTTACAAAGGATCTGTGATTTGTCTCTGACCACAGCGAACATAGGTCATGTCCATCACCCACCACAGCCCCACTTTGCAAAGTGCAGTACAGAGATCCCTGCAGTTGTCCTTCCTCGGGGCTGGTGGTTTCTGCTTCTCAGTATTTTCAGTTCATTTTATAGGGAAAAAAGAGCAAGCATGAGGATTTCTCTCTCAGTGCAGCTGTGGCATGAGAGGTCATGGTGACATCCTTGCCTGGTGAACAAAAAGAGTTCTTAGGAGAAGGGTTTCCATATCTTGTTGTAAGCAGTAAGGTAGGAACTCAGTTTACTGCCTTAGTTTCTGGAGCTGAGTTAGTGATCCAAGAGAGAATATTATTGAACTAAAAAGTTGTCTTCACAATTGTCTCATAGTAATTAAAATCCATATATTAACTGAACGTTAATTATAAACAATTCATGAAGATCAAGAGATAGGAATTTTTTTAAGGAGTTACATGTGTGTATTCCTTGTAAAGAATTTTTTATCTCTCCATCTAAATTGCCTTTTTATTTTTCTGCTCTTAATTTAAGCTTAAATTTTCTTTTTGTGAGTGGTTTGAATATATATCATTCTAACGGGGTTTTTTTTCCAGGAAAACTCTTGTAGAACAGCCATGCATTAACAGTGCATATTTACAGCCTTCCAGGAGGCTGAGTGCCTGGAGAGAAAGGCTTCTTAGTTCTATATTCACACTGTTTTATTTACATCTGTGTAACAAAGACTCACACAGTGTATATCTTTTGAACATATGTATTGCTGAAAATTATATGTAAGCATGTTGCCACAACAGAAGTGCATGACAAGCCTTTAATTTCCTGGCATACCCTCGAGGGCACAAACCAGTTTGGTGGAGGGCTGGGCTACAGTCACTGGAAGTTGCTACATCCCAGTGAGGCAAGAAGGAGCGTCTTTGTTTCCTCCCCTAATGTGCCTGTGCATGCTTCATCCTGTTGCTATTCTCTCCCTCCTTTGAATTCAAGCTGATAAGGGCTGTGGTGTTCTCCTTGGGTTTCCCCTGGGCTATCTATGAGGGCAACATTTGAAAAGCTACGGTAAGTTTGTGGCATGTTGGAGCATATTTATGGTTAAGGTTATTTCTATTTTCTGAAATGCTGGTGGTGATTGGTAGCAATCTGGGACAATTAGGTCCTCTTCTTGATAGACATAGGCAAAGGTGCTGGACTGAAGATGTTTACACTTTAAATTGTTGATGGGCAGCAGAACCACCCAGAACTCTTCTTATTATTTCCTGTAAGGTTCTAAGTAATAGGAATGTGCAAGGTGGGAAGCTCATATTGCCACAGTAAGGTGCAGGTTTGTACTAGCCCCCACCAGTCTGAGAAGACTTCTGGCTTAAATACAGGAGAAGCTGTGTGGAGAAATCCATTTGACTGTCCTTTTAAAATCAGAAGAGATGGAGAGGTTTATCTGCAGCAGATAAGCTGTTGCTGTACAGCACAAGCACCTGAATAATAATGTTTCTGTGGTGAGAAGGAGCTGCAGTATTTCGTCATAGGTTTGCTCAGCTAGTGAAGAGGGCTTCAAACTAAGGTTGCCGAGGGAGGGGAACCACAATCTACCTGCTCTACCAGTTTGATGCCAATGCCAGCAGGAGATGCCCAGAGCCTGGTACGAGATCACAGGTCAGCAGAGAAGCACCTGAAGAACAGGACAAAGGAATTGCTGCCACTACAGTCAGTAAGTTGGCTTACTGTTAAATAAGGGGGGCCCAGGTTAAATATCTCTGTGCAAACACAGTTAGCATGGGGAATAAACAAGAGGAGTTAGAGATGTGTGAAGACTGCAGGGCTGTGACCTAGTTGTCATCAGTGGTCAGATGGTTCCTATGACCGACTGGAGTGTTGGAATGGAAGGATATGGGCTCTTTAGGAAGGACAGGCAGAGGAGGTGAGGAATGAGTGTTGTTCCCTATGATAATAACCAGCTGGAATGCATGGAGCTCCACCTGGGGATGGATGAGGAGCTGACTGAGACCTTATGGGTCATGACTAAAGGGAGGGAAGGGACAGGTGACATTACAGTGGGGGTCTGGTACAGGCCACCTGATCAGGACAACTGAGTGGATGAGGGTCTCTGTAGACAGACAGGAGCATCCTCACATTCACAAACCCTGGTCCTTATGGGGGACTTCAACCATCCCAACAGGAGGGTCAACACAGCAGGAGATAAGCAATCCAGAGGTTCCTGGAAAGTGTTGTTGATAACTTCCTTCTCCAAGTGAGAGGAGCCAGCAAGGAAAGATGCTATGTGTAACCTCAATCTCACCAACAAGGAGGGGTTGATGCAGGAGGTGAAACTCAAGGGCAGACTGGGCTGCAGTGACCATGAAATAATGGAATTCAAGATCCTTGGGGAAGCAGGGAGGAGGCACAGCAAGCTCACTACTTGGGACTTCAGGAGAGCAGGCTTTGGCTTCCTCAGGGATCTGCTTGGTAAAATACTATGGGATAAAGCCTTGGAGGGAAAAGGGACCCACAAAAGCTGATTACTATTCCAGGATCACCTCCTCCAAGCTCAGAATCAATACATCCCAATAAAAAGAAAGTTATGCAAAGATGCCTGGGGGCTTGCATGGATGAACAAGATGCTCCTGGACAAACTCAAACACAAAAAAGAAGCCTACTTCTAGAGGGTGGAAGCAAGGGCAGGTAGCCTGGGAAACATACAGAGAGATTGTCCGAGCAGCCAGTTATTTGGTTAGGAAAGCTAAAGCCCTGATAAAATTAAAGTTGATCAGGAATATCAGAGGACATCAACGGCAGCAAGAAAAGCTGCTACATACATGGTGGTGAAAGAAAGATAAGGGAAAGAGTGGGCCCTCTCTGGATAGAAATGGGAGACCTTGTTACCTGGGATTTGGAGAAGGCTGAGGTTCTCAATGGCATTTCTGCCTCAGTCTTCACTGACAAGTGCTCCAGCCACACTGCCTAACTTGCAGAAGGAAAAAGTGTGTACTGGGAGAATGAGGAACCGCCTGCTGTAGAAGCAGATCAGGCTTGAGACAATCTAAGGAACTTGAAGGTACACAAGTCCATGAGACCTGATGAAATGTATCTGCGATAAATGTTCTGAGAGAACTGGCGGATGAAGTGCCTAAGCCATTATCCATCGTATTTGAGAAGTCCAATTAAGTTCCCACTGACTGGAAAAGGGGAAACATAATGCCTGTTTTAAGAAGGGGTATAAAGAAGACCCAGGGAACTAGAGTCCCATCAGTTTCACTTCAGTGTCTGGCAAGATCATGGAGCAGATCCTCCTGGAAACTATGCTGAGGCACATGGAAAATTGGAAGGTGATTTGTGACAGCCAACGTGGCTGCACTAAGGGCAAATCATTCCTGACAAATTTGGTGGCCTTCTATGATGAGGTAAAGATGTTGGTGGATGAAGAAAGAGTGACTGACACCACCTACCTGAGCTTGTGCAAAGCATTTGACACTGTCCCATAGGTTTCAGCCTAGCTCAGGGCTTTGAGTGTCAGAAGTTGGGTTACTGCTCAGCCTGTCACACTGGTTTGGGATGGACTCTGCACTGTTCCTAGTGGGTGGTGAACATTTTTTAGTCTGTGGATGTTACTTTTGGCAGGACTTCTGTCTGGAGTGGTTCCGAATTTGTATTATTGTACTCTAAAAAACTCCTACATCTGAAATCCTTGAACAGAGAAACAATACTAGTCATAAACTCTTCTGAAGGAATTAGGTGGAAAGAACCACCAGACTCTCCCCTGCAAATGTATAATCATAATATTTCCAGATGGCTTCAGTAATTTTGCCCCATCTGGAAGCAGCAAGCTGGGAATGAACTAAGCAAAAGGTAGGCTGCATGCTTTGTGTTTGTTCTAACAGGTGATGTGTTGGTAGGAGACAGAGAGTTGGAGGTTCTAATAGAGCTGTCTGACAAACAGCCTGGCACACTCCTTGGCATTGCCACAGGAGTAGCTTTGAAGAAAGTGATGGTAAGGGGGTTTTTTTTGTGCTGTTCTTTTTCTCCTGGAAAATACCATTTGGTAAAAATCATATTTCCCTGGTGGAAAAATAGTATTTCAGTGATGTTTTGGATTTTTCTTTTTATTTGGTGGTAGGGGGGAGCAGTGAGGAGGGAAAGAGAAGCAGTGTCCTGCTACACTAAAAAAACCAATTGCAAGGTGGCATGAGGTTTCTAGATTTGTACTGCCATTTTTGTTTTGTGTGTATGCTCCTTGAAGCTAAAATCACCTGAACTAAAAACTTTAGCTTTATCATGCACAATACTTCAATTTACCTGAAATCCCATATAATTGTTTTATTTTTTGCCTCAGAAACCCCCACTTCTATTAATCCTGATTGGGAATATTGATGATTTAAAATAAAAATAAATGAAAAAAAAAGTGGAATTTTCCACTGAGATGAATCTCAGTTCTAGAAAATGTTTCTTCATCTCTGTATTGTTCAAGTGTTGAAATAATTAAGTGGGTGCTTGCTTTGTATCTCTAGTATTATCAGGCTAAGTGCAGACTACAATGTCATAACTTTATATTGTAATTAGGTAGTAATTATCCTGGTGTATTTGTTCTAATCTCCACCTGGGATGGGCATTGCAAAATGTCATATCTAAGACACACCCTTCTTGGATTTTTTCCTGTGAATATGTGCCAATTGATTAAACTCATTGATTTAAATGTTCTTGATCCCTGCTGAAGACCTTACAATTGTGCATCGCCCCTGTATCAACTGCACGTCAGCTATTGAAAGGATTTATACTCAGAAGGCTTGTTTTGTTGGTACTGCCCTTGCCCTGCCACAATAAAGCATTATTTGGTGACCTTTAATGAGTCCAGATTAGTAATGCGGAGAAAGCTGCACTCTATTCGTGACAGCAACCTGTAGTGGGTTGACCCTGGCTAGACCAGGGGCCACCAAATCTGTTCTATTAGTCTCCTTCTCAGCTGGACAGAGGAGAGAAAATATGCCGAAACATCATGAGTTGAGATAAAGACAGGGAGAGATCACTCACTGATTACTGTCAAGGGCAAAACAGACCTGACCTGGAGAACTTAATTGAAGTTATTATCAATCGAAAGATCAGAGTAGGACAACAAGTAAGTAAGAATAAGTAAATTAAATCTTTAAAAAACCCTTCCCCCACCCCTTCCTCCTTCCCAGGCCTAACATTATTCCCGATTCTCTACCTGCCATCTCCCAGCAGTGCAGGGAGATGGGGAATGGGGGTTACAGTCACTTCATCACATGTTGATTCTGTTGCTACTTCCTCCTGGGGAAGAGGAGTCCTTTGCCTGCTCCAGCATGTAGTTCCTCCCCCTGGAGCCAGTGCTCCCCACACTTCTCCAATTTGGGTCCTTCCCATGGGCTACAGTTCTCTATGAACTGCTCCAGTGTGTGTCCTTTTTCATGGGGTGCAGTCCTTCAGGAACAGCCTGCTCCAGCATGGGTCCTTTTTCATGGGATGCAGTCCTTCAGGAACAGCCTGCTCCAGCGTAGGTCCCCCACGGGTCCGACCAGGAGCCTTCTCCAGCTTGGGATTTCTACATGGTCACAGCCTCCTTTGGGCACTCACCTGCTCACCTGTGTGGGGTCCCCTGTGGGCTGCAGGGGCACAGCTGCCTCACCACGTTTGGGGCTGCAGGGGAATCGCAGCTCTGGTACCTGGAGCACCCCTGCCCCTCCTTCTTCACTGACCTTGGTGTCTGCAGAGTTGTTGCTCTCATATATTCTCACTCCTTCTCTGGCTGCAAATTACTTCTGCCCAATAACTTTTTCTTTTCCTTCTTAAATATCTTATCTCAGAGGCTCTACCACCATCACCGATGGGCTCGGCCTTGGCCAATGGTGGGTCTGTCCTGGAGCCAGCTGCTATTGGCTCTGTCAAGATACAGCAGAAGCTTCTGTCAGCTTCTCACAGAAGCCATCCCTGTAGGCCCCCCACTACCCAAACCTTGCCTGGAAAACTGAAAACACAGGCCCAGACAGCAGTTACTTTAGATGACTTAACTCTTTTGCAATTAATTGCCTTGTATGCAGAATTTTAGGAGTTCGGGGTTTTTTGTCTTTGGGAAGTTTCTTTGTACTGCTTTAGACCCTGGTGCAAGAGCAAGCCTTATGTCCAAATACTGCCATGTCAGGTGTGGGGTAATGATTATGGATGGGAGCTTGCTGAAACAGGGTTACTGTCTGGAGGGAAGAAAAATTGGTCTTTGGACCCTTAACCATCCCTTTCATCCTGCTGTCATTTTCTTCTGAAGAACACTGTGAAGCCCATGGGCAAGAAGTACAGCTCAGATGTGGAAGCACAAAGGACTGGAAAAGAACTGTGGAAACATAAATGGTTGGTATTACAAAAGAGGCCAGACATATCTTCTTTTTTTTTTTTACTTTTTTTTGCTTTTCTTTTTTACTGGGTCTGATATAATTGCAAATTCTGCTTGAACGGAGCTTCCTGCTGAAGTGTGGAATTTAGCAATGCATTGTTGCCTTGAGAACAGCACTCTAAAAACTGAAGCACTTTGCCAGTGGATCACATGGGAATTCTGAAACTTAGATGACTAAGGTCAAAACCTGTGTATGCTAAGCACTTGACAATATCATTACTGGAAACTGAGGGTCTTCAACATCTTGTGGAAAGAGATCTGAATTTAGCCACCTCTTTTCAGAGTCAGTGTAACTCTCTCTAGAGTTTTCTTTTTTAAAACTAGAGTTCTTAGAGTCATGCTGGTAATTCAGTAGTCTGAGGTAAAATGAGTATGTTTTCAAGTGAATGTGCAAGTATAAATGAGTAGTGATAGTCTTGCCAAATAAAACTGGGACAAAACCTACCAGACCACTACTGAAGTGTAGTCTCGTTGATGGGTAGGCTGGAGTTATGGGCAGAAATTGCATTGCTGTCCATATCAGAATTTTTGCTAAAAAAGATTTTCTAAGTTTGGCTCTCTAAAAACTGGTCATAAGCTGTATTTGTACCTGGATAAATCTGGATAAACAAGTTATTTGCAGCATATCTTTGGTGCATTTGTAATGCTGTCTCTTGAAAATTGCTGGGCATATCTAGACTTCCAGCTTTGCTGTTGTTGGCTTGTGCAACCAACACTTTTTTGTGCATTTTTAGATTCTCCCTCTTCTCAACTAATTTCCATTCTCTATTGATATTTTCCCTTTTTGTGCCTCCCTTTCTTCTCCATCATTACTTCTTTTATTTCCTCTCTATTCTTCCATTTTCATTAGCTCCACAGTACTATCCAAACCAACAAAAATCTAGTTGGTGTTGGGTTCATTTCAGCTCAGTGACAAACTTGTCTCCTTGTGGTTGCCTGTCGTTGTTGAAACCCTATTAGCAATGTAAAACCAGCCCTGAGTCCAGGCTGGCTGAAATGCTGTGCCTCTGAGCCACATCTGCAGTGTGGTGCAGTGATGGGCTGTAGAGGAGGTGCTGCCTGTGCTGATGAAGCATCCTTATCCTGTGCAGGCTCCAGTCCACTGGTTTTGCTGTCATTCCCCTAGTATTTGGCATAAGATTTTCATGCTTTTTCTATTTTATCTAACTATATTAAAACACTCATAGATAACATATTAGTGAATGTTAGTAGATTTTTTCCTCCTCTGAATATTTCCCATTTTCATTTAAAGTTGAAGATTCACAAGTAACTGAGGAGAGACCTTAGCACATCCTTAGTTAATGCAATGCACACACAGTGCTGCTGTTCTTGACTTCCACTTGGCTGATGCTGGATCCTGTTTTCAGTCTGACCTGTGTGTATTTTTGACTTCGTGTTTATCTGTTTGTTAGTCTCTCGTGACACTGTCACTTCTAAGCAGTAATTTGCTGAGCTTGAATAACCCAAGTTTTGAACTTTCTGACCAATATTATTAAATGGGGACAGAATAGGTCAAGGAGAAAAAAAATCCCTGTTCTTGACTAACTGTGTAATGCTATTGAATAGGCTAAAATTAGCCCTGTCATTCCTCTTCTTGCTTTTAGGCATCTCAGGGTAATTATAATGGGAAAAGCCAGCCAAGCTATAACTCAAATAAGCTTAGGTTTTAAGGCAATCTTTTTAATGATTTGCCTTTCCCTCTAAGTAAAATACAGATTATAAAGATTAAGTTAGCGGTTGCTTTTTCTTGCAGAGAGTATCTCAGGTAAAAAAATGAACCAGTTGTAAATTAAAGGCAGATATTCAAGCAGAATAAAATAATAATCCAAAAGTGGACCAGACAGCAAATGCAGCTGATGCTCAGAAGGGTTGGGTCGAGTCCCATTTCTGATGTTTTGGTTAGTTAAAAGCTGTGATTATGTTCCACATGAACTGCAACTTCGTGTATGCATTTTGCATTTATTAACTATGTTATGAAGATGATACAGACAGAGACTAAACTGTTATGGAGGATTTGGGATGGAACGAGCATGCTAATGAGCCTATGCAAAAATGCATCTATTAGCCAGATGGTGAGTTACACAGACATCAGTTTCTGTTTACCATCTGTAAACCAATCCTCAGAAAGAGGCAGGAAAGGAGCTAGAAATGGTGTAGAGGAACAGCAAACAGTAACAGTGTAGTAACCTTCACGATATGTCCTGAATGTCGCTTTTCTTGAATAGATCAGTGAAATACCCCTTTCTTGTCTCTGGCAGTAGATACTAAATTACTGCAAATTCTCTACATTTTTCCAATGCTTCATTCTCCACTGCATCCCCCTTTCCCAATATTCAAAAAAGACAAGTAGTTCCTCACCATGAGCAAAACACTTACCATGGTTCAAAGCAAGTTACAATTAAAAAAATATTTTAAACTACTAAATAATGTGTACCACGGAGAGGAAAAAAAAGGTCCTGAATGTAGAGAGAAGAAGACCTTAAGGTCAACTAGTCCTATCACCTCCTCAACAAAAATGTGTTTTTAAATGCAGTTTGCAGTCTTAAACTTCTCGATTTATGGAGTGACAGAGTCAGGAAAAATAATTGCCAGAAGTGCTGTTGAAAGAGGTCTCTATTTTAGTCCAAAACTGGAAAACTGAATTGAGTAATGATTCAGTTTAGATTCAATTCACTGTAAGATTCAAAGGTGCTTAGAGCTTATTTTTCCTTGTTCACTAGAGGGTAGCAGAGAGAATAGTGAGAGCGTTTCAGCACAGCCTGTGCTCAGTAGCAATGAGTTCACTTGCAAGCTTCTGTATTCTTAGACTAATCTGGTGCCCTTCAGGCTTCTTGGTAGAGCAGAAAGGTTACATTTGATAATATAAATGTAAACCAACGGCTTAAAACTTAAGAGCATTCTTAATGTGATTTGATAAAATTAAAAATCATTCTTGGTTTTAGCACTGTTAATAACTGTTTTGGTTTTTTTCAGATAGTAAACATAAGCATTTTTAACATGCACATCTCTAAGGAAGCATGTTTTTCGTAGCATTATATTGTGCATAGGAGACACTGTCATATTTATGTAGGCAGAAAATTTTAAAATGATACCATGACTGTAGAAGGTTACTTCTCTTCTAGTCTGTATTTGTGGATATTCCACTGAAATAAATGCCTGCAGTCCAAAATTTCCTTCTGCCACCACATTAAATACCTGACAAAACAAGCCATCATGCTATATACCAATAACGGAGACCTTGTGGCACGTCTGCTTCTACTGCATTAAAATTCAACAGATTTCAGTATGAGTTACCTGTACCCTTTCTGGGCTGCCGATGTCCAAAGGAATATCAAGAGTAGAGTTTCAAAAGCTGTGTTGAAGAGCAGCCTTCTACTCTTATGGTATTAATAGACAAGCCAAAAATGTTGCCCTATAGCAATATCTCCCACCATCAATATTTATTGCTGTGTCTGCTCTCTGGCATTTAGAATTTTAAAGTTATGCAGTTTCATGAGGTGGTTGTTAAAGGTAATGTTACCTAACTGAGGATGATGTTGTTACTATGTTAAAAATCACCCTTTTTACCCAAAATAATTCACATTGTGGGTTGCCTTTATTTGCCTGTGATGTAGAAAATTGAATCCAAAAAAAACCTGCTTAAAAATGTTTGCCCATCTCTGTTTTATATGGTCACTTGAGCACAAGGTAATAAAAAGGGACCTTTCATTAAGTACTGGGGAACCACTTGAAATAGTGCTCATATCCCAAATAGCACTTCAGGTCCAAAGAAAACACCCTTTTGCAATCTCTCTGCATCGTGCTTGTAACAGAAGAGTATGGACTGAAAAATCTGTGTTGCTGTCCTCCCCTCCCCCTTCCTGTCCCCATACACATGCAAAGATGTGCCCACAGGCCCTCACAACCTTTGAAGCTTTTGTGTGTGCTTGTGTGCCAGCCCTGCATTGCAAATAGAGAGGTAGGGGGACTTCTTTGGTGTTACCCAACTCCACGTTACACCCATCAACTGATTTCTGTAGGGCAAATAAATATTTGGGCAATCTTTGAATGACTCACCCCTTTGCATTAAAACCTTTCTCAATTCCTACCTCCCTTCTGGTCTGAATTCCACAAAAAGACTGAAATCCACAGAGGGGATTCATAAATGTGCTCCTTACTAAATACAGCAAACAAAAAGAAAACATGTTGGTGTAGAGAACCATCCTCCTTCTTTTGCTGATTCAGATGTTGTATGATTAAACATTTATAAACCAAAACTGAAATATAAGCTCACTTTGTATGCTATATAAGAAATTTAATATGGTCCTTTTCATCAAATTGAATTGCCACATCAGTCTTCAAAGACTTTGGAGGCTTTGGAAGCTTCGTGTTGCAGCATAGCATACAGATGTCCTGCCTAGGGTTGAAGCTTTATTGTGTTTCACTTGTGAGATGGATCATGTCTGTGCTCTGTTCTTTTATCTCTGTTATAGAAAACCTTTCGGACTTTGATTCATACTCAGGAGTGTAAATAATGCAATTGGTTCTGATGTGCTCCAGTGAGAGGGAGCCATAAGACAAGGAAAAACCAGCTAATATATCATCTTCCTGAAATCTAGATTGAAATTAGCTGTAAAACAAGTTACATTGCCCATTTTCAATTAGTTTCTTATGTCTTTTTAATGACTTCTTTTAAGACAAGTTTAAAGAACAAATTTCTACGAGATTATGACATTCATTTTTAAAGATGTAATACTAGATATTTATCTTTACTGTAAAGCTGCTCAGGAAACTGAAATTTGCATAGCAGTTCTGAAACTGCCTCTGCACCGTGGTAGTAATTAGTGCAGTCTTAAGCAACTTCTTACTACCAGGATCCTGTTAGTGGCTGTGTAATGTGTATTTGTAGAAATCCCCTCTACACCATGCCCCAAAACAACATGAGCACCAGTCTCTCCCGGTCCAGAACTTTGATATCAGCCTCTTTGGTGTTTGGGTCTGCAGGATTTGGGGTATCTGTGTGAAGTACTGCCTCCTGACTCTGGTTTTATGTTCTTTTTTTTTTTCTGTCCCATCAGCCTGTGGTTTTTTGCACAGAATTTGCTAAAATAAAAGCACCAAGCTTCTGTGTTTTGAGTCCTGTCATCTGAGTTCCTAAACCCTTCAATTAGGCTGAAGCATTCTCCATTTCTTCGACTTCTCCAGAAGCTTTCCTCACAGAAATATGTTTTTATTGTTTAAGGACAACTCTTCACCAGAAAAGGCTGAAGAATACTTTGCCAGTGTTGTGCATGCCAGGATAATATCACTCACCTAGATTGTGTTGGTACCCCTGGACACTGACACTTTAAGCTGCACTGCTCCAGTGCTTTGGGGTCTTGCTTTCCCTAGTGTTATCTGTCTGGTGGGTCTGACAGGTTATATCCAGATGTTTCCAACAGATGTTGTCTCAGTATGGGGGACAAAAGGGTCTCACCTTCATAATCAAAGAACAGCTCATGGAGATACATGGACCAGTCTACTCTATATGCTAACAGAATATGCAGTATCAAAGTACTTAACAGTGATGAATGGAATGATTTCTCATTATCCCTGCTTATTTATGTCATCTGTTTTTTCATTCTGTTATCTTCTTTTTATTGACCAATGTGCAAATTTTTTTTTGAACGTAAGTTTGTCTATTTATGTTTATAAAATGCCAATCATTCTGCTGATACTATCAAATAATAAGTAATAGTAGCATGAGTCAATGTACATTGAATATACAAACCAATACTTCAGAACTTCATGAATTTTCTTACACTGTGTTTATGAGCTCCCTGAGTATTTTATGTGCATTCAGGCCACTTCAGTTCCTGTGCTTGATGTAATTAAACCAGACTGTTGAATTTTTTTTAACTAACCAACCTTGATGGCCTCTCATTAATAAACAACTTGTTAAATGACAAATTTCTGCAAGCATGGATTTATTATTCAAGAAGCTAGTGAAAATAATAGTTTGGAAGGCAAAAAACCATCTACAAATTTATGGTTTATGTAAGGATAGCCTAGACTATGGAAAAGTTTCAGTAAGGCTGAAATGTTTTGAAAGTAGGACAATCATGCAAAGTCATGCAGGGATATATATGGCAAGTGTGCAAATATGCAAAGTATTTTCATAAGCCATTCAACTAATTTTTGTTCAGTGTCAAACCTGTCATCACTGTTATCTCCACCTCCCGTTCTTGATGCTGCAAATGTATGTTAACCAGTTACGGCTTTCTTGGTCTTTAGAAATATCTTTGCCTTCCCCTCTCCCCACTGTGCTGGTGATGTAAACATGACACCTCTCCCAATGCTGATGACATTTGCTAAATATTTTGGTGCCTGCTCCTGTGATTATCCTCTGGACACGACCATGCACTTCAGCAGGGGAGGATGGGGGGGGTGGTACAGACAATATTAATCCTGTCATAAGGATGTCTGTCCTCTGCTGCTGACTGTGCCAGTGTGAGGCATTAGCTGCATAATGGTGTCCTTCTCTCCCTCAGCCTTTCTGTTCCCCTTTGAAATTGCCTTCTGTAAGCTTCCTCCACGGCAAGGCACAATTGGTTACGTTGGTTAGCAAGGAAGAGGAAAAGAGAATTGTAGTTGGACAAATCTCTTTACCTTTCTTAGCCTTATCCACTGAAAACTAAAGTTTTTTTAGATGATATTATATATTTATGTTGCATGGGTAGTATCTTGTGTAAATTAGGTTTAATACACAGACATGTGGCCATGTGTGTACAGTCTCATGCCTCAAGTGTGTGTCCCTGTTCGAGCTTGCTGCAAGTCCCCTTTATTTCCATAGCTTGTTACAGTGCAGCTGAGTAATAGCATTAAAAATTGTTCAAAGCTCTGCACTTTAAAATAGTCATATTGCATTGCTTTAGGTGAATATAGATATCCCCTGAACATAGACATCCTAGGGAAACTAGGACAGTGTACTCTGTGAGTGTGCGCTTCCATGTAGCATCTAGCAACTGAGTTTGGATACTTAATTGGTGTCAATAGTGTAACTGGTTATTTCAGTTCTTGATCCTTGAACATTTTAATAATAAAAACTGCATTTATTGTGAGCTGTGAGTGCCTTTATCATTTGCTAGTAAGAACTTTTTGTGTCTCTACTCCACTTACATTTTTGGTTAAGAAGAAATGTGGGTTTTAAATCTCGTAAGTGGGTGATTTCAGACAGTCTATATAAATGAGAGTTATGAAAGCACAGTGTGTTTAGTGAGGGAAGGCCCATGCTGACCTTTCCTCCCTGAGGACAGAGAGCATTCTGGATGCCATTCCCTAATATTTCATTTTTATTGGATGTTTGAAATATTTTCATTGAGAAGTTACTGGCCTTCGTTACAGATTTTAAGTGTATGACCTATGATGTATGGAGGCACATGGATTGTCTGCAGGGTGCCTGGAGGTTTTAGTAATTTAAAGTGTTTAATGTACCCTAGCTGTCTGGAATGTCCAGGGAAGGGAGTGCAGGGGAAGTCACTCTTACCAGCAGTGCTTTCTAGACAGCACTGGAAGATCTTATCCAATGGAGATGAGACAATATTTTGACCATTTCAGGTTTTTTAATCTCCCTTGTACTTACGCATGGGGGAAGTTTATTTGGCACATTGTAAGCACTGATTTTCTCAGAAAGAAAAACAAGATGGCATCAAATGAAGCTGCACAGCGGACTCCAATCCCTGGGGTTAGAAAGGAAAGACCTCTTTATATCTATAGGGAAGGGGGGTATTTAGGTGCAGCCTCGCCTGCTTTGTCTGGGTCAGGCATGCAAAACTGTGGGATTAGCAGATGCAGTTTAAGTGGCCTCATGCTCTAAGTGGCACAATAGTTGGCTGGTGCATAACTTGTGTCTGTTGACCTGGTCGCTGTTGCCTCTGAGCTAATGCCCAGACAGAGGAGTCAGCAGTCACTTTCACTGTGTCTGCTTTGTAAGAACAGTCAGGGGAATAAAGCAAATGCCCAGTGGAGATTAAATCTATACACACTAAGTCTTCATTCACAAAGTTCTAATGGTGGTGGTAGAAACAGGAGGGGGAACAACAAGGTTTTACAGTTACTCATCCTCTTTTGCTGAGGAAAAAGACAAAATGCAGTCTCAGGAACTTTGCATCTCACTGTATGGTTTCTCGTTCTCATACGAATCTGGTTGACTAAGAGGTGATGTGGGCAGGGACAGCTTTCTGGTGCATCTTCTGCCTGCCAAAGCCCTGACATGTAAGTACACAATATGCAGAGCTTCTGCATTCTACTGCTGAATTTCGGCAGTAATTTGTTTCCAGTATCTCAAGGTAGAGTTCAATATCGTAATGATTTTATTTTTTCCAGAATATTTCTGAATTGGTCCTCATTTATCATAATGATTTGTCTAATCTCCAGTAAGTTTTTGAGTAACTGTAGGTTACCTCAAGAGAAGTAAGGCAGTTAACTTCATTGAAACTTTGTGGAGTTTGAACACATGAGTTATTTATGCTCTTTTGAAAGTCTAATTGGTGGGACTACTTGTTATTTTTTCTGCTTTCAAAAGCGCAAGGAAGCACTGGTAAGTTTTATGTATTTGCATGCCTGTGTGTGTGTGTGCGCGTGTGGGCGTACAGGATATGTATTGCCTGCGTCTCTTGGGGCCTGTTTGTGTTGCTGCTCTGACTGCTGTGCTGCAACAAAGAAACTGCTTAATAATGTTAACTCAGTGTTTGGATCGGAAATATTTTTTTTGTTTCCAAAGAAGAATGAGGTCCTTCCTGTGTTTCCTTGTAGTCCTCTTGTAGCATTACGGGCTCCTTTGTTCTCTTCTGCTCTCACTAGGGAGCTACCCCAGTTTCAGCAGCAAGGCAGATGCTTGCCAAGCCACCTCCTCTTGAGCTGAGCTCCAGAACTACAGACCAACTTTGAGTGGGAGATTAGGGAGCTGCTGTACAACAGCAGGCAAAGGCAGAACAAGCAGCAGGGGCAAAAATGAACTTTTTAAGGCTGTGTTTAAAAAACTGCTATTTGAATGTGACAGCAGATAGGATGCATCCAGAGAAAAAGCAAATATTTTTTTTTCATAATTATTTACACTGATTTTGGCTTTAGCAGAAGATTGTCCTCAGCTTTCAGAGGTTATCTGGTGACAATATTGTTGACTTTTATGAATTAGTACAATGAGACTAGGGAAAATGCAGTAGTGATATCTTAAACATGCATTATTTTTCAGCTTTTTGTGTTATAGCAGTGGATCCTCTCCTCTCACATCAACTTTCCTGCTGCCTTTTCAGTGCTTCAGAGGCACCCGTAGTCATTGCTGTCAGCAGCAGCATCCAAGAGAGCAATGACTCCTGCCTACTAAGGGATGCAGCAGGGTCTTGATCACACTCTGGAAGGCATAAGGAAAACATTGAGGAAAAGTGTCTAAACAACCACTTAAAAAAGGATCCTGGCAATGAAAGGGAGATGGGTAGAGGAACTGGAAGGATATTCAGAAAAAGAGTGAAGCTCAGCCAACTCTGAGTCTGTCTGCTTAACCTGGCTGCAATGAACTTCTCATCTGCAGGTTTTCCTTCTGGTAACAAGAATGAGATTTGAAAGCAATCACTGAGTGAATGTGCATGTAGGGGTTTTTATTTGAGGGTGAAATACAAAGGGTTCCAACCTATGCTGTTTTTCCTTCCATGGGGTTTTCTTTGTTCAGACATTTAGGGGAACAATAAAAAACACTGTAGACGTTTTTCAGTACCATTGTACTCTGTGTCTTCAATAAACCCTCAGGTAATTCAGCAAGTGTAATCCACTCCTTTTTAGGCTTTATACATTCTCACATTTTTGTTCTTAAGAACTGGCCTTTCTTATTGAAAAAAATATTGTTCATAATTATTTATATGCACTTTTGTATCTAATTGAAAAGGTTAAAACTTGCATGTAAATAAAGTGATATTGTTTTACTTTTTTCCCTATAATTTGTGCTAGGTTTATGGGAGGCAAATATTTGTATCTGACGTATATACAAGAAACAGCTCAAAAAATTCAGGTGATGATGGACAGCAATTATTCCACCTCTCAAAGATAAAAGCCTCTTATTAGTTGATATCTCAGAATAAGACATTGAAGAACGCACAAGATTCAAAGCTAAAACAAAATGCTTCTTACTTCTCTGGAAGTATGTGACCAGATTTAGTAATCTCGTGTGATGACTTCTTGGATGGCTGGGGCTATCTCTGTCTATATCTGTAACCCTATCTGTGGTTATGTTATTTATATATTTTTAAAAATATTATTAATATCACTACATCAGAATTCAGTAAAAATTACTGATGGAATTGTTAGGGATATGTTTACATAGTATGTAGAGAGACATAATCTAAAAAAATGTCATGGTCTTTCTCTAGCTGCTCTTGAGGTACTCTCAAATTTCAGGAAGTATTTCATGACTGGATTGGTATCTAGTTCATGTTATTAATGACTTCATTAGAATACAGGTATCAGCTATTCATGTTTACATGTTTCTGATTTGGTGTAGTGAAAAATGTCCCTTAAAAAAAGGCAGGGGGAGGGGCTGGTGAGAATAGCAGTGTCAACTCAATTGTGTGCATCAGTTGTAACAATTTACTCTAGTCTATGCCAACAGCCCCCCTCCACATCAGCAGCTGCTTATCTCATGTCCTGGAAAAGGAAAAATGGATTAAATGGATGAAAAAGGATGGCATGAGCTTTCATTCTTACCATAAATCTTGTAAAAAGGCTCCCTAGCAATGGCATAGCTTTTTCAGTTGCACTTCTGAAATATTCTGAGTGGGTCACCAGTTGTCCGTATTTGAGCCCAGTTAAAGGCTGTAGTTTGAGATCTCAGTCATTCATTCACTGGTGGTAATAACAGTTCTGATAGTAGAGGCAGTAAATTTTATCAGCTCAGTCTGATTTAACAAGTGTTTAAGAACATAAATTTTAGTCTCTTCCAAAACCACTTCTATATAAAGCTAAAGGGCCACTTTTAAACAACTCACTGAATTAGGATTTTGGATGTTTTACTTTCCAACTGTTTAGTAATCTCATATACCAAATGTTATCTATTTCTATGACTCACAAGGACTTGCAATTATGCTGCTATTTTCTCAGAGAAAGTATTATGAAAATATATTAAACAATGCAAAAATAATACCAAAAGAAGATTTACACTTTATTGTGTCTTATCTGATGCTACCCTGCCAGCAGGCTAAGCATGTAGCAAAAATTAGGTTTTATGAAGTGTTCGCTTATGTGAAGTAAATGCATATTTAAATCAAAAACATTTTAAAAGTGTCAGGGTCTGAGTGTTTGAAACCTCTCCAAATTTGAATTCTCAAGACCTCTCTGAATTAAGTTCTCATCATGAATCCCTGGGGATGGTGAGAGTTTTATTATTAATGATTTTTAGGGATTTTTGGCACATTTGTTGCCCTGTGATAAAGCTCCTTGATGCTGAGCATCTCAGACGGCAGAGTTGCAACTGCTTCTTGGAAGATGCCCCAACGTGATCTGTATTGATAACAGGATTCACTCTGCTGTCACAAGAAAGGAGAAATTTTTACGCTTTTAAGTTTGGATTATAACAAAAAACCCCACGTTTGAGAACACTGGGAGGTGAGTGCCAGTTACTGAATAAAATTACACCTTGCATCTGTGTGTTCAAATATCCTACACATTTCTATTTTCTGAGTGAAATTGCCTGGGCCAGACTCTGGGTTTGACAGGTGACATAAATGGAGCCGAGCCATCCTTTTGAGCATCTTTTGGTCATTTATATTTGTCTGTCTTTAACACAGAGCTGTGGCTCACTGAAGTGCATAAGTGGTATTTTGCATTGTTCTATCAGTGTATTTTAATTACTGAAACTTTGTGCCTGCATTCTCCAGTACTGGAGTTCTTATTTGTTGTGTTTAACCATGCGTTTGTTAGAAGGATACAAATACTTTTAATTTATTAAGCTTCAAATTTGAAAATAATTTGTAAATAAATGTAAGTAGACATAAAAGATTGCAGTATAAAATTAATAAAGCAGAAGTAAAATATATTAACATTCTGCAGTGCGCTTATGCCTCATCACTGCAATTCCTGAGGCTCAGTGAACCTGCAGTGACTTTTCACTTGCATTAGGTATAGAAAGTCTACCAGCAAAGTAAAGGAGATGAAGCTAGTACTCATTTCTTTTGTATCAATATTTTTTAGTAAAAGCCTGGTTTTAGTTGTGATTTGGATAAAACTTACCTTTCCTTCCCCATGATTTGCTTTCAATAGACAGATATTGCAGATAATGTAACTCAATCTATGCCACTGCATGGGGAAAATTCTTGCTGGATTTTTTTTTGTCCTTCAGCCATCATTCACATTCTCAATTCATGCAAATTTAACAGGACTATTCATTTACAGATTTGTGGGTTGAGGAGTTTTTAAAGTATTTTATAAAACAAATATTAGGAGAAATTGAAAGCAAGGCCTCTTTCTCCTTGGGTGCTTACAAACCTAAGCATGTGAAAAAAGGTGAAAAACGAACATTTTGGAAAGTATGTTCTCATCTTTCCTGCTTATTTAGGTAGTGGTTTTTTGATTGTTTAAGAACAATATCTATTCATTGACATTGACTCATATTCAACACAAAAACTGAAATGCAGATATGAAGGCAAGAGCTGTTATTTTGATGCGACTGCCTTGCCTCATTAGTCCTCTTACAGGTTATGTCTACTAGTAAAAACAAGGGATTTTTTTTGGCGGCATGATAGGGATCTGAAAATTTAAACTATTTTCCTTTCCTCTTTTCCCTGCATTTGGTAACTGTATATCTCAATCTCAGTAGAAACTGAAAAATCTTTGTTCAATTAACTAATTCAGTGCTTTTGCTCTGAAAACTCAGTCCAAAATTTGCATTGAAAAAAAAACCCCAATGTTTTATGTTTATTGGATTCCTAATTAATATTCTTAGTGACCTAGAAAAGAATGCAAGCAGTCAGTTTCTGTGGCTAAAGTAGTTCAGAGATTCTCAGCTTTATTCCATGTTTAATAATAAATATCAAAAAAGCTGATTCCCCCTCAAGAGCATTATGATATAGCACACATTAATTTTGAGTGAGCAGGAATAAGTAACACTAACATCTGTTCCAGATGTTAAAATAACGAAAGCTTAAGATTTGGCTGGTGCACCGCCGTTGTCACTTGGCTCTCCTGGGACTGCGTGGGCGCCCGTTCATTGGGATGGCCTCTAGACTTTTGTTTAGGTGTCTCATCTGGGCACTCCCCCACCAAAATCTTAGATGGCTTTTCCAGTAGGGTGGTCCTCTCCCATCCAGCCCAGCATAACTACCTGCACTGCCTGGGCAGCTTTTGGAGACCTACATCTCTAGAGACATGGAATGGAAAATCCTGCCTGCTTGCCTTGGTATGTCAATGTATAAGGAGCACAAATACCTCACAGGAGAGATCCAGACATGAATGTCAGCCTGCCACGTTTTTGTGTATCTCAGCTGAGGGAGAGTGAAGTTGTAAGCAGTGTCCACTCTTTGAGTTGGAGTTACTCTGCAGCCAAGAACTCAACAGTCATGGAACAAATAAAGGTGTTCCAGGCTTGAAGGTTGGGATTGGAGTGTTTATCTGCCCAGCCCCTGTTTCCAAGACAGTTCTTGCTTTTAAAAAATGCTTATCTAGTAGATGAAAGTGTAAAATGCGTACATGTGCTTCCACATTGCTGCCATTACTGCGGCATTGGCCACATCTTGGTTTTCAGTGTTTTTGACAGATCTCAGCTGTTTGCTGGAGCCTACATGTCTTGGGGCACAGCTGATCAGCAGATGCCTGTCCACTATAAGCATATGTGTGGGTAATTAAGGTTAATGCACAGGGAACTTTTCCTGGAAACATGAAGTAAGGAGCCACCTGTTGAGTTTTAGTACCTAGGAGATTAGATAGTTAGAGTGAATTAGTCGGTTGTACACCTTCACTAAGTTTTAAATTTCACCTTCATATTTTATTTTCTTGGCACTTTTTCTTTCTGCTACATCTGAGCTCTCAGGAGAGCTCTTGGCACGTGATGACTTTGTGGCTTCCCGTGTCTCATCAGCAAGTTATTGGTCATCACTCACACGTTATCCAAAGCTGAAACAACTGTGTGCTTCAACTGGTTCTATCTAGAAGTTTTCTTAAACAGGATCACAGAATCAATTAGGTTGGGAAAAATCCTCTGAGATCACTAAGTCCAACCTATGACCGAACAGCACCATGTCAGCTAGACTGTGGCACTAAGTGCCACCTCCAGTCTTTCCTTAAACTCCAGATTTTCCTTAAACATTTCCTTTGTTAAGTCACTGGCTTAATGTACTAAATCCCATGTGATGGTGCCAGCCACTGTTGCCTTTAAGGCCGCAGGGTCCCCTTGCTTTCCTCTCCAGGATCTCCTGGCTTCAGTGCCTGCAGGCATCTTTCCTACTTTCCTAAATTGTTTTTTATTTAGGAGATAGTCAAGTGAGGCACATCTTGGCTACATTTCTGAGCTGATATTCCTGGTTTCTCTGATGTTTGTCAAGGAAGTGGTTGGTTATGTCTTTTGTCGTGGGCTTGGGAGTATTATCATATGTATGTGTGGGAAGGAAGGGAAAGGGGAAGATGGCAGATGGGAAAAAGGGATTTTCAGTGGAGTGAATACCAGCACTGGTGAATTGACATAAATTGAATTGCACCCAGCCTGTTTTGTCTTGTGTCCTCTGTTCTCACCAGTGTACACTGAGAGTGTCCAGGAAAATGATTTGCACTTTCCCATTATTAACTATTTTGCTGCCATGGGAGGGCAGTCGTACTCGGCCTTCCTTGCCCAGGTCCTGACAAGTAAAGGAGTGAGTGGTGCTGGCACATTTCGTTTAAACTGGAAGAAGTCAAGAAGAAAAGTGGCAGTGCATATTGGGTGTTCCTGCTCTGCAGATGCTTCTCATTTTCCTGCACTGATGCCCACAGACACTAAAACCAACATCAAAGAGAAACAAATGAAATGTGTGTGCCTCCATGCTTGTCCAACAGCCAGCAGTGAGTGTAGTAGAATCAGTTATTTTGTGATTCACTGAAATAATTTGTTAGTTGAGTGTAAGATTACTTGCCATAACATTTCTCTTTCAATCATGAGACCTTTGCCATGTAGGTAGATATACCTATCACCAAAGGAAATAGTTTGAGACATTAAATTTTGAAATGATACTTAGATATTGTGCTCATCTGGACTGATATTATATTAGTTGAAATAGTTGACCCTGATGTACGAATCACACTCATGGTATGTATTTTTTCCCTTAAGATCTGTGAACAAAATGATGATTTTGCTGATTTCACAAAGTCTCAGCAAAAAATATTTCATTATCATTAACCAAGAATTGCAAAAATTATGTTCCTGTTAGGTTTTGTTTTATCAGTTGTATGTGCTTACTTTTTATAAATAATACTAACTTTAAAAAAAGTATCATGTAAATATATTTTATTGGGAAGTAATGTATGAGCAAAGCTAGAATCTGTTTCTCAAATAGTTTGTTAGCTAGATAATGTGTCAGAATATCACTCTGACAAAAAGAGAAGTAGAAAGAATTAGATTTAGTTTGTAGAGATGTGGTTTGAAAGACTTTTGTCCATCTCCAAACAAAGAGAGGCCAGATCAGAGATCAGTGATCAAGTTTTGTTCAATTAATTTACTATCATTTTTGTCATAGTAGCATGGGTCTAAAAGGCTTAGGAGAGGAATGTATTTCTAGAAAACCATTTAATTTCAGTTGAAGTGAGAAATTACTACACAAGAATTGTGATAGAGAGGGAAAAAGGGAAAAAGGATTAAAAGTGGCAGAGGAAGAATAGGGAAGTGTTTTCAAATAATAATAATAAAGGAATAAAAAAGTTAGGCACACAAAAAATAGGTAATTTGAAGCACAATGATACCTAAATTATTATAGAAGGTGACTCGGAAGAAGGTGTAAACTTGCCTCTGTTTTTTATACCTTAGTTAAGGAAAATAAAAATCGTAAATACCCAGTAGCATTATTGCCTCTTTAAAACTCACTTAATATGTGCAGTAAAAACCAAATGTATAGATGGATTTCCTTACACTGGCCCTCCAGATAAAATTTATGGTGCAAACACAATTGGAGGGAATTGTCAGAGAAAACCAGGTTTGCCCTGTGCTATCTTCTGAGTGAGAGTATGGAGTGTACAATGATGCAATGAAGGTTGTGATTTCTTAGGTGTTATCCTAGCCTTCTTTGGATATTGTTGGACTAGTGATCAGACACTTGTGTCAGAAGTACCTTTCAAGGATGATGTAAGTAGGATAAATTACTGGCAGAACAGCATACAAATGAATTGTGTTTAACAAATATTTTAGTATTTCAAGATATAAAAACATAGTAAACCAGAGAATAAAAAAGTCCACGCCACAAACTGTATAACAGAGTTCAGTAAACAAGACTTTTAAGTTAATATTCTGAATTTCTATCTTGATGCTTTCAAAAATAGCATCTAGTGAGTCACCCTTTGGACAGACTTGTGGTACTAAAGGTTGCTTATTAAGAGTAAACCTCCTGCTTCTGCAGGATTCTGAAAGTCAAAGAATTAAGTTATTTGTTTTAGGACAGGGATATTTTTAACTTCACAGGCCAGGAATTCCTAGCTTTGTTGACAAGCTACAAAAGATGCCCCAGCAGTATCAGAGCACCATATCTGTGGATGGAGAGATGGTTCCTGTCCCAGCAGTGCAGCAATAGCATGGGAGCATCCTGCTTTGCTGGTCCTGATGCAGACTTTTTTCTTCAGGTATCCTAAATTATATCCACCATTATTTATTCTTCAAATCTATCAGATTATTTAAATTCAAATTATGAAGGGAATTCCTCAGCAAATAATGTCCTCCAGTTCAGAACGACATTGAAAATAGTAAAATGTAAAAACAACCTCAGAAAAAATACCAGCTGTATGGGAATAGAGAATCAGTTGAATTTATTTCCCCAAACACAGCATACTTTGTGGATATTTCTTCTGAGTACAACCAACTTGAAAGGAAGAGAAACTTTATTCATGGGAATGTAGGTCAGTCAGAAGTACAAACTCCTTTTTTTCCCTCCTCAAAGGCCCCATATTTGACAGTCTATATATAATAAATAAGTAATGATTGTATGTGGACAAATCAGGCTAAACAAGTTAGGAAAATTGGAGGAAGACCATCTAAATAGTGTAGATTCAGTTGGTGCTTCTGATCCACTTTAAGGTGGCCTCCAGAGCCTCTGCTGCAAAAAATAGCTACCAGTCAGCACACTTAGAGCATCTTCCCTCCCCTCCCAGGCCTGCAACCAGCCATCTCCCATGGCCCAGCTGTGTTTGGCCTTGGCTCAGGGTGGGAGCATTTCCCCACCAAGTCAACTGCTGAGGGGAGAGCCCAGGGACAGCCACCTACCAAGGCTGGGAGATAGGGCTGGCGTGCTCATCTCTGATTTCCCCCTTGTGCCTCTGTCTCTGGGAAGTAACAACTTTCTCTTAGTAAGCATAATGAAGCAAGTCAAAGTATTTGAAGATCACAGTGGTGTGACCCAAGAAATGGGAGAAGATGAGCTGCCACACATTTCTTGATGAGTTGTTTCCATAGTGAGGGAGTGAGGAGGGCTGGGAGGATGAAGGCTGCAATAACATGGAGCAAGGTGTGAATAAAGTGTGCATGAGAAAGGACTATTAGGTTGTGTTAGTATCATAACACAGCTGGCTAAACAGTGTTTCTTCCAAAGTGTTTCTTCTTTGCCACATTGTGCTCTTTCATGTTCTCCATTATAGGTAACTCCAGCCCATTTAATATCATTCAAATGAGCTCTTCCAAGGAATCTCTGCTGTTTCTGAAAAATGCTACACCCAAAAGGGCAATGTTTCCAAAAGAACATTATTTTCCTTGTAAAAATACCCTTCTCTTGTCCTGTTTGCATGTCATTGCATTCAAATCAACAATCAACAACAACGAACAGATATTACTACTCTGTGAGGTGTGTTTTGAAAAAGGCACTACATAAACAGACATATATACACACACATACTATACTGTAAACTTGAACTCACTCTGGAGTAACTTCTGTACTTAATTCTGTACTTAATCTAGCTGAACAAAAGCTACTGTTAATGGTTCTGTGTAGCATGCTATGCCTTTTGTGACAGGATATGTAAGTGATGAACAAAGATACACCTCTAGAACTGCTCTGCTTCCTCATAGCAGGTCATGGCAATGTCTGTGAGCTGGTGGACAGCAAGCAAATGAGAAAATGTATTAAACTCTCATGGATCTGTACAGTGACAGCTATGGCCTTGCTATGCCATCTCCTACACAATTCCCTCTTTCTTCTGATGAATCATGACAATATAAAAGACAGGTTTTTAGATTAGAAGGATATTAACGTGTTGATATCTTCTACTGAGAGCTTTGGTGATAAAATTCTAACATATCTTTACCCAGCACACTCCCAGTTGCAGGTGTGTCATGGCTGGGTTATTCCCCACTCTTTCATTCTTTCTTTTTTTACCCTGCAAATTATGTATAAACATAAAAAACCCCACCTGTATTATGGCCCTAGTCTGCAGTCATGTGTATAGTAGTGGATCTGTTCTACTTGAGATGAGAGATGTAAGTTTCCAAATCAGAATAGGATGATGAAGGAAAAAAAGACCTTTATTTATTTACATTTCAGTAAAGCTTCTGAAAAACCCCTAAGTACATTTGTAAATGCAGTTTTTGTGATACCCAAGTGTTATTTTTGGCAATGTCTAACATTTAAGGAAACACTTACTAGAAATTCACTTTTTTAGCATGTGCAACTATAATCATAGATTACAACTGATGCCTTGATAGGCCTCCTAGAAACAGAGACTACACAGGAGTAAAGGATTAAAAGAGGTATTTATTTGAAAGGCCTTCAAAGGTACACCCTGGGGAGCCAGAGGCTATTCTCAAAAAATGGACCCCAGGTCATGAGTTCTTCACTCTTTTATAGGTTTTGTTCATTTGCATATCAGGGTTAATTCTTCAATTAAAGCTTCAGTTTTCCCCTCAGCTTGCCCACCCCATAGCAGCTCTTTGGTTTACACTTTTGGCTTAGGACAGTCTTGGTGTCCTTGGAAAGCAGGCCCAGAGAGGCTTTGTTATGTCTACCTAGCATGAGAGAGCAGAGATTAACAGGCTACAAGAAACCTCAGAGTCACACACCAAGCAGTACAGAATTTGAAAAATATAAAGGTTAAAACCCAAGGCATCACAATCTATGATCGTAAGTATGCTAAAACCCATTAAAATTTATGGCATTAATTATAACAACTCTGGTATTAGCCCATCTAAAATGTTTGGTGCAAGTTGCGGATCAGACTAAAGAAATGAAAGAAATGGCTGAGTTCTTCTTTCTATCACTGAATGTATGTGAAACAATTGCTGTGTTCCCTTGCATGCCAGACAAGGCCTTACAAGTTCTTGTAGACCATAAATAAATGGATATGTGGCTGAGATGGTGCCTTGGGGCTAAATGCTCATGAAATGATAAATCTGAACAAGTAACAAAGCAACCTGTCAAATACAGGGCACATTGTTAGATGTGGATGCTTGAAAGCTGGGAGGGATGGGTTGCCTGAGGAATGATAAAAATTATGATGTTTACAAGAAGACATGTTAAGTTCTGCAAAATGACTGCATATTTCAAAGCAGGAAATTGTACTAATGCAATTTTAAGGTTATACTGTTAAAAATCATAACGATTCAAGGAATACTGAAGTTAAGTGTCCCATGGCAAAATTGGTTCGGGTTCCCCGTGTGCCTGTTTTATGGTCCTATGTTGCATTCAGTAGTACAAACACCAGCCTAACCTACCCTGCAGCAGGCAATGTGCAAGAGGCAAAGCAGAGGTGTAAAATTACCCAAGAGCTCAGCAGAGATAACCCTGCTTTAGCAACCTTCTTTTATGTTTTTTGGCACCACAGTTAAACCATAAATGTTCTGCAGCTACATTAGCTTAGCTTTAACTTGTCTAATATCCTATCACGCCTGTTCTAAAGCAAAAGAAAGGAATTGCATCTTTCAGGAGGAAGACAATTTTTTCTAAATAACAAGTGGTTATCTCTGGACAGGGCTGAGCCTTTACTGTTCCACAGTTACTGGTAGTACTGTTCTGCCCATTCCATTGGAGAGGTTCCACTCCAAATTCATCTGATGATCAATTCCCTTGACATGCGCACTATAACTGAAGGGCAGCTCCTCATTTTAGGTTTCTAGACTTGTATCATTTTGCAATTGCCTCCCTTTTTGTGATGACAGGTTGAAGTAGACCTCGTGTTTGCCTCTGGCTTTGCTTTCCAGGCTTGGGAAGAGCAGTGCAGGCCAAACCCTGGGTTTCCCTCACAGCTCGCCGGCATGGAGGCATAGCAGTGTTTGACTTCTGTCACTGAAGCTTTCATAGAGCAGAAGCCAGGCTTTAACTGAGTCATATATTCAAGAGCTTCCAAACTGGAGGAGAATCTATTCTGGTCTTTGAAGTGTCTGGAAAAGTTACTCTCCTGCTGACTCTGTGTAGAATTCTCTACCATAGCTTATACTTCTATCTCCCTCTGTCTCTTGCATACACCTGCCAGCTGCTGCACGTTCATTTATTTTGTGCCCCAAAGCCACCATTTCTCCCTCTGAAATGTTTCTTTGTTGTTTATTTGGAAATCATCTGATCATTTAAATCAGGTATTTCAAGTCCTACTAGGAGCTCTAGAAAACTTTGTGTTTCTGCACTTTGGATGATGGAGTTAAGAGCCTCTGGGAAGCTTATGCTGCATGGATAAAGTACAGATTGTAGGCGATAGCACAAGTAATTTTCTCTGTACTTTCTAGGCCAACAAACACTTCCAGCTTCTATGAAGTTTCCCTCAAAATTCTTTGTATTGATAAGACATCTATCTTTCTTGAGTTGTATAAACTGTGTTTGAACTATGTATTAAAAAACAAAACCAGTTTGGTTCTAATTCTTGGAACAGGTGTTGGTGGTTGTTTGCTGTGCTGAGAGGTGGAGGTATTTTTGCTTCTGTCTGAAGTTTTTCAGAAGTAGTCCATAAATGTTTCATTTTCTACTCAGGTGTTCTACCTCTAACATAAATAATGAGTGTCTGTAAAGGTAAGCGTTAAGGGTGAGGGTGAGGGGTGGGGGTGTGAGGATTGCTTTTGGCAAGACGAGGAATGAGGGTTAAATGCAAGAAAGATGTCTGCTGAGATAAAACACTGGGTGGGTAGGTATGTTAAAACCAATTTTGCATCTTTGATTAAAGAACAGTTGTTTTGGACCAGACAGGTCTAAGCAAACACTCTTGGATGATGAGAGAGGCAATCCTGCACTGACCCCTTTTTTTTGCCTGTAAAACGTTGATCCTAGACACTGACCACATCCCCAGTCAGCCACACAGGCAAGGAGGACAGCATGGGGACAAGTGGCTGGCAGCAAGGGATAATTGGATGGCTTCTTTCTGGGGACAAACATGTGTCTTTACTTAGTTTTGATGATTAGTTTTACCTGTGTGGTGCAAAATTGTAGATACACTAATTCAGATAGCTGGGTAAAATTGAAGGTTTAATTTTCATCCAGTGGAACAAAAAGAAGGTAATGTTTAATTTCTCTAGAGATTCAATTTTTCGAAAATTACATACAATATTATTTTGTGAGAAGAAAATTTTTCTACAGTATGCTCATTTTCTGATAATGTACACAGGTCTATAGCATGCCTTGGAATTAAGAACTAATTTAATCAGTCATTCTTTGTGGCCTGTGGCTGAGATGTAGTTTAATATGACAAACTTCAAACTTCTATTTTATCCAAGGCATCTTCAACTAAGGAGCATTCAGTGAATATGAGGAGAAGAAATAGGGGTGCTTGTCTTCATCTCATTGGTTAATAGATTACTCTGTAATGTTGATGGATATAAGACAACTTTTCCCTGGGTTCTGTTTGGAAAGAGACAAAGTGTGGAAGGTATCTTTTCAGCTTTATACCGGCTAGTGTTTATATTTCAATGCCTTAGAAAGCCTCGAGCAGCCTTGAGAGGTAGCAAGGGCGATCTAGCACTTTAGCAGCTCTAAAATCGGTACCTGTATCAGCTGCAAAGCAAATACCATCAGCAGAAGCAAAGAGGGAGAAATATAGCTCCCTGCTCGCTCAATTCCCTGCAGTTAGAAGCTTTCAAATGAGACAGACAACCAGAGATGTTCACAGAAAAGTAGGTGAGCTGAGAGAGGGGAGCCTCCCCTCGACCATCTTTTATTCGGAGAAGGGGAAAGGGGAGGACTGGGGACATACCCGGGGTGAGCGGCCAATCAGACACTGCTGAAGAGTCTGAGTTACATTTGGCTTTGCCCGCGCTTGGAACAAAGGAGCTCGGAGCACATGGGCAGGAGCACGTGTCTTTGGGAGGGGGAGGGGAAGCTTAGAACAGGCAGCAACAACAAAGTGCTGTGGTTGATGACAGAAAGCTCTGCAGATTGTCATACCTGTCTGTTACGTGTCTTTATTCAGGTTTTTATGCCTGACTGCTTAGGAAATAAGTCTTGTCTCACATGAAAAGATGTATGCGGGATCTTGGGTGGTTCGGATGGTCGGGACGGACGGAGACGAGAGATCTCTGAAGTCAGATCTTGGAACATGCGGTTTATTGCAAAGGGCGTGGGTATAGGGGCACTGCTTAGAGCTGCCAGCTGCAGCTCGGAGCAGGCCCAAGAGAGCAAGAGAGTAAGAGTAAGAGCAAGTAAGTAGAGTGGAGCGAGAGATAAGTAAGAGAGGAATGAGAGTGTGAGTAGAATGAGAATGGAATGGTGAAGTCCTGGTTACAATACAATAAATCATCTTCTGTACTGAATATTCTAATTGTCACTAACCAATCTAATACAAGATACAAATCCTATAGCATTTACCTACAGCCTATAAGAGTTCTTATATTACCATAGAGTGTTACATCTTAACTTCTAAAAACTACTCTTTGGACCCCTTCTGCTGAGCTAGTAGGGTCTGCTCTGACCCTTGGACCTGCCTGCAAGCAGAGGGTATTGTTCAATCAAGAGGGGATTACCTTCAGTCGGCCATACCATTGTTTTCCAGTTGTTCAGTAACTAGGACTTGGTAATTCAAAGGTGGCTTTCATTTCGATGTTGCTTATAGTTTTCATATTTCCAAAATCTTTTGTCAGGCAATCATATTTATAAGGCTTTCCTGTTTCATCTTCCCCAACAGATGTATTTCCCCACTTAAGACAGTTCTGGCCTTTAATATAAAAACTTTCCCTCTTATACTAATATTTATTTAGTGCCATTTGTTTTTCCTGGTCTTTGTGTTGTGAATCTGGGTTCTGCTTGACCACATACGTAACAGAGTCTCATGAAAAGTAGAAGAGTAAGATTTGGAACTTGCTCTGATTCCTTGCCTTTTGACACAATGCACAGTTGAGGTTTTTTACTTACAAAATGCACGAAGTCCAAACGTAGTATTTTGCCAGAATCAGTGAGGATTGTTGACCTACTGTCTGTGATTGCCGTGGAGAAACCCTTCTGGAGTTTTTCTCCCTAAGTGTTATGCAGTTGCGGTTCCAAACAAAAGTGAAGTTTGTACCTGAGTAACCGTGAGTGATGAGAGCTCCCTGATCTACTCAAAGACTGCAGTTTTCCTCCAATTTGTGGTTCTGCTGACACACTGGGTTGGTAAGAAAACTACTGCTTTTCAATGAGTAGCATGGTACTCTTCATCCAGTGAACTCACTGACTGCTCCCTCTTGCTTGATCCTCTTAGGAGAAGCATTAATTGACTCTAATTATAGTAGCAGGAGGTGATAACCTCTTTCTTGTCATGTTTGATTTCACAAAGCTCTGGGGCGTGCTGCTGTTCAGTGCCACGCAATGACCAGAGATGCTCTGAAGGTCTGGCAAGAAGTAACTGATAGTTGTGGGGTTGTCTTTCCTAAGAAGAAGATACTGCTCAGCCTTGAAGGAACTCTTGCATTCAGAGTTAGACCTTACAAGATAATAAGCTGCAAGGGAAGCTCATTAATAAACCTGATGAGTTGAAAAGTGAGTGCAAGGTTTCTGGAAGCCCTCTCTCTGTGCAATTGTCTTCCTAGCTAACATTTGGAGCAAATATAACATGGAGATGTCATCACTATTGGCCACCCACCCAACTTCTCTCCCCTGAAAGTCCAGAAAGATGAATCATCACAACAGGAGTTACCTAAAATTGGTATCCAGATGTTCTGGGTGCAAACGGCAGATGCGGCTGTTGAAATGCAGGGAAGCCTGCAGGGGGGAAGCCAGAAATTAGGATAGCTGATGATGAGACCATCATCTGGCACTAATGTCCAGGTTTTGCTATCTAATAGGGGAATGCAGAGGAGGGTGATTTATCTTAAATGTCAGTTCATGAACACAGTGATTAAAGTGCTTACACTGGAAGTGAGATTTTGGTAAAATGCTTTTCTTTTCCACAGAGTTTCAACTCTACTCTAAATTAAGTGTTTTAGGAGTTAAGTGATTAGAGTGCCTAGAAATCAGTGGAAGAGTCTTTCTGTGCCATTCTCTTCTATATTTTAAATGTAAGTAATTATGAGAGTACAAGTCCATTCCTTTGTCTCACTCCAGCCTGTAGAATCCAGACAAGACACAACGTGAGAGGTTTTAAAAATAAGCTAGAAATGTTCATGCACACTATCCATCTAGACATTAATGCTATTCATATTCCTATTGTATTGGTGGTTCTGACACATATGAGTGTTTCTCACAGCTGTGCTGCTCCATTTCATTTTGTCTGAGAAATAATGAAGGTAAGCACGAGAGTGATGCTGTCCTTAGTGGGCAGGTTTGGAACCCATAGAAATGATGAGTTGTCCTTGGGGCTAGTGAGAGCACATTTGATTGCTTGCAGGCATAGGGCCTCCCAGCCTGGGCAGCGCTTCCAGGATTTATCCCTAAGAGGCAGATGAGCTTGGTTAGGAGAAGCACTAAGTTTTGAGAGACCTTGCAGATGAGTATAAAAGGATTTTGATATTTTATGGGCCTAGGTTAGCAGATGGCAGATGCAGTGCAGTACACATTCATGTAGAATAAATAATGAATCTTAGAGAAAAGAATAAGAGGAAACATCTGCTGAATTGAAACAGGATGTATCATATTGACCGAGAGAAGAAGAGCAAGTTACCATGGAGAAATTCTCAAAATGGGCAATACAGAGAGCAAAAATGCTGTTACTGCATATTATTTTAATTTTTTTTTTTTTTGTTAGAACACAGTGTGTTCATTTAGGGGTGTATGATTGCTGTGCAGGAATATATATTAGTCTACTGGCATAAAGAGCTTCCCCCCACTTGAACACTGAGTTGTAGGGCACCTAGAGCCATACCTTATCCATTGCCCACCAAGGGTGAATTTTTCTGAGAAATGTGCCAGTAATTCAGCAGAGTGAAACAACTCCACCCATCTGCATTAATGTACCAAAAGTGTGATGGTGCAGAAACTTAAATACAAAGCTTCATGTTCAGGGTCAGGATCTAATTGCTCATTCTGTTGAATTCATGTGGCTGAACCCATAAATGAGCCAATTTCTGGCAATGCTGCCTCATGATAACCGGTGAGGTGTTTGCTTTAAACAACCAAATTGTTTGAGTTTTTGAGTTGGTGAAAATGTTACTTTTTAGGGAAACAATCTTGTGGTTCATTCCAGCATTATTGCTGTATATGTGTTAGTGAATTTAATTATTTCTTGGTGTTTCCTGTTACAGAATGTGAAATAAGGTGGCACTGATATTGTTGACAGGTTCAATCTCTGTCTCCTTCCTAGTACTGAATTTAAATATCATTGCTGTAACTGACCCTATGTAAGATAGTTAAAAAAGGGTCAATTCCTATTTTGAAAATCCTATGAACTAATAGTAGAGATACTGGTAAAACAGTTTCAATTTTTGACTTTTAATTTGTTTTGGCTTTGTTTTATGAATGTTCAATCAAAGAACTTTAATACAATGTTAGTTAGCATTAAGCTTGCATATTAGCCAGGAGAAGTTCCATATAATATCATAAATGTTGCACAACTGTATATTGTTACACAAATTTCAGTGGTTATGTAATATTTAAAGAATGTTATTCTGTCACAGTCAGTATTTTTAAACCTTGTATCCAGATACTGTGCTTATTCATATTTTCAGAATAAATAATCCAGCAATCAGTGAGACAGCAATATACTTGTTGTGTATTTTATAAAAATAGACTGACAGGTATTCCAAAATTCCTATCTCAGTTTTCCCATGATCAAAAAGAAAAAAATTAATAATGTGACCTTTACATTAGTATACCACTAATTATTGTAGTTCAAATATTTGGATGCTGACGGACAAGTACCAGAGGATGGAAGGGAGATTTCCTGGACTACTAGGTACAGTGTGTTGCAGTGCAGGAGAGCAGCAACCCTGTGGAAGGGTCTGCACAGATTTCACTTTGAGATACATTGCCTTGATGACAGGATCAAGTACCTACAGAACTGAGTGGTGTTAAGATGACCTCGATAAGTCAAATGAAAATGTGAAGTAGTCTGGAGAACTAAAGGTGCCAAATTCTTCTTAAGACAGAGCTGGTGTCAGCAGCAGCCTTTAAAAGTGCTTGGTTTAGTGGTTCTTTCCTGTCTGTGGCTTAAAATAAAATCAGGAGTTTTTCTTCAAAGTTTTCTTCTTTCAAATAGTGAGAGAAATTTGTATCTCTCTAGTTTGTTACCCTGGGACAGGACAATGAGCATACATAGTTGTTCTGCTTATCCTTTTTTACCTGTGTTTTTTTCCTGCTATCAGGTTTGTTTCTGCCTGGTTCTGTTCTGAGACAGAAGGTGGATGTTGCAACACCTATCTCTCTTCTTTCTTGAAAGCTTAATGTGAATTAATTTCTTCATTTGGTCTCCTAATGACAGAAGTACCTTTAGCTGCAAAGCCATTCACTGTTATCTCAGTAATTTTATGGGCCACTTGCAATAGTTGTATCTAATTCAACACGTTTCAAAAAATAGGAACCTGGTACAAATAAAAAAAAAAAAGAATATTATTTAAAAAAATTTGAAATAAGTGAAAATTACTGGAAAACTTGCTGAATTGCCATGTCATGTTTGCTTGTCTATAAAGTGTCCACTTAAATAAAGACCAGCAAACAGGGAAACAAATGTCTGGGATGTCATTCATAATAAACATAGATGAGCATTTGATTTAACATTCTAGGAAAGCAGGCGCTTTATGATGTTGGGACAAGAAAAAAATTACTAGAACTGGAGAAACATAATGATTGGACAGAGCCAAACTACATGGAGGGGAATATTGAGAATTAAAAATAGTAAGCTTCTCTGTATTATGAATATTATCATGATTAATAAATATTCTGACAAATACTAGGAGGCAGTGAAGATTCTGCTGAGAGTTGTGAAGTTTTCCTTGGAGAACAGGATTTGAAACTCTGCAATATGCTAAAAAGGGTCACTACAGACCCAAGAAATGAGTTTCCACCAAATGTTATTCTATTTTGAACTGTTAATATTTGTGAATTATTGGCAGCTGTGATCTAACAATTATGCCATCTTTCCTTATTTACATTTCCTGTCTGATGTAAAATCTCAGCAGTTACTGTATATCATTTGGCCTTCTTCAGTGCTTTATATTTTTCCATATTTATCCAAGTCAATGAGAAAAATGTTTAAATTGGCATTACAGAATATTCCTGTAAAACAAAAATATTTGCTAATTGAATGTAGAGAAGAGTGACCAAGATGAGACAGTTGTGTTAAAATATCCCTCCTAATGCACAAAACATGCACTTTCCATTTTTTAAACATGATTTTACTTGGGAAATTCTGTTTGAGATGTAGCTGCGAATAAGTTAGTTGAAGACTGAGTTGCCTTTGACAAGATCTGCATGTGTATGTGTACAAAGTGTATTTTATAAATGTATGTGTACATGGCAGAAATGAGATAAATAGCACAAGAGATATATATGTGTGTTTATATGGTTTTGGCAACTTAAGTTGCAATGTTTAGGCCAGTGGTGTCATTTTCCACATTCCAGATCTCAGAAAGGCTTCAAAGAGCTGCTAATCATAAAACAAGCCAAACCTCTGCTTGCTTTGGTAGGTATTTGAGAAATGTCTATGCACACTTTTTCCAGTGGAGAAACCCTGTAAGTTCAAGTGTCTGAGCTGACAGAGCAGCTTGGCAGAAACCCAGGAATGGGGGCTTGGGCTGCCCCAGCCTCTGGTGCCTGGGGCTGTGCTGCCACGCTGGGCACAGGCTGCGCGCACAACCCTCCACAGGCATCAGATGCACTGCAGCCAGGAGGATTATTTGTTCTGGCAGCAGCTGTTTACTCCCAGTCACTGTCTTTTTCCGGGGATTCTCCCTTGCCCCGTCATCTGTAGTAAATCCAAAGATTTCATTTATGCAGTGGAAGGAAGGCCATGGCTGCCTCAGTAGGTTGTGCTGTCCCTGTAACTGAAAAAACCCCAGGTTGAATTCAATAAATCATATCAAAGTATTTCCATATAGACATTTTTATCATCTTTGTTTAGAGGCTCCAAACCATTTGTTAAAATGCAGATAGTCTAACTGAATCTGAATAAGGAGCTGGAGAATTGCTATCAAAACACATGACTTAGTCATAAGGTACCTAACTTATTTTATTGATACATTGCTTAAGTCTACTGAATTAATGTTTAAGTTAGAAAAGCGAAATATTTGGCTATAGGTGAAAAAGGTGTAGGGTTTTTTGTTCTCCTAGTGATTTCATTTCCATGATGAACTTAAACAAGCTTACACTGGTGGGTTTTATCTTACACCACATGGAGCTCCATGTCTCACAAGATCAGGTTGTTATTACACAAACTTTTACTGAATTTGCTCCCTGGAATTTGAAAAGGGGAGAAAATTGGAGGAACATTAGGTAGAACCAGGAAGAGTATTTTTTAGTGGCTGAAAAACATTACACATTAGTGATTTTATTATTTTTCATGTGCAATATGACATCTTGCCTATTCAACCACTGAAAGACATATTATATGAAAACTCAGTGAATGTGTGCAAAAATATTTGCAGTTGTAGGGTACTCATAACAATCACGTATTCAAATAGTAGGTGTTTTAATGGATCAAGCTTTGGGCAGGGGCTAAGGATACATGATCTGCTTTCCTACCACTACTGACCTTCTGTAAATCTTGACAGGTCCATTCTCCTGTTCTTTTTACCATAATTTACAGTCGAATACAAAGGAAAACGTCTCTGGAACAAATAGTCAATCTTCAGCATTCAGAGCATGTCCAATATAAACCCCACCCTAATCTTGACTAGAACTTCACCACCATGTGAAAACACACATCGTTACTAACCCTGTAGTAGGTCCTGAAGCTGGTTTCAGGTTCAAGAGAGAAAATGCCTGCGTAAAACTTGCTCTAGGACGTTAAAGGACTGTTGTAGGAAAGTTTTAAAGCCTGCAGTGCCTGGCAGCACAATCACTCACGTGTCAAATAATTAATTAATGTTCCTCTTTATTGCATTCTGTGCCCATATATAGAAACAACCCATACCACAGCCCAGGGGTTTTAATGATGTTGCAATAGAAGTGTCCTTGACCGTTTTATTCAGGGGTTCCTTCTTGGAGCTTGCCAGGGCTGGTAGAGCCTCTTGCTGCTTCAGTAGAAGGCCACACATGGCTTCAAAAAGGCCACAAGAACTCCTCAGAAACTGAGGAACAGCTGGATTGGGAATTTCCCTTCCTCCTTTGCTTGTTCCCTACCTTTGTTTTCCTAGCACTGAACATAAACCAAATGCTACTGCCTGAGCCTGCCTTGTGCTGGTGCCTGGTGTGTGCTTAACCTGGGAGTCAAGCACTGCCTGTGCAGACATGTGGTAAGTGACAGTCCCACCTTCCAGAGCTCATGATCAAAAGATATTCAATGCCTATTTAGGATTTTGGTATCTTCAGTCTGGTGCCTGAAATTTCTCAGCACAAAGCAAAACTAAATAAAAGAGTATTAAACATCGTGTTGCTGTGAAGCCAGCAGTCTGTGTGCTACTGCATATGGTGATACCTGCATAGGCATTATATAGTCATGTGGGTGCAACCTGTACTTGAGATTTTAATGGTACTACAGTAAAGGAAGTCCATCATTTAAAAGATGCTTAAAATATATTTGGAGAGGATAAATTGTGGTTTACTGTGCTGTGAGTCAAATGAGAAATGGTCCTCAAATTAGCCAGGCCACATGGCTGGGGTTTTGTTCAGCATGGATAATCAAAAATGTTGAATTCTCATCACAGTGACAAGCTAGAAGTACAGCACTTTTTGATCTTCTGTTTTGATTTTGCATTCTCTGCAGAGCAGCAGCCCATGCATCTGTAGGCACCCAGCTCAGGAGGGCCAGCTCCTGTCCCCTCCTGCTTAAGCCACAGAGGTGAATCCCTGTGGTCGTGTTTTCCTGTTAAAACACACAGCAGGTCATTTTGTCCTATCAAATCCACTGGTTTGCTATCATTTACTCAGAAAGATGGCAGGAGTGTTTGCTTTCTTGTTAGAGCTATAGTAATTTTCATTGACTCCAAGATATTACTGAATTGTTTTGTAAGACCAAATATTTACTCTGATAACTACTTCTTTCACTATATTAGTTTTGGAGGTGTTTGAAAGTGTGTTCATTTTTGACTGCAAAAGATGGTGGGTCATAGTTATTTCCCTGTGTTACCTACTTAATTTCAGAATCCCCAGTGGGTTTCTGTCCTGCAGGATGTCAGGATATTTATTCCTTCAGTTGCCCTCTAAAATTCCTCTCTGACATTGCTGGAAAGTCTTTGGGTTCGTTTCCTTCAGGATTTGAGGTAACACACATTCAGTGTTCTTTTCAGTGCTGCTGGTAGAAACATTCACCTGGTAGAGGTTAGAAACTTATTTTTAGAGACACAGGCCTGACCTAAAGGCAAAATATAGAAATCAGTGGAGCTCAAAATTGACTTTGCTGCTTTTGTGAGCTGTCTGCATGTGCCACAATCCCTGTGTTACAGTGGTCTGCCGGGGGTCAGAGCACAGGTCTGACTGGTGGGCTCATCATCGCTGCCCTGTAAGAGGCTGCCTGCGAGGACAGGACGGGGTCACGGGGAGCAGCACAGAAGGACAGCATGGGGTGCGAATCTGCTCGAGAGCACGGAGCCCACACCTTGAATCTGTGAGTTGGCTTCTTGCCTGTCTGGTAACTTAGGCCAGGATGGGCTAATCTTTGGAGGCATGTGGACTGCCTTCGGATTTTGGGGGCCTGCTGGCACCACCCCAGGACCAGCAGCTGCCCCGTTTTGCTTATGCTCCCAGGGAGAGGTGGTGGGACAGACTGACATGGGCCCTGAGCTGCCCGATGCTGATGTAAGCTTTTAGCAGCACAGCACTCTCTAGCCTGAAGGTGATTACATTTCTGGCAGAATCAGGATATTTAAGATTAATTCAGAACTCAAATGATTATTAGTAATGTTGCAGTGAGATAGTGTTTATGGGGAAAAGAGGTACTTTTCAAAGTTATCAGAGCACTAAATGGAGGAAGAATTCCTGGCTTCACTGAGCATCTCCTAGACTTCAGCCTTTTTTTTTTTGCTTTTTTTTTTTTAGATTGGTTGTGAACATCCTAAGTAGGTCAGTGTATATTTCAAACATTTCACAAAATGCTAGAGCTTTTAAAGCCTGATTAGGAGAGGTTACTAAATGCTTGCTTTTGGTGTTTGCTCCTTTGTTCAATGCATCGGGTTTTAGTTCGTGTTCTTTGTATCTTTGTTAGCTTTGTATCTTTGTAGCTTTTTTACTTGTGGAACAGATTGCAAATTATTTTTGCCAGTATTTTTTAAAAAGTCTAAATGGCTTGGAATTTTTTTTTGCTTTGGTTTTTTTGATGCAATGGCTTTTACTACTTGGCAACATTATATTATAGAGTGAAGCTTTCTGTTGTTTCTCATTTCTGTTTCATAATACTTCAATACTTTTTAAAATGTCCATTAAATATAATGATTTTGCTTTACTTACTCCCTACACTGGACTGCTGAGACTCATATAATCTTTTCTTTCCCACTCAGGAGTTCTGTTTTCCTTTAGAAGGAAATTCTTATTTAGAAGAATATTTTTCATGTCTGATAGCCTTCTTTGCTCTCTCCCTCATACTGCCTTTTGGAGATGGAGAACTAAGGAGACTTATTAGTCTGATTTTGGGTTTGGGGGTTGGTTTTATTTTTATTCTCTTGCTGTGCTTTTAATCAGGCCTTTCTCATATGATATCTTCATGAAGTAGCCTGACACAAGCACATATTTTAGTGCTTTAATCACTCAGGCTTTCTTTTAGCTAACTTCCGTGTTCTTATGTAATTCCTCTCTTTAACAAGTAAAACAGGGATGGACTCTGTACATGGGGCCAGGCATTTTCTTCAGTATTGTGTTGAACAGCAACTATTGGAGGTGGAGAGGAAGACCTGGGCTTGTCAAGGGAAGTGGGAATGCACTTTTCAAAGGGGAGGGGGATCAGAGGGAGAAGCAAGTGGCAGTAGAAAATACCAGGTTCAGGTTACTTTGAAAAATACAGGATAATTTAGTCCTTGTGGGAAAGAAGAGAGAGACAGAAAGAAGAGAAACCAAAGGGGATGAGAAGAAGAGAAGTTGATAAAGACACTATATCTGTTACAAAGTGGATGGACACTATATGGGAGCAATAGGAAAAAGATTCAGTCATCCCTATTAACACTGAAGCGCTCATAAGACTTTGATGCCAAGGGTAGGACTCCCCCACAGTGGTAGTCCCTCATCAAAGCTTTACATAATATGTCTGCTTACAACCTTATTTATATTTGTCATGAATGGAGGTGCAAAACTATTTAGTAATAGATCCCTTAGTAAAGAGTTACTTAAACTTGAATTCGCATCCCTGAGTGAAATGCTGTTGATCTGACTCTAGAGCTGAAGGAACTCAGAGTCCTCTGGTGGTCTGAAAGTCTGTATAAGAAAAAAAATATGAGTAACATATATACTTTCATAATATTTATACAGCTGTAAGAGTTTTACTTTACTTAAAAATTTCAGCAACTTCATGTTATCCAGAAATATTTCCATCAGCCTTTTGAACAACGAGCCTAAGATGATGTGAATCTTAGCCCAAAGCCCATGCACATAACACGTTGTATTGTGAGTTGATAGATCTGAACACCCGTTCCTTATTATTGCCTTTATTTTTTCTTTCTGAAGAATATTTTCTTTGCTGCCTTAAAACTGATGCGATAATCAGATCAATTGCATTAATCTGTGTTCCTGAAAGATAGGACAGACATGTATTGTAGCTGCAGATGTTATGAAAGTTTGACAAAAAATGTCTCATAACTTCTGTAGTGTTCAAGGTCATAGAAAAAAAATTCTCACATAGAGCAGGAACTTGGTTTTAGCCTGTGAGTCATAAAATAGAAGCTGTAAAACAAGTCTGTGAAATATAGTAGAAGAATATTAGTTGTTTTCAACTGACAATTCATTTTGTAGGTACTGAAGTAGACACAACTCTGTAGCACCAGTCATTCCTTCAGAGAGAGAAAGTGTATGGTCAGCATAGACTAATGTCTTTTTGTGTGGAAAGGTTTTTATTCCATTAGTAGAGTAGCTTGTTGAAATAATAAAATATGTACTCTTCACCTCTTATTTTCATTTCCTGATGTATGATTGCTTGAACTGCTGTTGAGTAAAATTTGCAGCAAATGTTCTTTCTTGTTCTCATTTGATATAGTTCACACTCCATTAACATCCTGATAGAGAGAAGGACGTTACTGCATAACTTTTTATTTTCTTGTACCTCTGAGGTGACTTTGGGATACCATACTGTGACTGCAGAATATCACACAGATTTTAGATAGTGTCAGTGCAGGGGGATGAATTCTTCAGTGATACTCAGACTTGAAATAAATTTAATAATCATATTTCAAATTAATTGCTTTGTTTAATTTTTTAATCATGAGATTACAGCTGAATTTATCCTATTGTGCACATGTCTACTTGAGCACTCACACTGTGAATGCCACTCTGGTTCTGGCAAATACTTTGCCTGAGTGTATCTGCAGCCCCTTGTTTAAAGGAGACTATTTCACATTGGAAATAAAAAATCACTTGTTCATGACATTGGAAGAGAAAGGTGATTTTCGTAAAAGCAGAATTTACTTTTTCTATTTCCAGTTGATTAATACAGTTAAATATTATTTATTTTTCAGATGAAGCATTCTTTTGCATGTGTCTGTAGTCATTTCTTCAGCACAGATTATATAAAAGTGATGTTTGTATTTGAAAAATTGTCTCTTATACAGGTAGGAAACAACTAGACTCTGTAAGTCATGTGATGGAAGGGAGATACTGAATACAAGATTAGTTTGAATACAAACAATGGTTAAAGAGGTAAAGATCTAAAGACAGATACCAAAGGACCTGTCTGGATGGAAAAGATAAGGTGACATAGATCACTTTAATGAGCGTTTCAGCTGAAATTCAGAATTAAAGTGCCTAAAATTGGCACCAAGAAATGCTGAATGCTTTTCATTCTTTTTAACTGAAATGAAAATAGAACTTCTTTTGTCATCTGACAGGGATGTGTTTATCAATCTGAATACATGGCCTGTCAGAAGCAATAAGCATTTGCAGATTCCTTTGAGGTCACTTGGAGTTGAGGGATAAGCAACCTTTTAAATCTACTCTGAGTGTCTGTGACAGAGTGCATGAGCCTTGGGGCAGGTGGCGTAAGGAAAGGGTTAATTAAACAAACCTCTGCAAAGGGGCCAGCAGCTTATTCTTATCTGAGGATCTGCAGGGCTATTGGGGTGGATCCATGGTGTCTGTGACTCTCTCCAGTCTCTGTCAAGTGAAACAGAGGAAAGGGATTAAAATGAGGCTTGAAGAAGCCTGGCTATTAATGGGAAGACTGAGATCCAGCAAACTCAGGGACAGGGGTGCCCACGTATGGAAGATCTTATTTAAGTCGTCTGTAAGTTGGCATCACTCTGTTACAATAAGAAGGGGGTTGGTAACAGCAGAAAGGTGTTCCACGGCGTCACATTGGCCATCAGACTATACTTCCTTTGATTCCTTTGTGATTTGGGTGCTCTAGACCAGCTGCATGTGCTCAGAGGAGACTTGAACTGATGCTGCTCTGATCTACTACCCTTGTCCTGCTTTTTTAACTGACTTTGTCACAGAGGCTGCAGACCAGAGCCAAGCTCTCTTCTTATCACCTGTTTGATTCCAAGGCAATATGTAAAAAGTGTTTTTTATCTGCAAAACAAACCACAGAATAAGGCAAACCCCTTGGTGACATACCTGTGCTATTTTAATGTTTGAGTGTGGGTAATGTAAGCAGGTTTCACCGCACACTGTGACTTCTGCAATACCTCAGCAGTAAACAGTATTGGTAAGAACCGCTGGCTTCCAAGAAGATCAAGAAAGGGAAAAATAAGGACGCTGAAGTAATATTTTACTTTGTTAATAAATGTTTTCATTTCAGTTTTTCTTAAAACAATCCTTTCTAGGATTTGTATTTTGGATTCCTAATGTCATTGTACAACAAGCAACTCTTAATTAGATTTGAGAGTCCTGAAAATCAGATACCAGTCTTTTTGGTAGACAAAACATGAGGTATTTTTTGCCTGTGATTTAGCTGGATTTGAAGTTGATATATTTGAAGACTGACCTGAGTCAACTCTAGTGGGAATAAATCAGAAGGTTCTGTTATGGGCTTTGTGTCAGATGGTGCTCAAGATCTAATTTTGTAAATCAGAAGCCTTATAAGTCTCAGTTCATGCTAGCAGCCATGTGAAGAATTGCTGAGACTTTCTCAGCACCTCATGGGGCACTGCAGCCTTTGACTAACTGTTTTCTTGGCACCTCTCTGAATCTGCCCAGCATGAAGCACTGTCTAGGGAGGAGAATTCCTGCATCTGTGTTCTTGATTGTGTTTTGATTCCTGTTTGGTTAGTTCAGAAAACCAAGATTTTGCCAACTTACTGTGTCTTGACTTTTATCAGTTTTTCATCCTAATTTCTTAGAAAACAGCCAAACACACTGCAGAAGTATGGCAGCCCCTTACTCATGTGAGAGGAAAACAAAGACTTGTCACTGCACACAGCATGCCTGAGCTGTGATGGAGGAGCGCGTCCCAAGCTGTGTGCCATGAACACACGACTCTCGGGGCAACCACTCTCAACATACTCAGTAAGTCCCTTGAAAGGCTGGGGAGATTGGGAAGAAAGCCTTTATTTGACTTCAGGGTTGTGACTGAGCTGTTAGATGAGAATTTGGTTTCATCTTGGACTATGGGTAAGCTGCAATTTTTGTTAATAAACAGACATTGTGTGAAACTTCTGAAGAAGATAATGGGTCATCCAGACACCTTTAACTGATTTAGGGCTTCTTTGTCATTATCTTGGATTTCTGTGCACTTCATAGGATTACGTAAGAAATAGCAGGTGATGTCCTGATTTTTTAAAAGAAACTTTCTGAAAGATCAGGAGATGTGGCAGACCACCAATTTGAGCTGATTGCATCAAGTAAGACCTCAGTACTCATTATGGCAAATTTCATTCCATATATACAATACTACACTTCCTTTCGTATCTCTGGAAATTTTACTTTTTCATATGTACCCATGAGGAAAAATAAGTTACTTGTGCTCTTTGACAGCCTCCTGTAGTTTTAACACTTGCAGCTAACTTACAGTTCATGTTTTCTTCATGATTTGAAGTGTTTCCTTATTACTTCTGCTTCCTCGCTCTCCTTTTTGTTTTGCTTGTCTGCTGTAAGAAAAAGTCTTCCAGTTTTATCTGGTGTGATCTTTTAGGAAGCTTCAGTCTCTTAGTAAACAAAAAGCATTGAATTCTATTTGGATGAAAATTCTTTTTACTCTAATTTTTGTGTAATGCATGCATTGCATTTTGACTCCTAGAATTTCTGAAATACGACTAATATGATACTGTCTAGAAATGACCGGTATTAAGCAAGCAGCCTTAAAGTAAATGGTGCATTTGCTGTGTGACTGCAAGTTTTGAGTCCCTGCTAATAAAATAGTCCTGGGGAGGCATTAAATTCCATGAGAGCCTTTACTTCTTCTATCTTTCAGAACACCTCAAAAAGTTTGTTCTTCTTGCTGTACCAGCTCAAGTAACTTTCACTTCCTAGCAAATCCTTGCCTGGAAGTTGACAACCCCTTAATTGCCTGTATCTGACTGTATTTTTAGGAGTGACTCTGTGTCATAACTCACCCATCTGCACCAGACCCCCATGTGAGCAGTGTCATCAGTTTCCATCAGAGCACTGGAGTCAAAGTAGGACTAGTTTGGCTCAAACTGAACATCAGCTGTTTCCCTAGGCTTCCGAGATGGCATTTATTGTTTAAATAAAGAGTTAAAATGACCATCTATGTGAGATGTTGCTGAGTAGCCACGTGGATTATGTCAAGCCACTAGGAAAATGACCATTTTTCATAAGATTAATAATGCTGGAAAAGGAAGTGCAGGCTTTGTGATTGAAGGCAGCTGTTTAGTGGCAGAACATAATCCTGGGGACAGCTCATAGGAGCTGAGCCTTGCTCTGGTTTGTCAGCATGGCCTCTATGTCAGTTCACTGTGGAAAGGAGGTGATGTTCTTGCCAGGTCATGGTGCTAAGCTTGCACAGTGTTTCTATTAACGATGTTATTCCTAGTGGCCTGGTAAAATAGGAGAGGGTGTGCATGAAGTAACATGAAGTAGTTGGACACACCAGATGTTTCTGGTCTGCTGCTGCACTGGTGGCTCAGAAAGCAATCTGCAAAGTTGTGGTAGGGGCTTTGTGCCCTTCTGTCTGTCCTGAACTTGGGAAAAGCCCTTTTTTCAGGGAAAGTAAAAAATGAAGGTGCCTCATGTCAGAGGAAAACACGTACTTCAGCTCCATACTCCAAAATACTGGGTCTGGCTCATAGATTTACTTGCAATTACAACACAGAGTATTTTACTGAGGTGACTTGTAAATAAGTATTTCAGGCAAAGATCCAGCAGCTCACTTTTATCTATTATTTACTGATGTCTGAAGAACAGAATAAAAATCCCACAGGCACTTAGGTTTTGTGCAACATTCTCTGTATAATCCCACAAACTATATCCAAATTCTGTTTCACTGTATTTTTGTGCAAATGTGCATGTTTCGTAAGAATAAATGAGTGATAGTGTTCATAATAATATTTTTCTGTTACCTTTTTTAATATCTTACTTATAGTCTTGGACAATTTTCAATTTGCTGCGGAATTTAACAGTCTGGAGAAAAACTGGTGTCTGTGTAGAATAGAATAGACTATTTTCAGTTGGGAGGGACCTACAATGATCATCCAGTTTCAACTGCCTGACCAATTCAGGGCTCACCAAAAGTTAAAACCTTGTCCAAATGCCTCCTAAACACTGACAGGCTTGGGCCATCTAATGTTTTGTGGCTTGCTTTGAAGGTCAGCTGTGAGGTCTGGGTCTGACTTGGAGGAAGGAGAAAAGCAGATCTTGCTTTTAAGCAGTCAGCAATTACCCTGTGAAGTATGGGTAATGTAGAACTTGACACTTACAAAGGCAACAATATGCTCACTTATATATTGGTTTGTTGTTCAAATGTTACCCTCTGAGTGAGAGAACTATAATGCTCCTCCTTACAGCCTCAATCAGCCTTGGCTCTTGCATGCAGCTTTAAAGTCACATCTGTTTGTTGTGGTCGATTCCAAGGTAGGAAATTTTACAATATATGTCATGCTTGCAGTTTAAATTAAGAAATAAGTAAATAATTTCCATTTGTTCTTGATTATTTTTCTTTTTTATTTTGTTTGTTTGTTTTGTTTGTCAGTGGTTTTTTTGTTTAAGTTTTAACTTTAAAGTTTTAAATTTTAACTTCATGATATGGTAATCATATCCACCACATTTTTACTAATGTCAGATACATACCTATATATGTATGCTTTGAAACCTTCTTATACTGCATAGTTCAGCAAGGCATTTGTAAAACTTGCACAGTCTAACCACTGAACATACAAAGGTTCAGAGCACTTGTGCTTCCATGCTGCTGGCAAAATAAGAAAAGTTGTTGAATAAATTCTATAGAGAACTACTGTTTTAAGAAAGAGATTCTTGTGGTTCTGTGAAAAAAATATTCCACATAGTACAGAAGCTGTAGCTAAGTTAATATGTTTCAATTCCATTTTAACCTTTTCAAAAATCTACGCATTTTATGAGTTCTGGGTGATAGCTATTTCCTTCTCAATAGCAATTTTTGTCTCACACTCAAAAACAAGTGCATAAAACAAGAAAATTGGAACAGACCAAATCATACCATCAGCTTAAAAACCTGCCTCATCCACCAATAAAGCTAAAGCCACAAACACGCAAAACTGTTTGTCATCTGGTATCTAAATCCAGGAGAAGATGTGTAATAGGAGACTAATAGTAAAGGTCTCCTTTTAAAATCTTTCTGAAATTACCCTAATATGCAATGGAAAATCTGATTTTAGAAAAGATAGAAATACTGTCATGAAAAATTAGTTTATGTACAGTTTTATTGTATATGTAGTTTATAAAATGTTGAAGTTCTTTTTTTAAACTCTGATTCATTCAATTAGACTATGCATAAGACTCTCATCTAACACCATTATATCAGGTGCTGGACCAAAGAAGGAAAGCAGTAATCTCAAATCAATGTCCCTAATATGGATACCAAATAGTTTGTTCTCTTAATAAGAGGATTTATCCTTTTTTCTTAGTGCATAAAATTCACTTCCTCTTTGTTCGCATGTTTAAGTTTTACACTCTAGCCTTGAAATACCTCTGAAAACACTGTACAAAGAGCTGGTTCTGGGCAGTGCTCAGTTGCTCACCCTCTCTCTATGTCTCTCCTACAGCTTTCGTGCTGATTATTGTGCTATCTCCATTAAATGCTTATTCCTTGTGTCACCTTTAGCTGAAATGAAAAAAATCATAATCATAACTGAGTCAAATGTCCAAATGAAAAAGTGGTTTGTCTGTATGCAAGGACAGCAGTGTCCTCGATCCCATGGACATGGCCAAGAGGTTGAGAGGAGGAATCAATGCCCCCTGCTTAGCACTCATTAAACCTCATCTGTACATTGCCCAGTTTGGTGCCCTCCAGTGCAGGCACACACCACAAACCAGAGGGCCCGAAGGCGCTGGGGCCGGAGCAGCTGCCCTGAAGGGAAAGCTGCAGTAGCAGGGCTGGCTCAGATGGGGTCAGAGGCACCTTGGGGCACCTTGCAGCCCTTTAGGTCACAGTGAGGACGTGACTGCTGCTTCCTGCAGTATATGGTGAGGGGCCAGAGACAACAGACAGAAATTGGAATGAGGGAGATTCAGAGTGGAATTGAGGAAAACCTTTTCCACCCTGAGGAGGGTGAAGCAGCAGCACAGGTTGCCCTGGGAGGTTGTGCAGATTTCATCCATGGAGGCTTTCAAGGCCTGAGCAGCTTGGTCTGACCATGCATCTGCCCCAGTGTCAGCAGGAGGTTTTCCTAGGGGAAGGATTTCCCACATCTTTAGTCTTGGTGCTCTGTTCCTTGGTGGGGATTCAAGTTAATTTCTTCTCCTTTGTGCCTTTAGCATCCCAGTTTCTTGCAAGGTCTCCGGCACCACTGCTACTCTGATCCCAAAACCTTTTGCAACTGTGATGGTGAGAGGCTGGCTGCACTTTTGCAGTGCAGGCATTCCTGAATAATCTCCACAAATCTTTCATGATTCACTGTCACTTTTTTTAAGAGTCCAAGTCCAAGTTACGTATTATTGTAGAAGTTGCTTCAAAGCTTTAAAATGGACATAGAGTGAAGTTAAATGAAGAGACATGGGATATTTTCTTACAATTTCTTGATGTGTTGCTGTGATAAAGCAATGACATAACTGGCTAAACACAAGTAACTTCCACAAAACAAAGAACATCTCTGGCATCTAACATGGGGTCCTGCCAACACTGGTACCATCAAAGAATTCTATTGCTTTTTACTGAGCTTGAAGTTAATGAAAATTTAATGAGTTGTAATTAAGGACTGAAGGAATTGAAGATTCTTTATCAAAGTTTCCAAATTCTGCTTGGTGAATAACAGTAATTGGCAAATGCAAACATATTGATTGATCCTTTATCCTAATTGCTGTTCTGTAAGTGGAATGAGCATTTCCCCCCCAGATTAACAAAAGATCACTTTTGATGGTTTAATTAACTGTTCTTCAAATTCTTAATTAATCTAAAATTAACCTTCTGTGACAATTATGCACCTTTAAAAAAAAATTCCTTCTAACATAAGCTATAGAGGTGTACACTGACTTGGCAACCTACCATTAGCTTGCAAAAGAGAAGATTTATGGCTGGAAAACGCCAGCTGCACCTGTTGTTTTTGCTGAACAAATCACCCTGAAATACACCATCACTCCAGCCTGCCACTACATCATTTGTATTGCTAGGAAAGTGGTTTTTTCTGCATCAATAGTATATATTTTTTAGAAATGAGTAAAACCACACAGTTCCCCAAAGTCTAACTGGCATGTTTGTGATTTTACTAGAGTCTTATGAATCACTGGTAAAATAACACACTTCGATTAATGAGTAATATTAGCTATAAAGTGTCTTAAATAAGATCACAGGATGTGGTGTTTTTAACCTCTCATAGAGCAAATCTCAGATCTGTGCTTTGCAGATTGCATGTCTCCATGAGCACCCTGTTGAAATTTGACTTTGTATTCTTCATAGTCACCAAAATAAAAAGACTAGCCAATTATAAACTTTCTGGAAATAATGGATGGTTATCACAACTGTGGTCAGAGAGGCTTCAGGGGATCACATTGGTGTGCCACCTGAGCATAGATTTAAGGGAATTTTGTGCTGGCTCCCTCTGGTCCCGAGGCTTGCTCAGGGATGAAGGGGTCTCTTCCCTAATGTTCTGCCGGGGATTTGGATAGGGCAGTCAAAGCTGCTCCACAAAGGAAGTCCTCAGGGCAGCTGCTCGCAATCATGACAGCAGGCAGATGGACATACCTCTTGCATTCACCACAGCCCATTTTTGTAGCAACTTAGTATCATATATTCTCACCTACTTGAAAATATGCCTAATGTGGTACAGCCATGATAGCTGGGAGAATTTCTCCCTTTTTTTATCCTAATGTCTTTCCCCTCTTCTTTGACCCAAATTGCCTCTGTCTCCAGCAGGTTCCCTCACCATCACATGTCCAGTGCACCTGGTGGGTGATATCAGGCTGCAAACTGCAAGGCTTTCTTTTTTGACAGGCTTTGTAGTGTATTTAGAACAGTAAAACTTGATGCTCAGTCAAATAAATGGAGACAACAACCAAAGAAGCAAATCTAACTGCAGAGTCTGGTGGCTGAGATAGAGGTGGAACCAAGGCTGATGTAGACTGTAACAGCTGCTGTAAAATAAGCCATAGTTCACTTAAAAAGTATAGGATTAAATCCTGAATCTGGACCAGACTCATGTTATGTGGTTAGGTTCCACCAAATTAAAATTACCTGTGCAATTACCTTTGAGTGTAGAACCCTAAATAGGTGGCTTTAATAACTAGAAAAATTGTTATTAAGGGATACGTGATCTTATTAGTGACAAAATAGACCAAAATAGAGGTAGTCACTGCTTGTGGAAGAAGATGGCTAATTTGTTTGTGCTGTAGAAAACTGTGGAGAGCTTGGAAGGAAAGGTTTAGGATAAAAATGTCCAGAGCATCATTAATCAAAGAAATATTTTTCCTTTTTTTTCTGTTGTCAGGTAATAGTGCTCTTCAAAAGTATTAAGGTGTGTGTCATACTTCTTGGCAGTTGACTGGCAATGGGGATTATTTTATTCAGTGGAAGACATTGCTTTATGTGAAATAAACACTAAGGTCTCATCTTGAGACCTGAAAGTGTTACTTGCTTAAAGCTACCTTTATGGTCACTGCCTCCATTTTCCCTATGTTTTATGGCTGTTAGCTTTGCAGAGTTGTTATATTTAAAGGAGAAGGCAGTAGTTTTCTTTAGGTTTAGGCATTATCTGGGACTTACTTGAATTCCCAATTGCAAAACTTCATTTTGACATGGGAGTAAATAATTTACAAACTTGTCTTTAAAGTCCAGCAAAGATTTAAAAGATCCTTTTAATTCTAATGTTAAACATGGAAGTTGCCCAGATCCTATTTTCCCCATTCAAGGAGTCTTTATTGAGGTAAGAAACCTGATTTTTTTGATCCAAGTGTTTCCAGTCTTTCCCCCTACAGACCTTTTTTCTGAAAGACATTTTAAGGACTATTAAAATGAGGGACATCATGAAGGCTTGCTCTCAGAATTTGTAACATTAATTTTTAATAGCTTCTGAATTATTCTGTTTATTTTATGGTTCATATAATAACATGGTAGATATGGTGGTTGCATTTCAGTGGAAGGAATTCAGGTCAAACTTGCTGAAATCTCCCTGATAGCAGACTGGTACCCATTAAAAGCACTGGAGGTCTTATCAGAGGGGAGTTGCTGTTGTTCTACTTCTTTTCACCTATTTTCTTTCTGTCTCTCTTTGCATGTGTTTTTAAGTGTATGTCTGTTCTTTATGTAGCAATCCCTATAACATCAATTTTATTTTAACCCTTTGGGATCAAACAGGAACATATTGAAGTTAAAGTTTTACTTTATTTGATTAATGCATTAGTACAAATGAAACAACTTTGAACTAAGACTCTATGTTTTTTACATCTTTTAGTCATTACAGCAAACCAATATAGCATCAAGAACAGTCAGATCAGAGAACACTATTTGGTAGAGCATAGTAAATAATGTGGTCCTTGGGAAACAAAATATGCATTCAAAACATCATTTTACCAATTTCCTTCATGGTTCTAGGCAGAAATGCTGGTCATGCAGTGTTCTCTTTATTTTAACTTGTGCTAACCTACTTTAAAATGGCAATTGACCTTTTTTAAAGGTATAATTTTTATATTGTACTTGGCATGGTCATCAGTTTAGTTTTCCATTCAGAAAATAGGTTGGGGGTTTTAATAACATACTTCATAGGCCCTTATTTTTTATTGATAAGGTTATTAGTTCTTTTCAAGATTTTTCTTGGTTGGAAAGACTACTATTTCAGTTTTCTTTGCTTCATTGCCATCTGCTATTGTCTGCTGTTTGACCACTGTATTAGATTTTCCCTTCATGTTCCTGGTGAACAATGTCTAATGATGGAGGTTGGAAGAACCATCAGGGTTACCTGGATACCACCCCAAATATCTGCCATAAATAAAGAAAACAACAGTTGCTGCATTCCTAAAGCATGCTATGTGCTGCAAGCCCCTCACTCTTAAGTGCTAGTAACTGGGAGCATTTGTTGTCATTTATGTAAATAAGGTAATAAATCATCAAATATGCAAAGCAGGACATTAAGTCATCTGCATAAAATCTCCAGATTTCAGAACATTTAGTCTCTACAAATATGGGCAGATTGTAACCAAGAAATATCTTTCCAGATGGCTTGAGCAGGTGAGGATGCAATGCCTGTGCTTTTCAGAGGAGTAGTGGTAAACTCAGACTACCTGAACTATTATCTATAGCTATAGAAACATAATAAATGGAGTTGCAGATTTTTTATTGTTGTTTAACAAACATGTTCATCTCTCCAGAGCTGCTCAGACAGCAAGGGATCAAGCATCTGACTGTTTATAGACAGTTTACACAAATTCATGCAGTCAGCATTATAGGGCACTTACTGTGCTGTAAGGACAGTATAAGGGACAGAAAGGATCAAATTCAACACCAGTCACTTGAAATTTTGACACAGAAAAGAACCTTATGCATCATATATGTTGTACTGCATAAGTAAAACTGTGCAAAATGTAAAGCTTGCTCCACTCTTATGATGCACATTTTAAGTGGAACTTAGGAGAAAAAGTATTTTTTCTTCTCTGTCATGGCCAAAACCACACAAAAATCACAGACAGCTGATCAGATTAGCTTCTTGAAATATTCATTAATGGGTGTCTGAAAAATATTGCATGTCACAAGTAGAAAAATAACATTTTATATTCTGCAGTCCACTAAGTCATCACTCCCAGGACTACACCTGAGAAAAGGACACTGGATTGGTGGAACACTCTCTGTGCCTGTCTGCAGTTTAGACAGCGTCTGTAATTATTTTGCTTTTTAAAAAAGCCCCCAAATAAATGTCATTGTAATACCTGACTATAAAGGGTTCTATATCTGCTTACTTGCTTTCTGCTTTCCATAGACCTGCGGAGATTTTTCTTTACATCCAAGGTCTCTGGTGGAAAAAGACTGTGGTAGTCCAGCCAAGAGTGCCAGAGCTACGGGTACCCTACAGAGCTATTCCTTCTCACCACCGTCTTCAGAGGATGACCCTTGCCTTCCCAGTGTTCTCTTTTCTCTGTAGTTTGCTCCTCCTTATGAGACTATCCACTGCAGCACCCATACCCGGGTGCTATTAATGGAGCCTTGGTGGCTGAGGAGTAGTTAAAATACTTCATGTGGGATATGAGTGAATTGCCTTCATGCCTGAAGTTTGTCTTCCTTTCATTCATTTTGTGCTTACTTTTCTTACCTATTTTTTTCCCCTGTGTGGATGATGCAGAACTTCATGATGAAAGAGGAGTATTGAAAGAATGAAAAGGACTTATCTGTGCCTTGACCATATGCACAGGATTCTGTCAGTTATGGACTGTGTTTATGTCTCCTGGCATATCCAATCTGCTCTTGCTTCCTACCTATTTCCTCTTCATTCCAGGATTTCATTCAAACCATCATAAAGGGCTGAATTTCTGTAAGGGATATCTTCTCTTTCATAAAGCTTTAAGCTCTCTGTATTTTTGATGTGTTAGAGCACTTCTAAAGGTTATTCTTTTATTAAGAGGTGGTCATTTGAAAATGATGATTGAAAAAGCTAGAGAAGGCTGCAGTTATGCTAAAGCAAATTAGCAACTAACATTTGAAACTAACATTTTCTTCAGAGTAAAATGTCAGTGTAGTGTTATAAATTGTTTCTCTCCCTCCCCTTTTTATAGTGGCAATAAAGACTAAGCCAGTCATAGTTTCACTAACTTAATTTCAGGAGAGATTTTAAAATTTGGACACTTTTCTCTTTTATCAAAAAAACTACTAATGCTATGAATTTCACAAAAGATAATTTTGTGCACATTTTAAAATGCATTAAGAACCTCATATGAAATAACTGCAAATGTGGAAAGCAGTATTCACATTACTTAACAATGAAGTAATAATAGCAATGATCTGCTGTGATTTATAGCTAATGGATATTCTTTTAAGAACATATTGAGCCTAAATTCTTATTTGATTTGATTAAAAGATCAGAACAAAAGCGAAAAAAAGCTTTGAACCAAGATTGTGTGAATTTTAGCTCTTTTAGTCATTACAGCCAACTTGTGCAGCACCAGGAACAGCCAAATCACAGAACACTTTGCTAGAGTTTAGCAATAATTTAAATGTGGCATAAATATATAAATTTTTTATTCTTCTGTGAATAGCTAATAAATAGATAAAGGTAACATTCTGCAAAAAAAAAAGTATTTGTCATGCGTTGCATGGGCAGCTGTTCACAGTTGATTGTTCTGTCTGGAATTGCTTAGTGATTAACATATCTCATCAGGATAAAGTACCCAGGCCTGCCATCACAGTTGGCACCAATTGGAAATCTTAGCAACAATCTTGGCAAACATTTCAAACATTAAAGGCTGTGTTTACACACCAGTGCCCCCCCCGTTGCTTTGTTCTTCTGAAGGTGCACCCTTTGGTCTGTGCAGTTACCTAAGTGTGCCTGGGCTCCTATAACCCAAGTGTAGTTGTCAAAAGGCATCCTGAGGACAGAACAACACCAGGTAAGGGATAGTGATGATGTACCTACACTGGTTTAGAAAAACCATAACCTTCATATAGTTCAATGTTTACATACACTGTAATAGTAGGCCACAGACCTGTGTACTCAGGCAGACCAGGACTTTGAAGGTCTTGTAACCAAAGCCAAATATGAGACGTATAAATGATAAAATAATAAAGAAAATTAACTTTGCCCTTACTTACAGTATTTCTGGGTTTGTGGCAGAATAAGGTATTTAGATTCTACATCTGTATATGCTTTTATCTTTAAGAAAGTTTTTGCTATGGTTTAATTTTTGAAATTTTGACAAAAAGGAAATAAAATAGACCTGAAGGGGTTTTTTCTGACTTAGGCTTTTTTCTAAAGACTTGGAACTGAGATTAAATTTTTATGGCTGAGTAGTAAATCTCTGAAACAGGATTTCCTGATATAAATGACAGCTCTACTTTAATTATAGCATCTTCCGGGCAGGTATTATATTACAGCAGGACCCTTAACAGACTCTCCTTTTTAAGACCATATTCAAAAGTAACAGGACTTGCCATAATTACAGACTACTTTCTGTTGGAGGGATTCACTTGTCTTTGAATGAATGACTAGGTACCTTTTGCATGGTTTATTTTCCCAGCAAGAATGTCTTCAGATCTGTGTGAAATGTTTTAAAATGGGTCTCAATATATTGAATGTAAAGCTTCTTCTGTACTATGCAACTATTTCAGAAATCATATATGGAGAAATAAAGCACTGGTACATTCTTCTAAGAAAGCTTTAACATCTGCAAAATTAACTTGTCACTAATTTTGCATGCTTCAGTTACTAGAAAATGTAGCTCTCTGAAGCACCAAGCTTTTTATTTTTTATTATTACATTACATACCTATCTGTGACTTGCATCTGAAATTGTTTTCATCACTGATCTTGTTCTTTTGGTGCCTATACATTTATTTCACATTTCATGCTGAAAATGTTATGCCATCTGGTTACTTGCGTAATTTTGTAAAGAGAAAACTTCATTAATTTGCAGTTTTAACTTCTGCACCTGCAACTTCCATTTACTGGTGTTGCAGTTGTTGCCTGTCAGTAGTTTAGAAAGAGTCTGCTGAAGTAGAAATATTTCTGTATACATGCCTTTCTCTCTTTAGATAATTTCAGGCCAAAGTTTGGGAGAGGATTTGGTGAGGCTGAGAAAACATCACATCCTGAACCGTACAGCATCAACTCCCAATTTTTCCTGGTTCACATATGAGGGATCCTCTCCCCTCCCTGGTTCTTTATGTGCAAATGTAAACTAGAACTCCATGGTTGCCCAAAAAAGGAAATTTCAAGCTTTGCAAATGCTTTGTTTGGATTAATAACATCTATAGTCACGTTTCTTTTATCCCGGAGGGCACAAACATTGCTGAAGTTAATAGTGGTATCATAACCTATTTAATATGCTATGGTAAAAATGCCTTCTGTTAGCTAACTCTTAACAAATTCTTGTTGTCATATTTCAGCAGTAATTTATTTTCTAGGCAGGAAAGAGGAGAGGTTAATTTTGAACCTAAAAGGACAGTGTTTTAAGCAGGGTATGGAAAGCGTATGGTTTTCTAAAAATACTACTTGTTTACATATATGTGATTATTCAAAATCATAGACTGCACTGTTGGTCCCTTAATATTAATTTCCTCTGCATGAGGCTGTGACAGTTTATTCATTGACCCAAAGCACTAGAAGACTTCCTACAGCATTTTATGAAAACCTGACAAACTGAACTGCTTTTTGCTTAATGGTGTGTTACATCAATATGATGTCTCTACCTAGCTGAAGTTGGCTATCTGAAATCTAAGGGAAAAGGGGCTGGGCTTGTTTTGGACTTTGTGTTTGGGTTTTTTTTTTTATTTTTTTATTTTTTTTTTTTTTGTTTATTTTTGGTTTTGTGGGTTTGTTTTGGGTTTTTTTAAAGTAGTTCAAAAGAGTAACTTGGGGTTTCAAAAAGCCTGAGAGCTGATGAAAGACTTGCTCCCTGGGGAGCTTCATTAAGAACCTGTGATGGAGAGGGAGGGATTGGCAGGAAGAGACCTGCCCCACAGTTGGGAGGAGCCCAGGCCTCCAGGGCAGCGGGGCTGGGGAGAGAGGAGCTGTGCAGTTGGGATGTGGGTGATGGGGAGCTGGCAGCAACCCTGGGCTGCACGCTCATGGCTGTTCCAGCCTAGAGTGCACTGCTTTACTGTGTCTACATCCAGCCTGAAACAGTCAGCTAAGCAACCTCAGCTTATGTTCTGGAATGGTTTATTTCAGGGTTTGGGGGGATTTTGGGGTGGTTTTTTTGATGTTTTGGTTTTTGGGGGATTGGTGGCTTTTATTAAGGGTTTGATGCTCATAGCTGGAATCACCAGCTTCACATCTCAGAGCCTTTAAAACAAACAAACAAACTGGACTTTTTTTTTTTGGGAACACTCTGCCAGTCTGCAGGAAGCTAAAACAGACAAATTACCAGAGAGGAAGCAAATGCTCCCAGAAATGGAAGTCAGGCATGGGAAAATTTAATTGCTGGGACTTTGGAGAAAGGTTGTACATCTACCATTGGACAGATTTAAAGATATTTAAGCTTCCAGATTATAAATAGCCACTGAATAAATTTAATAATACAGAATGACAAAATTCTGGAGGGTGGGAAGGCACTTCTGGAAATTGTCTAGTCCACCCCCAGGTCAGGCAGACTCAGCTGCAGCAGGCAGGTCAGGGCTGTGCCTGGTTGGGTGCTGCTTATCTCCAAGGATGGAGACTTCATTACCTCCCCGGCTAGCTTGTGCCAGTGTCTGACCACCTTCACTCTATAAAAGGCCTAAAGTTCGTTCTTTCCCCTGGTTTCAATTTGCACTCATTGTCTCTGGTCCTTCGCTGGGCAGCACTGAGAACAGCCCACTCCCTCCCTTTATCCCCACATCAGATGTTCATGCACATGTAAGATGCCTCCTGCAGGCTGAGCAGGCACAGCTCTCTCAGCCTCTCCACACGTGACACCGTGCCATCAGGCACTGAGATATTACTGAAAATGGTCATCTTTGACTGGAGTATTCCAGGAATTTCCCATGTTTGAGGAACATATTTGACTCGCCCCATTTCTGCAGGGCGGTATCTCTGCTGTGAGACAAAGAGCTTCTTTCTTGTCAAAACCAGGATGTTGCTGCTGTCTTTCAGTGGAGAAGTGTCACCTTGGCATCCAAATGGCCAACTTAGGGCCTTTCCTGTCAAAAGCTGATGGATAGAGCTCCCTTTCCCCATCTTTTTTGCTATGTTGCTCGAGAGAGCCTTAGGAAAATCTTGAATTCACTATGTCCTTGCTTTGCTTAGAAATTAAATTATTTTAAGTTTACAGGTAACATGACCATCTAGTTAGATTCTCCTTCACAGATGAGGCCATTCTTTCTATGAGCAACCTGTGATAAGGGTGCTTAGTTTGGGTGAATGTGTAATGTACAGAAATCTCAGTTGGATTTTGCTTTAGCAGTAGTGATTCAAAAACTGAAATACTATTTTTGTAGTCACTCAGGACTGGATTTTATTTCACAATTGTTCTGTGTTTGGCAGAATTAAAATACGTCTTTGTAGTGTCAGAGGCATTATTGGCACTGCTCAAAAACTCTTCTTAAGCATACAGCACTTGTGTCTGCTTACACAATGAGAAATCATAATGGAAGATATTAAAAACTACTATTGGTCAAGCAGTCCAAGATCTTGAGAGGGAATGACAGTACTTCTTAGGCTCAGTACAACTGACCTCTCACATACATACTGGCTTTCAGATTTTCTCTTCCTTCTTCACTCATTCTTTACTCCAGTTACATGATTAACTCTCCATTCATCATCTTGTTTCACCCCTGTTTGTGTTCTTCATTGTCTTCTGCATGACCTGCTGTGCCTGAGCACTGCTAATGAGCTGAGTTACACTCATGCCTGTCAGGTTCCTCCTTGTGAGTAGAAATCTTCCCACTCAAGAGTTCCTTCTGTATTGACAAGATAATATGCAGAATAATATCACAGCAAGGCTTACTGTATTGAACGTAATCTGGCCCATTCTTGATGGGACAACAAAGCAATAGACACCATGCTTTATAGAGAAGGCATAAACAATTATCTATCTATTTAATGTGGGATTCTTGGAAAAAAAATGGAAATAACTTGCAAAAATGTTTTACTGCGTTGTACAGTTGCCATCTCTGGAAACAAGGAATGGCTGTAATAATTTAGTCATGTTTTGCTTTCTTTTTGCTTGTTAAGCATTTTTCCTAAATATCTATTAGTACTTTAGCTTATGTAATATTGATTTGCTTATGTTCATTCTAGTTTTGAAATAAAGTGGACCCTCATAATCTGTTAGAGATGCAGCATTCTGTTTGCTTAGGATATTGAGAAATACATTTTAAAATTCAGCATGAAGATTTTACTGTAACTGTAGCTGTGATGTTTTCTTTTGTTTGCCCTGTGTTGTTTTTCTTTAGAAGTTCTTTCCAAAATTATGGTGAATGGAATTTTATTTTCATGTGATCAAATGCTCTTTGTCTTGGCAGCATTCACAAGCACAGAGCTGGCAGAGAAAGTTAGGCAGGATTTGCCTGGGCATTTTCAAAGAAGAGCACCCAGGAACTGAGATTTGAAATAATGTAGCCTGAGGTCAGGAACTTTTTCTTTAGAGAGTCAGTAAAGAACATGATTGTCTGTAGTGTGCAAGAAGCCAGGGATTTTCTAGATATATATATATAGCAGTGAAATAGGAAAGTATAATGGTCTGTATTCTGTGCAGTGTTGCTTCCTAAACAACGCCAGTTAATAATAAGGGATTTGGACCATTTTTCAAAGAGAGATGATATTTGCTGTCAATCCTTCCTTTCTTTTGGTGAGTCAGATAATACAGTGCTAGGAGAATATGCATCATTTAATCCAATTTAAGCTTGCACTGTGCTTAAAGACAAATGTGTTCTTGACATCAGGCATTTACCATATAGCACTGAAACAGTGTGATTTTGGCGCACTGTGAAGAAATCTGCTGAAACAAGAAAGTGTTTGTTTGAGAGAGAGGGTTGGGAGAGGAATGCGGGAGGGTCCCACATGCAGAGGTAAACCCTGCGCCTGGGTGGTTTTTCACGTTATACCTGCATAGGTGGAGCATTCCCCTCATGCCAGGGTGCTCTCAGTGCACACCAGGAGCTCAGGACAGTCCCTGGAAGAGCATCTGCTCCCCACAGCGTGGTTGGGACTCAGCACTGGGACAGAGTCATCTGTTTTACCCCAGCACACATTTGCATTCCACAGGTCTGGGAAACTGCGTGACCACCCAACGCTTGGTGTTTAAAACTGATCGGGCTGGCAGCACAGCACTTCACATCCAGCTGCGCTGCACACACAAACTCCCCAGCCTCTGTGCTGGAAAGTGAGCTGCGAAGGATTTTTTTAGGAATTGCTTTCGGAGCAGGTACATTCCTGCACAGGCAGGATGTCCAAACCCTCTCGGTTGGCTCGACCTGTGTCGGCTAGTACAGCTCCTAGATCGCCTTTGTCCAGGAAAGAAGATTTTAACAGCCGATCACGAAAAATTAGGCTAGGTGAAAAGATTTTGAGAGCTGGCAGCGAAGGAAACCTGGTTAAACAGCATCAGCAAGAGCAGGTGGAAATCACAGAAGGGCTTGTGCCACGGAGGGCTCCTTTCCTGAAAGGTAACTGGTTATTTCATGCTGCAAAAAAAAAAAAAAAAAAAGCATTTGCAATCTTTGTGCTTTTAATAAACCCCAAACATCAATTATGGTATAATAGGGGTATATGTGTGTATGTGTGTGTGTACTGTTTCTAAATGACAGATTCTTGTACATAAAGCATTTGTTTTGAAAATAAAAGGGCTCAAAACATTTTTGTTGTTCAGTTTTGGCTGGGTGCTGTATACAAGCTAAAAATGTTTAGCTGCCAAAGTGGTAAATCACAATCTTTTACAGTCTAAATGTGCCACTGTATTGTGAAGCTTTATTTGAAATAATGATTTGAAATTATTAGCAAGTGTGAGAAAGATTAAATAGAGAAAAACAAAGAGAAAATAGACATCAGTGCAGGCACAGAATCTTTCAACCCTGCAAGTAAAACTCTTCTTCGTGGGTCCTAACAAGGCAGCTGTGACTATTTCTTGCATAAAAACTAAACAGATCAAGTGTATTTGGAAAGGCTTATATGCTTTCAGAATGCAAACAAATGTGGAGGATAATATAAGATTACAATCTACTTTCACTGATCTGTTGAGCAATGGGCTGCAGAAGCATTGCCTCTTTTTAACTTAGTTTTTGTGACAGTACTCCTTAGAACTGAATTTAAAAGTAGCCATTTAATCCGCATGGTGTAAAATGGGAGTAAGTTGTCATTCTATCAGGAAATAAAAGTAGTAGTATTCTAATTGTACTCTTCATGAAGTTTATATTTAAATATGAACAAGAAGCAGAATCCTTTCAATACAGAATAGAAATGTCCCTCCATCCTAAATCCACAGGAAAAAGAGGTGTAGATTATAGACCTTTGTAACTTGAAACTGTACTTTCATTTCACACACATGGTATCCAAGGTCACAGTTTTTATTCCCACCTGAATAAGGTTTAAAAGAATTTTTTTTTCCTGCAGTATGACTTTTATTATTTCACAAAGAAGGAAAAAGTGATGACACCTAGTCTTACTCAGGGAGATGGATGATCTGTTTGTTTCTACAAAGGAAACTGGGTTTGAAGCACTTTATTAATGGCAGAAGAGAGCAAATAGAAAAGCTGGAGGTGGGAGGGCTTAAATTTCTGGTCTCACTCACAGAACATCTTGCTTATTTAGCAATGTAATGTGAAAACTCATTTTTGATCTTGAGATGTATTGCAAGAAAGTTTATTCCAAAAAAACCAGATGTACAATTCTTTTTGCCCTGGTAACCAGTATTTATTGAATTTATATTAAAAGATGTTTCATAGACAAGTTTTTAAAATTTGAAAACTTTCACAGAAAATCCTGCAACAGTATGTTTTTCACCAAGCTAAAGTTTTTTAAATGGCAGTTTGTGTTCTCTCATTTATTGAGAAAAGGAAATCATGTGGGATATACAGAACAGAAAGTGTGTCCTTTTAAGGGATGTGATTTTTATGGCACTCTCAATTCCTTTATCACCTTACTCACTTTTTCAAGGTGTTCTTGGGCTATGTAATGCTTTGCAACTTAAAGCAAGGGTTGCAGTCACTCCTTAGAGTTTTGGGTGAAATTTCTCTAAAACAGAAATCTAGTGTCTATCAGTAGTGCTGCAACATGGCATGTGCTTTTAGTATTTATAGCTTACACTTACTGTCTTTTTGAGCATGAGTTAAACCCTGTTAAGTACTGGCTTTCTGCACTGGGATGGTTGTTTTACTTTAGGCAAGATGTTACTGTGAGTTGTTTTTGTAAGAGATGTTGAAGAACAAATATTGATATTTCTGAAGGGAGCATACTATAAGGGTGATGGAAATGCAGAGTGTGGTTTTTTCCCTCTGGAAATGGGACTGACCGGATGACCCCCAATAAAGTCCAAACATTGGCCAAAGTGATTTGAAAGATGTTTTGTGAGAAGCTGGTACAGACCTGGATGGTGGAAGGGCACCAGATATGGCAGAAGCCAAAAGAAGCAGTGAAGGGTGTAGAGGCCACAAGGCAGTGCCCTGGGGCAAGGCTGAGTAATACAAGAGAGCACGAGCAGCAGCCAAGGGTGTTTCTGTGGTCTTGAAGTGGTAAAGAGGAAAAGTGGAAGAGGTGGCAGAGGGCAGGGATAGCCTGAATGAGATGGCTGAAGTAGGAAGATGAAGTGAGGGGAGGCAGAAAGTTCCTGTGGGAAGAAGACGGGCTTGGAGGAGAAAAAGAAGGCAAAGGAGGATTGGCTTTTAGGTGGGTCAAAGGGGCAGGAATGGAGAAGTGGGAGAAGGAGGCTCTGTTAGGTGGGGAGTGGAGTCCTGAACAACCTCACATGGAAGAGGGATTTGACCAAATTTCATTCTTTGTTGTGTAATGTCAGTGAAACCCCATGGCTGTGTGTGCGCGCTATACCTTAAAATCCTGGTCTGTGCACAGAAGATCAAGCTGGGTTGTCTGGATTATTTTGTACTGGTGAACTTCACATGTCTTCACGTGAAGCAACATTACACTATTTCTGGTTTCTTTGAAAGTTTTAAATTAATAACAAAGAGATAACATGCTTGAGTGGTGCTAACAGACTACAATCCAGCAAAGCTCAGTGCTTAACAGATAGGAAATACAAAATTTTGGCTATAATTTTAATAGGACTGTAAAGCATGATGACTCATTTTAATTACATTATATGTTGGGGGGGCAGGGGGGTTCTACAGAATTCTTGCCCTGTTTTGTGCAAGATGAGTTGTGCTTAACTGAGAAGTTGGGTTCAATTAGCAGGGGGGCAGCTCATGGCAGAGACAACAGTAGTCGTTGTAGGTACTGCCATTAAAGGTCAGAGTGGAACTCTGCCTCTGCCACTGAGGTCTGTGTGGCGTAGACAGACATACTGCTTCAACTTTCACTAGGGAATGCTGGCTGTATGGATTGGTTTTTTTTGGTTTAGTTGTTGGATGTGCAAATCTGAGACTATGGGTTCTGATTTGCAGAGCTGAAACCACGTAACAGTAACTGAAGTCAGTGTCAGCTGCAATTTTATTGCATGAAATACTGTCTAATGCAAAGGACTCAAGAAGGTCATCTCGTACTTACCTGTTACTCTTCATCTGAATTTAATGGACAACTTTGACCATAATTTCTCTAGATGCCAGGTTCATCTTGCTAAAAGAAGAAGGAAGTAGAAGAATAAGATTCTTATTTTATAATTAGGAATACTTTGACCCAGGCTACAAAATTTGTTGCTTGGTCTTCAGATAAAGACCTGACAAGTGTGCAGTACAGGAACCCCAAGTCCACATCCAGAATAGCCAAGATGAATAATTTGCTTCCATGCGTATGAAATGAGTCCTGTTGATTTTGTGAGGAGAACAAGGCGATGGCCATATGAAGGATGGGATGGGGTTGTGAGTAAGGAAAGTCTGTAATGCAATGCATGTGCACAGGGAGTGGGAAACAGGGTTGCAGAGACAGTCTGAGTTTTCTCACTCCCCATCTGGAAATTTCTTTGTAAACTGAACGTCATTTTAGGATTTGCTGGTTTAAAGAAAAAAAATGAAGATAGGTAAACCTTTCTTTTTTAATTTTCACTTTCGTGACTGAATCAATTAAAATAGGATTTTTTCTCCTCTGGGATGTGTTACTGATTAGAGAAATTTATGAATTTCTGTTACCCATACTTTCCTCCAAGAAAAGCAGAGAATATACTAATGTCTGCCTTTTCAGTTTCCTTTCTCTGTGCCCTTTTATTGAGTTTTGATATTTGCTTTAATATTTGCCTTCACATCGTTTCACTTTGCTTTATTTTTCACTCCATTTTCTCCATTACAGTTTCCTCCCTGGTTTCTCCTCTGCACTTTACTTTGCAGTTCATGGTGCTTGGAATGCAAGGCCAATACTTTTAGACTAAACCTTTTGGTGTCTCATATTCAGTTGGATCCAAAACTAGACAAAACCTGTTTGTTCCATCTCCGGTTATTAAATGGGGGCCAGAGGACTTTGGGGATATAGTGGGATTCATATCTACAGCCTCTTCATGCAAAGCAAGCAATAATAGCACCATAGAAAGTGGAAGTAATTACATTTTCCCTATTTTGTTTTTATGACAAACTCCAAAGACTATACAACCCATATGTGTATTATTAATTACCTCCAAGAACATTATGGTTTTCAAATAGATATAGAATAATGGCCAAAGTTTGGAAATTATTCTTTCTGACGTTCGAGTAATATCTATGGAATGTTTAAGGCCAAGAACTTTATTTGTCAGGAACTTCCATCTCACAGCATTTCCTGACAGGGATGTACCTACAAATACAGAACACATGTCAGAGTAGGGGTTTGCCGTCCAAGGAAGTTCATTATTAAAAGAATAGCAAAGCAAAGAATGTTTGTATTTAGCCTACAGTATTTTTGTTTCCTCTGCAACTGTTTTAGATTCATCAGGGCAGAGAACACAGATCCTGTAAATACAGTACTTGTATATACAAATGTTCATTATCTCACAAATTTAATGCTAGCTCTCTTCTTAACTACCAGTACATTTTTTTTTCAATTTGAAATGCAGCATTTTTACTGTGATCTTAAAAAAAAAAAAATCAGAAATTTTATTGTCTTTTAGAGTAGTCTGAAAAACTATAGTGAAACTAGGGTTGATATCAGATGTACAACATAATACAGTTAGTGGCTCAGAATTTTGAGCTTGAGACTCATAGCTTTGGTGACCTAAAGGGACTCTATTATTTAATTTTACTATATTAATATTGGAAATAGAGAAATAACATGGGCTGTTAGATTACAAAATAATTCTAGATTAGATATCCAAGCTGGAGAAGAATATTATTAAGATAACTCTTGGAATTATATAGTTGCAGTGTAGAAACAGAGATCAGGTATGAGACAGTGGACATTCTTTCAATTGCCTACATGAACATTTATTTCTATAGCTGCTCAAGTATGACTTCATCTGGAGGGTTAACAAGGCAGCTGAACATGCCTCCTTCCACTTAAGATTATGCAGTATAAAAACTGGAGTTATGGTTATTGAAAACTGAATGTCTGGACATTTGTTTAGGTAATGAATGATTGGCCTACCTATGTTCTTATTTGCCCTGAGATCATGACTCAAGCATAAAGTATACTTTAGCTACTTTTTAAAGCATGATTTCTTACAAAAATTGGTCATGTCAGAAATACCTGGCAGGCTTTCTTTCATTGGTAACCTTTTACCCATTACCTGAATTTGTGCAATTATGATGGAGAGGTAAGGGTCTCAAAAATACTGCATTTCTGTGATATACTGTATACACTGTAGCTTTGTAGGATACTCTGTTCTGTACCTGACAATTTGCTGGCTGGGTGGAGAAGGAAGACCTGACTGATAACTGTGTTCAGCAAAAAGCTGCAGTGTGTGCTCAACTCTTCTTGCACATCAGAGAGTTCACATGTGGGTGACACCTCATAAAAACCATACCCCAGGGACAAGCTCAGGCTGGAGCTCACAGCTCCCATAATTCACTAGAGAAGAAAATTCAGACTGTGGATGAGATTGCATGAATTCTGATGGAAACATTTTGAAATTGAATGTATACTGCAGCCTAAGTATAATTCAGTTTACCAAGTCAGTAGTCAATCCCAAATAAAAAATAATAGAAGAAAAAGCTGCTTTGGAAACCAAGTTACAGTAGTTGCATGGCTTACAGAACTATTTTTCAATTGCAAAAAGTATTTTTTTAATTTTAAAAAGGCGCTTTAAAATTTTTCCTCTGGGACCTGGCAGGAAAAGAAGGAGAGCTCTATACATCCCCTTGGGAAGCTCAGAATCTTCTGTTTGTTTTACTATAAGGGCATAAGGGAAGAACAAAAACTTCACCAATTCTCTCCACAGCTCTAAAAAAGCTTAAACAATATAGATAAGGGAATTTTGGAGAGGTTACAATTTTTGGGGAAAATAAGTATAATTTTTTGAAGGTTAATTTTTCCTTAAATGGTCTTTCTGAAATCTGTCAGAAGTTTTGAAGTTTAGATTAAATTAAGCAAATGAATAGATGGCACGGATTGTGGGTATTTAAATGTTCCTCATTAGGTTCTTGTTCCATAAAGCAATTTATCAATATCACTTTGACATGTTTAGGACGTAGGTATATATTTCATACTGAGTATATAACTTCTCATGTATATACAAAATTTACAGCAGTGTAAGAATGTCACCTAAGTGGCATGACTTAATTGGAACCATAGTACTTCAGTATTAGACATTTCAGTACGTGTCAGTCAAACAGTAACATGCAAATCTGTACTAATTTTGCAAAATTTGAATGAGAAGGCTCAGAAATGTTAGTCCTACTGTCAAAATCCCCTCAAGCCTGGCTGTTACTGTGTAAAAGGATTTTTTTCTATCCAGAATTGACCCTATTAATATAGGATGCATAATTTTTGAGTGTCCCCTTTTATCAAAACAAGAGCTAGTGTTTTGAATTGAAAGCATGACTTTCAGATTTATCCATTTATTTAATGCTGTGGATATTCTAGTAGATTAAAAAGTTACTTGTGAGTTCTGTTTTAGTTTATTTGTATGATGTCAAGACAGGAGCTGGTCTACAGTTGAGAGGTTTTTGACTGAAAGTGGAAAGAACATCGCTGAAATATGATAAAAAGAAATTGCAATGATCATGTATTTAACATTCTTTGTACTTGATAAGCTTGTGTATCTTTTCTTTTTTGGTGGATGGACTCTAGTATCCTTCTAGGCTGAAATTCAACTCCTTTCTCTACCTGTTGTTATTCTTATCTGCTAATTAAGTGATGAGACGGATCGAACTTTCTTTAATTTTCAAGTTAGCTCACATCATCCTCTGCAATGGGATTTTTCAAAGCTGGACATGGTGCTCCAATCACTGAGTACAGTGGAAGGATTATGTTACAATTATTGCAGATAAATGTTTATAAATCCTTTTCTTTTTAAAAAGAAATCTTTTCTTGCACAATGGCATGGTAATGTTTTAAGCTTCTGATTAACTCTAGAGCCATTTTTGCTGTTAATCATCTTTTAACTTTAGGCATTGAGGGTTTCCCCCTGACCCAGAAAGACAATCATTCTAGCTGATCTTAATTCCTAAATCCTTTCTAGTATTACAAGTCTAGACACAACATCAGCTCTTTCCAAATATTCTGGTATTTCACCCATCCTGAGTGAATTCAGGTAACTATTAAGAACACAGAAATTTTTGTCTGTTAGTTCTTGTAGTGCCCCAGCATGAAATTCGTAAGATCCCAGCACACTGTCTGGTTTCATTCCTTTTCTTTTTAGATTTTCTTGCTGGTATTAATTATGGAAGACATGTGGTCACAGCTGACCCTCTTCTTGAAGTCTGATATGAGAAAGGCATTCAAAATTATGCTTTCCCCACCCCATTTGTTAAAAACTGTCTTTTCCGATTGAGTAATGGATCCATCTTTTCTTTGCCCTTCCTCTGACTAGTAAGGCATTTATGCAATAAGTAGTCACCCAGGCCTGCTGTTCATTTTAAGGAAAGGGAAAACATTCAGGACCTAGTCATGAGCCAGTTATGCTGCTTAAAAAAAAAAAGGCAAACTGCAAATACAAGAAAAATCAAAATATCTGGAATGCACAACTAGCTGGCTGAACATATCCAGGGTATTAGTATCCAGACATTTAAGAACAGGCAAAGTTGTACTATTTTTGGGAAATACATTTTATGATGGCCATCTCCTGATGACATAGGCTGAGGTTGTGTCCTGGCCTAGAGAAAGTTTATCTTGAGCCTCTTACTTTGAGTTTGTGAGCATGCTAAGGTCCTTGCTGCAGCTTCAACATATGAGTAGCTCCCTGAGCAGTGAAAAATTTGGAGACATCTCCTCAGCCTTCTATCTTCCAATACTCAGATTCGTCTGCAGCATCTAGATGTGACATAGATAGACTTCTTGTCTAGACTAATTGTTTGAAATTAAACTTTTTAAGGACCTCTTGTTAGAACACGGGAAAAGAGGTTTAGGCAGAGAAGGTGTAAGTGCAGCCCTGCTGTCTGAGGTGCAGGCACTGCCTGGCTAACAAGCAAGCTTCAGAGGCAACCGTGCCTGGCTGCATCTTGGCTGTCACCTTGCAAGAGCCTGAGCTGGCAGTCAGGACCTGGAATGTGTATTCCTTCTTTTGAGGCTGCAGATTTATCTTCTGGCAATGATATTCTGCCTGTCTGAAGATGGTCCCTCTCTCCCCATACCCATATGGTTGCCAGTGCCAGGTGATTATGACCTCTTTCTCTCTCAAATATCAATTTCATTAGGGCAGAGGATAAATACTAAGCATATCACTAGTGAGGGTGATGAGATAGCACCTAAAGGGGTTAAAATTAATCCAGCAGTTTGAGGCCAAAGTCTAGCTTCCTTTAAACACATTTTATGCTGACCTATAAGTTATTGTTTTGTGGCACAGATTTCTCAATGAAGCCTTGAGTGCATGATAAATGACCTCATTCACATGCTGGACATTCCAGTCAGTGTTAAAATCATGCACTCAGTTCATGAACTAGCCATGTCAACTCACGTTACACTTGGCCATTTTCCAGCCTGCACATCTCACTGTGCAGTTTGCTTCTCCTACTGAGCTTGTGCACACTGTAATTATCTGAGGCTCATCCACCACCTTTCTGTGTTTCCCATTGTTATACAGTGCATGCACTTACAGGATTCAGTTTATCTTCGTGCTGAATTACGTCTCATATTACCATTTGATTGCAGTTCAGGTAAACTATGTTTCCTATTCTTCATGCTTGAATAACTGAAGTATCACTTTGAATGCCTTCTTGACCTCAGTGGAACTAACTGACCTCTTCCTTTGCAGGGCTCTATAGCTCAGAGTGTTCTGCAGTGGTTTGCATGCTCCACGGCTGGGCAAGAGCCTTTGTGTGGGGCAAAGCTGCAGCTTTTGGGCCAGACTACTAACATGAAAAGCTATCTCTACACAGCCTCAGAAGTCCTTCAGGATCAAGCAAACGGTTTAAATTGTACTTTAAGTTGTAAACCTTTAATGACAGTTAAAATAGGTCATCCTGGAACCAGAGCATCGTTTGTAATGCTTATGCAAGTGTGCGTGTGTACCTCTACACGAGTCATCCACCTGCAGCTCACAGGGAAGCTGCTGGGAGACACAGTGGTGGTAGTTATTGCTGAGTAAATACCAGACTGAAGTTAGCTGCTGAGGAGATAGTTTTAAGTAGGAAAGAAGTGTAGCTAGAATCTACTTGCTGACAACTAACTGTTGGTTTATAGTGCATTGTTTAGTTGGTTTTTTTTAATATCATCAAGCTGATGTGTATCATTGCATGTAAAGTAAATAGAGGTGCAAACAATACTTGTGCCAAGAAACCTAATTCTGTATTTTTAGAGGAGTTAAGAGGCTTATCAACCATACAATATTTCTCCATGAAAGATACCTCTGTTCAAATGCCGCTATGTCCTAATATAATTAAAAGCAGAGCAAAGAGTAGCTTAACTTACATAAATATTTTGTTTGTTTTCCACATTCTTACAAACTAGTCTTTGCTAGAAAATTGTGATGCAGTTCTAGAGACTCATTGTAATTAACCCACTGCAATGTTTGTCTTCATAACTGGTGAAATTAGGGAACAGTGATATTTAGCATCAGAGGAGCTGCTGCTAGTTAGCTGGATGGTTTGTAGCAGAGAAAACAATTCCTTCCTGCTTGACTGGCAAGTTATTTTAACAGAATGTAAATTAAAGATTTCAGTGGTGTTCCTAGTTGCATGAAATCCCCTTGGGTGCCTTACTGCCATGACCTCCTTGGACATTAATGCTGCTGTTACTGCTTGTTCTGGGGGTGTTAGGAGTTGCTGTCTTATCCAGGATGCCATGGAGCTCCTCCCTGAGATCATCTAGGAGCTTCATTTAGCAATATCCTCCTGTTTCAAGGACTGAATACCAGTGGCAATAGCCTTGATCTCTCCTTTTACTTATGTGCTAAATCTAAACTATGCATCCAGAGATAAAAATGGTGGCCTGTAGTCATCTTCTGTATTTAGTAATTCCTGTTCAGCCTTGAATGAAAACTGTAATTTTTCAAGTCAAAAATGGACTGCCGTTTAATTTCTTTTTTAGTCAGCTAATCACTGCAAATGCAGAAAATCATGTTATGTCAAAAGAAGGAAATTTCCACCAGTACAAAGCCAAAAGCTTTAGGAGGAAAATGTGTGAGGCTCCAGGCTGCTTCCCTGGTGCATGGTACAGAACATTGCTCCATCACAGCTGACCCATAAAAATCCACAGAGGTGATCTACAGTAGCTGTTTAATAATAATTTCTCTGTTTTCCTCTCAATAGTAACACAGGAGTTAAATTTTGAATGGCAAGTTACAACTAAAAGCACTGATTTTTCTTTAGTATCTTTTTGGTCTGTAAGCACAAGTCTTATTGCAGATGACAGGATAGAGATTTTTCCAAACCCTCTGTGAAAATATTGGTAGAAAACAGCAGGTGCAGCCTTAATTTTCAGTCTTCATCACGGCATGTTTAAGCTCACAGTCCTAGCACCAGTTGGTTTTTATCTTCCTCAAAAAGTTCTGTAAAGCTTATCAGTACATTGACTCAAGCCACGTTCCTGACAGTTGGAGTTGTTCTGCACCACTCAATAGCATGCAACAGCTCATATCTTTATATCCTGTAGAACATGTATCTATTTATTACCTATAATAATTCTGATAAAACGTCATCTCTCAAGCAGAAGTCTTGTCATGTTAAATGTTTGAAAGCCAAATCCATTATTTACTGACCATTTTCAAATGATGCTGATAGGATGTGTGGCTGATGAGCTCAGGCATTCAGTAGTTTGTCAGACACTGTTCTGGAGAGATACGAGAGGAAGTTTGCCCAAGTGTCCTTATCTCTCCAGGAGGCACATTGTATTCTGTAGCAGTAAGGAAATGCAGCCAGCTGATGGTACTAGATATTCTCCCATCATTAAAAAAGCTAACATATGAGATGAAAGATCCTGTAGATTGTGACAGAACTATTTCTAAAGAGAGTTGCATAACCCTCTAAAAAGGTTCTAAGTAAATTTGTTTATGATTTTCATCTGTATGTTTGCTTAAAGGACATTAAGAGCAGGTATAGCTCCATTTACAGTTTGAATAATTTTCTATTAATATGTTTGCTGTAGCTGCCATGAAGAGACGTGATGAAGTAGCCACTGCCTGACCTGTGGGCAGTGTCAGTGTGGAAGGGGAGTCTGCTCATTGCCAGGACTGAGGATCCCTGATCCTCAAAAAAGATTTTTTTTAAAAAAATATGTGCTTTGGTACATGGAAATACAGACCAACCAGTGTGGATGGAACAGTCAGGACTCCCTTACCTCAGCCATGCCACGGGGTGCCTTTTGGGGCAGGGGTTGCTTGGTGGATTAAAAGTGCTGTAAAGGAAGGGGATGAGGTGTGTATTAGGAGTTACTTTAGAAGCTGAATTCTGAACAAGTCAGAATTCATGGCAAAATCTGTGTCTTCACCATAATGATATATGGTTAAAATATGTGAAGCCCTCGTAAAGGATTCTGTATGTTTTAAATGAAAGGTGATATACATACAGACAACATTACTGATATTCTCAATGGAGAAACTGAATAAACATCTGATAACACTTGTGTTGAGGATGATAAAATACTGTATCTCTTTTAAATTACCACAAAATCACTTCTACAGGAGTTGATGTAAGTACTGTTTTAGTCTTCAGTGATTTTCAAAAGAATACATTCAGTAACTTCAAAACACAAGTATTTCAGCTTTAATTTTCTGATTAGATGCTTCCAAGGATTGAAAGAAGTAGGTTTGAGCTCTGAGCTTTTCTGTTTTACTTTCTTAGTTCAATGAAACTGGACTTATATAGACTTGGGGTAACCAAAGCAAGCACGGTTGCCACTTATTATATTATGTGATCTTTGCACAGCCAAGCCTTGTAAAATCATCAGCATGTTTAAGTCTCTTGGTAGCTACACAAGATATTTATACACTTTCTCAGAAGGGAAGTGCTGTGAAACTGTCAGAGCTCTTCTGAATTTCCAAAAGAGTAAAAAACCCCAAACAACCAAAGAAAATAGTGGGTTTGGATGATGCAATCAATATGAATTGCATCCTATCTGCATTGGTACTAAACATTGCCATAAATATTTTTAATTATCACATGATTTTGCTCAATCAAAGTGATGTGTATTCAGCAGTTCTATTGAGTAGTCACAGTCAATACGTGGATTTCAGTTCTTTGATGTGTCTTGATATGTGAGACAACCAGCTATAAGGAGGGGAAGAAGAGTGACTTGCACTAGCAAATTTAACTGGTCACTCATCTATTCACTCAGTATGCAGGCTACAGAATTCTTAGGCTTTGTTTGATAGCAAACAAGATTTATGGTTTCTCCTAGCCTTAAGAAAATTCCTGTACAGTAGGAGTAATGCAATTCCTTATTTATCTGTCTAGTTTTGCTCTCACCTTCAGCTATCTATAAGAGCTGGGACACCCTTCATCTGTCATTAGCAGGCAGCCTGAGCACCCTGCTGCTGTGTGTAATTAGCCCTGTTGCAGCCCTCTGGACAGGTTAGGAGCTGGGGAGCACATTTCCTCAGCCAGGTACCTTCTGATGGCTGCACACTCCCGTTTCACCAGCCAAGGGATGCAAGGATGTGGCCCTGTCTGTGTCCTGTGGGCAGCAGGGAGTTATATGTGCAGCCTGTCCAGCTTGCCACAGTCTCATCTGAGGAACTGATGATCTGCATGGCTGAGCTATGATGAGGACACTAATGCTTTATGGGATGTGGCTGCCGAGCAGGTGTGTACGTAATGATAGTAAATAACATTGACCAGCAACATATCAGCATGCTCAAAGTGTCACAATAATATAACACACTCTGGCTTAGCATGTATTTACTGTCTCTAACATCAGGTTTAAAATTTGTAGTTAGGTTGATCTAATAGTATGGTTGTATATTATGAAAGACTTCATCTTAATATAGTAATGTAAGCATTACCTTTAAAATGTTCTGTTATTTCTTCCACCTTCTTTCCAGTACTTTTGACTCCAAAGAAAGCCTTTTTAACTGTTTTTGCAGTTTATAAAGAAATGTGTCCACTTATTAAATCCAGATATGCCATTTGTTAAAGGAATTGCATCCTGTGAGACACCCTGGAGAATGTTCCTTTCATCTTTTAAAAACTGCTTCAGCTAAATCAAATGGGTATTCAGCCTCCCTGAGTTCACTTTAGTGAGTGTTGTAATGCTGACTTTAAAATAAATGGGTATTTGGAAGAAGCATGTTTCTCCTGCTGTGCCGAAGTTCTGGTATTTTCAGTATGGTACAAGCTGCCTTATAAATGTTTTATCTGGACAATTGAGCATAATGCATCTAAAGACAACTCTTCTGGTGTAATGATAGTCTTCTCATTATAAATTATGGGGAAAGGAGATAGGTGAAAGCTTTGGGATCATACAGCTAATTCCATCTGGTAAAGTCTAGACTGCATTGAAGGGGTAGTTTGAGATCTGGGTTACTTTATGACAATACTGATAGATGACTGTAATTGGACTCAGAGACACTAAAATGAGAACAAGAAGTAAAGAGGTTAAGAATTTTTGTCTGGGCTGTGAATCTGTCTGGTGTTATTCTTAATGCATTAAAATAGTATGTATTGTATATTAATAGACCATTTTTTTAAAATTATTCAGTGTTGTTCTCTCCTGTCGTCGGCATTTTAGGTGCATTAAATTACAAAAGGAAATTGAAAAAAAACCCTGTGAGCACAGGAATCCAAGTGAGTTCCTGCATGTCAGACGGATATCTAATAAAAATTAAAGCACATGTTGAGTTTAGATTGTGATCATTATTGATTAACTGCAGAGACCAGATGGGGACACCAAAGGGGATCTGGAGAGTAAAAAGTTTGCTGCATGTGAGGGCATGAGACACTTGAACCTGAAAAGAAACAGGAGAGGAATGAGGAAAGTTCTTACTAACCCTATTTTGAGTGAAGAATGACTGTGAGACTCATGTTGGAGTGGATCAACAAGGACCGCAAAAAGATGGAGAATGACACAGGTGAGAGCTGAGATGATCTCTGGTAGATCTGTTCAGTAGATAATCCCTAGAGAAGATTTGGAAAGGAAGAAAGTTTTAGGCAGTTTCATTATTGTATGTCAGTAACAAAATAAGGTCATTGTCAGTGGGTGGACAATATGCAGCTTCCTCATTTTGTGGGATTGATGGGAATAGTTTTAAACTGATGAAATGGGATACAGGAGAAAGTGCAAGAGAGACCCATGTGATGCCTGTACAAGCCTTGAGGGCACAGAGAAATTAAAACTGGACAAATGAGACTACAAAAGTGGAAAAGGAACAATATTATGAGGCGATAGCTAGCAAGAGAAAACTAGTTCCGTTGTTGGTAAAAATTTTGACATGAAGATTTAGTTATGGAATAATCCCATCTCATCTGGCTGTGAGTTTGGGTGAGGTCAGAGTGAATCATGGAAGCGTTGTTGCATCAGTGTAAGGATCCAGGCAGGTGCATGGAAGCCTATCTATGCCAAAGGGAGAAGAGGTGTTATCCAAAAAATGGCAATGTGTCCAGGAAGGCTTGTATTGGCAAGTGGAATCAGTTCGGTGTCTGTGCACATTAAGGGTATAAAACTTTGAGATAGGGAAGATGGGATTAAAATAGAACCTCCATAAATAAAGAAAAAAAAAAAAGGAAGAAAAACTAAGAGAAGAGCTCTACTGAGGTAGTGTTGCAGTAATCCAAAGGTGGGTGGGAACAAGGACAGGGAGAGAATGACTCAGAAACTGACATAGGTCTGTAAGGTTTCCAGTGGACAAATATTTGAGAAGTTGCAGGAGGCAGTTAATGAATCTGGAATAGAAAGTGCAGGGACTACTATATAAGGCAGGCATGAATGTCATCCTTAGCCCAAGGTTCAAAAAAACTGCTAGAACTAATAAAAATATATAATTGAGATACATTGTAAAACAGTTTCCCATATTTCATTGTATAAATAATCATCCTAAAAATAGTATTAAGCATAAGCAAGGAATCTGAAAGTAATGGAAAGAGGATTGGCCTATGCAGAGAACTGTACCATAAAATCAGAAAATATGAGAATGAATTGTAAATGTCTAAGAATCCACTTAACAGAGATGAAACTATTTTTCTAAAAATAAAAATTGCAAAAAGCAAAGAAGACTGGAAATGCAGTCAGTGAAAAAATAAAAGAGAATTTTGACATTAGTGGTGATATAGGTGGATGAGTTTTAGATGTAATAGGTAGCATTCTTCATATTTTAATGATTCTATCAAAGACAGAACAAATGCAGGACATCTAATAGGCATGATTATGCAGAAATGGAAATTCTTACCTCCAGGGGGAAGCAAAACTTAAATTATGTAATTGTTTCAATCAGAAGAGACCATATAATCCACATCCAAGAACTTGCATAATATTTCAATTCCAAAAGCAAGTAATTTTAATAAATATATCACATCAGTTGGTATTACTTGGGGAAATAAATGAAAAATAGTACTTAAATTGGAAAAAAAATTACTCCATTAAAGAGCATTATTGTAATCTCAATAGTATGTAAAATCTTCCTTAAAAAAAAAAAAAAAAAGGAAAGAATAAGCAAATGACACACAACATAAGTGAGTGAAGACAGTGTAGGATCTCCACAAGGAGGTCATGCCTGATTAAGCTGATACCTCTAGCTGAAAAAATATCTAAGCTAATTCTCTAAACAAAAGAAGTAATGATATATCCACATGGGCTTCAGTAAAATACTGTATTTGTCATCTGCTGTGTAGAGATTTGTTAACATAGGAATTATGAATGAGTTGTAGGAGAGAAAAGAGAATGAAAACATTAACTAGAAGCAAAATTGGAGCTGGAGGATGGGTTGGAGGTCACCAAAGGGTTTCCCAAGGACCTGACTATGGGATCAGTCTTAGGAAATGTTTCTGTTACCAGTTGTACCACAAAAGCAATGAGAGGGGGAAAAAAGTCTTGGTGACACACGCTACCAGAAGGATTATGCTGAAGGCTGGAGTTTAATTTTGAAGAAATGGGATGAGCAAATGAGTTGGAAAACAATGCAAGGGAGATGAAAGACTGCTGTCAGAATTGGAGGGTCGTGCACTTGGGAGCTTGTATGAGGGAGAGACTGGACAGGCATGGGAGTGCTAATCACAAGATAACTGAGGCCTCAAAATGAGACTTTTGTGGAAAGTGGACAGATTTGGTTCTAGCATGGATCATCTGACATCTGGCAGTACAAGGAAGTATGTTTCCCATGCAAGGAAGCCTTAGTGCTGCTTGGTATAAGGTACGTGTAAAGTATAACACACAAAAATCTGTGCCAGTGTGATCATTTACTTTAAGGAAAGTAAATTCAAACTGTTATAGGAGCCTAGGCAGGTTTTTAAAATGCCTTGGGGAAGGGAGAGACGATTTTATGAGGGGAGATTAAAATCCTTGATTTGTCTGAGTCTGTAAAAAAGAAAATTGAGAGGAAATACAATTGCTGTCTTGCACATAGGAGGATTTGTACATAAAAAATAGCTCTAGCACAAAAAGAAATAATTACACACTGATCTTGAGAATCTGTGGGGTGGAAATTTAGGCAGCTTTCAAATATGAAGCACAGTGGGACAAGGCGCCTAACTAATTTTTAGATGAAAATGTGTTGGTTCATGAAAAAAAGTATGTAATGTAGTGCCATGTGGTGCCTACAGGGAAGGGATTTGGTAGTTAAATGGATTTCTCTTCCTAATGAAAGGAGACACTGGAAGGATGGGAAAGGAAGACTGTTTAAAATAATATTGGTAAAGGTAGCATGGTGATATAATCGTAAATTATGAAACTCGTGGTTTTGATTCAGAAGGGAGGAAACCCCTGTATAATACTCATATCTCCAAAAACTACACACCCCAATAGCTTTTTAAACTGAATTTTCCTTGTCTGGGGAGACTTAGACTAATTTGGCCCCTTTTTATTGTGTGGATAGGTTTGTTAAATGAAAGCCTAACTGTATTTCTAAACATTTTTTATTTTAAACATTTTTTTCTACTTTCTTTTAGTAAAAATGATTTTTACACTGTACATCAGAGAAAAAAAAGGGAAAAGCATACTGCAGCTGCCATTTTGCTAAGCTTTTCACATAAAACCTTGATATATGCCAAGTGTGACTGTATTTTGCTGTATATTTATAACAGTAATTATTTTTGATGTTACCTTTCTGCAGTAAAACACAATTTCTTGCAACTTATGGGAAGCATAAACTTTATGACTCTCATATTTAGCATAGAGAAGAAAATCTCACAGCAAAAGAGCAGTTAGTGTCTTGTATTAATATTTCTATGATTAGTGTGAGAAGTTGAGTTGATTATTTTAATAGCCCGATTAAAGAAGTAGAATTGTATAAATGGGCTTAGTGCAGTGCTGTGTAATGTAATCCTCCTCACGGCAGCAAAGAAGAAGGAAAGGTTTCTGCTGGAAATGGCATTTGGTGTAGCTCAGTAATGCAGTCTTTCCTACAATGGCACAGAAAGATATTGGGAGCCTCAGACTATGTTTCTTATAATGTCACTTTAGTTATTCTGGTTTTTTTGGGTTTCCTTTTTTAGCTTGAAGGAATTAAGTCCCATTGAGATGGGAAAGATCCATATCTGAAATAATGTAAATTGTTTGTTGATTTTGTGAAACGTGTAAGTCATAATGTGAGCAAAAACAAATCTCTAACTTTGATGGCATGCTGTGAACTTTCTCCCTCTGCCAAAATGTTTGTCCTTGGAGGTGATGCATGGTGGAAGATTTCTAAGGGCAAAGATAACAACACAGTGATGTGTTCCTGGAACTAGAGCATTGGGTTAAGTGTTCTGCTTGTTTGGTTTTTTTTCCAATTCGTTTCAAGTAAATGATGATCATTTACACAGACTTGGAGAGTTCGATGAATAAATGAATCCCAGGAAAATATTAGGCGGTTGCCTGCAGGGTTGTTTAGAAGAGACAGTGTTTTCAGAGAGGCGGGAGCATTCCTGCGGGAGGGTGGCATTTGTGACAGCTGCCACAGGGCAGGAGCCAGCCATGAGCTTTGCTGTGCTGCTGTTATCCTGGAATTTCCTCTGCAAATGGGTAGTCCTGCTTCACACACAGCGGCTTTTTGAATTTTGGCTCCATCAATGCAATTGCATTGCTTTCAGCTCAGCTATGATGGTGTAGCTAAGATGGCAATCTGGTGTGGGGTCCTGGGGCAGGGAGGATGCCCCTGTGCCTGCCAGCTTGGCCCTGCTGCCCATGAGCAGTGGCATCCCTGCTGAGCCAGGCACCACCAGGCAGGGGAGGAGTGACCTGTGCAAGGCAAGTGCTTGAGCCCTGCAGAGATGCAGAACTGGATCTGGCGTTGTCCTTGATTTGCACTAATCCCAGTCTTTCAGCAAGGTCACCAGTGGTGTGAGTATGGGGAGGGATTTCTCTGCCAGGCAATGATGAGTCACCAGCAGGACCCGCCACAGATGGGAGAGGGCCTATTTCAAGAATTACAAACAATACACTGGTTAAGGAATGTAGGTGGAATAGGGATGGCCCCAATATGAAGTGAGCCAAGCTGCAATTTTGTGATTTCTCAGTGAATCTTTTCCCTCAATATTATTGTTTTGAATGTTCAGAACAAATCTGCATTTCATAACGAAATACATTGGTTGTTTTTGTGTTATTTCCTGCTTAGACATAACTAGGGCATGTGGGGGATCTTGGAGGAGATCTAAGATAGCTATCATCTGAGATTTCTATCCTCAATTTTCAGACCATGCTGTGTAACAAAATCTGAATATTCATTTTGAACTATTGGGGTTTGCTTTTCCAAACTATTTGAAATTCGCCAATCATTATCAAAGCTAAAATCTTCTTCTCTTTGCTTCAGTTACTGAGAGAGATTGCAAATTCTTACTTGGGAGAGTAGTCAGTGTGGGGAGATGGACTACATAGCTCCAACTTTGAAAGTGGGACAAGTTTAATGTTTTATTTTCTGTTTAAAAAGCCCCCTAAAGCAACGGAGAAAGGACATCTAAAAACTTACATTTCCTTTTTGAAATTTATTAATAGAGGTGATTCTCCCTTAGCAAGCTGTTTATTTGAGCAATGATGAAGTTACATAACTTTTCTTTAGGTAATACATTCATCAACATAAGCAAAGTCAGTTCTTGTCTTTTATACCTGGATATACAGTTTTCCCACTTTGCCTTCTTCCTATATGTGAATTACATAGTCTTGGCCCCTTGAAAACTGAGCTTCAAGAATAGAATATGGTGTCAGCGGAGTGTCCAGCTCACCAGCCTCCATGAAAATAGGTTTCTCTAATGTAATTTGTGGTTGCATGTGTGACACAGACTGTCAAAATCTTGTATTCAACATTAAAAATATTATTTCTCTTCACTATTGTCATGTTTTTCTTTCCCTTAGCTTTATTCCATCTTACTCTCTTACCTTTCCTTTGCCCTCCCTCAGCCTTCTCACCTCTTATTCTTCCCATTGTAACAAGCTTTTATTTCCCTTTGCTGCCTCTGTCCAGCTTTAGTTTATGCTGTTTCTCCTCTTCTCTATGCATATTTTTCCTTGTATTAATTTTGTAATTGGACCACTGTCTGTGGTTGGATGAAGTGAGAGTGAATGAATGTGGTCCTGAGAACAAAAATTTAAAGCTGCTTTGATGGCCAAGCCCACATCTGTAGAAATAACAGTCAGGTTGAGTGCTGTGAAGGCCAGAAGACCACCTCTTTCTTAAAATAAGGGATGGGAAGGTTTGCCCATTTTCCCCTGCCATTGTATAATATAAAGCTGGTTGCTCTTCAAAGTGATCCAAGTGGCCAAATGGATTTTGTTCATGCCCCTGGACTGGGCAATCAAGAAGCAGAGGAGTCCGGCCAATGGTAGGGAAGAAACCTTTGAAAAACTCAGAGGGGAAGGGATTTATCTGACTCCTCAAAGGGAAAATTACTGATTCTTGCACTCATAGGATGCTTCTGTTGGGATAGTGTGAAATAAGCACCTTCAGGACTCGGAGCTGCTTTGGAAGGGTTTCCATTGCACTCCACCACAAAATCAAAGGCAGGCAAGGAGAGGATTTTCATCCTGGTTTGTTTAACTGCATTTGAAGGACAAGCCTTTGCATGTAATTTCAACTCCATGGAAAACGTGCTTTTAAAAATGAGTCAAAATGAGTGGTAGAAGCTTCCTTTATTTTCAAATGGCCAGGTTGGTATTGCAAAAATTAGGGAATAGAAAAAAACCTCCGTCAGCATATCACAATGCCTGCAGAAGGCCTTTTTTGGGATATCTTTCCTTTTTTTTTTTTTTTTTCTTTAAGAGAAATTGCTTTGTTTATTTTCTGATATTTCAGCTGCATCAATATGACTGACCATGTTACTTTGGTGATTAGAATTATTCCTGCGCTGGGCTGTGTGCAGTTTTCCTTTTGTACGCAAGAGGAATGCTTCTGCCAGAGCAGGCAGTGCCTCTTCTGTCTGCAAAGTGGAACACGTTGTCTACAGAAGGAGAAACATATTTGTGATGAGAGGGAAAAAAATATTAATCCTTTCAAGAATTAATTTTCCAGACTATGCTTTTGCAAGGTACTGAGTGTGTAAACTGAAGCTGCTCATCTTAGATAAGGATAGAGGGGAAGGACAGATGTCTGCGGACAGGAAAGAGAAACTGCTAAGCGCAGACTCTAGGTGCACCACAGGTAGCTTTATGTGTTTCTATAAACTGAAATGTGATTGGAAAAATGACAAATTTCTGAATGTGAAAAATTAGAAGGTAGAAAATGATCCTTTGCCATTGAGGATGAGCATTGCCTGGGACTGGGGATGGCCTGGCGAGGCAGCGAGCACATCCCTCCATTGCTGGGTGTGCATCCCTCCCTTGTGCTCTGGGTGCCTGCAAATGAACAGCCTGAGCAAGTCAGTGCCTCACCCCTGTAATCTGTGCCTCAGTAGGGACCCTGCAGCAGGAAATCCTTTAGCACACACAACTTTAGAGCTCCTTTCCTTTTCCTTCAGATGTCCTCACACTGCTGTGACATATGTGAGTGAAGTGCCGATTAATGTCATGGGCAGTACAAGAGACCTGTTCAAAGGCTCAGGGTGATTCTGCTGCCTGAAATTTTTATCCATTAGAAAGATACATATTTTTAATAAAAGGATATTTTTAAGCTAGAATGGGGTATGATGAGAAATGCAGAAGAATGAAAAAGTTCAAAAGATATCACTAATCCCCTAAGGAAAACAATCTCACAAAATCACTCTCAGGTGCTTTGTATTTGTTTGCTAACTGGAAACTCTGGATTATTTTAACAAGAAAATTATGAGTAAGTACTTTTTCTTTGGACTTCTGCTACTGTAAATAAAATGTGAAATACTTTCCCTGTACAGGAAAGGATTATTTTACTGATTCATAGTTTACTTTCGTCTTTATATTGAAATTTATTTTCACCTTTCTCATGATGAAAATGGATAAATTACTTCAATCTGTCTATATACGTGTAGTTTGGGGGTTTTTTAGTAACTTTTATGGTATGGGCTGTAAGCAGGTATCTGAATCAAAATATTTCATCCTGAAGTTCTCTTCCACTCATTCATGAGTAATTTATTTCCACAATTTGTTTAAGTAGGTGATTAGAGTAATAGGCACATACTGGTAGTTTTAAAATTATTTTCACTTACACAAAAATAAAATTCCATTTAAGAGAATATGTTTAATGTGACATTGAATGAGAGTATAACTCTCTCAAGATAATTGTCTAACTTTTACTTGCAGTTGTGTCCATCAAATACAAAGGCAACACGAAAAATTAGAGTAATAGAAGAGTAGATACTTTGCTGTAGTGAGAGACTGTGAGCTGCCCTGGTGAACATTAAGAAAAAATTACCTTCCTAAAACTACTAATTTTAGTATGGTGTGTCAGCAAGCATCAGACATATCTTAAATAAGAGATGATTGGGGAAGGATTTTTTTTTAATTACTCTCTTATTAACTTATTTAGTTATGACTGTGAACCCATAAATGTATAGTTTGAAGTAAGCAGCCTTTGACATTGATATAAAAAAAGTCTCATGTCTTTTTCCAGCTTTAGATTTTCTTGGTGCTCCAGCTCCTGGAATCCTAAATGTAAATTTAAACCTCTGATTCCAGGAAAAGAAAAAAGAATCTCAGTATTAGAGTTACAAAATGAAAGTGGTGGAAATATTACCTGCCTGTAACTTAAATGCTCAAAATCCACAAAGCAAATGAAGAGTCCAAAATTTATTTTGGATTTTGGTGGGGATGATTTTAGCGGGGATGATTTTAGCATAGCAGGGCTGTGCTAAACCCAAGGACATCTTAGCTCTTTAGGTTCAAAATGCCACAGAGCTTCTACTCTGTCTCCTTCTCACATCTTCCAAGCAGGATATAGATTTTTAATAAAAGCTCTGTGAAAGGAAAAATAGGTGTTCTGAGCAGCTTTAATCCTGTTCTTTGAATTTATACAAAGAAGCCGGCTATTTGTCATTTCATTTCTCATGCTGTATTTCTACCTTCACTAAGTACACGATTGAGCAACTACACACCAGATTTAAATGAGAGGAAAACCATAGCCTTTCTAAGAGAAAGTCTCGGTTGTGGCTGGGAGGGTCTGGGCGGGGAAAGGAAGAACGCATTCTGTTAACTCAGTTTGCCTTCGTAGCTTCTCTTTGAGTCGTCATCGCCTTTGCTCCCACCTTTCCTCTGACACCTGGGGAGGAAGGAGATGCCATCCCCTTCTCAAGTCATCATGAGATTCTCCTGGGTCCCTGTCAGGTGTAGCACAGTAAAGGTGGGAGGGCCTGCAGTGCAGTGGGGCTGTGCTCTGCAGGGATAAATGCAGTTTCAGCCCGACCCCAAGGAGTCTCCCGAGTCCAGCCGAGCCCGTTCCTTCAGCGAGGCAGCACAGTGCCACCACTCCTGACAGTGGGGATTTGTAAACTATGGGGGGTTTTTGCCCAAGTAAGCATTTTCTTCATACAATATGAACAATTATTTAGTTTAAGTGCTCCCAAATTTAGACACAATTTCTTGTAGGTAAAACAAAAGGATACTGAGGTAAGATTTCTGTAAGAAGGAGCTTTTAAGAGTGAAGTTTTTCTTCTTGTTATGCTTGGTGGGACCAGTGACCATAGCCAACAATTTTTGGTGCTGCTAAGGGGAGAAAGAACAAGATCACTTCTCACCTCCTTCCTTGGCCACCTCCTGGCTCTGTGCTGGTCAGACGGGACAAGAGCTGTCCCTGTCCTTTGCCAGGACCCAGACCTCCAGGGCAGAGTGGGAGCTGCAGAGGTGCTGGGAATGTGGTCACTAGCTTGGCTTTCGGCCCCATCTGGTGAGCTGCCATCGCCAAGGATAAACAATGTAAGGATGTGCTGGTAAGAAGAAGGGCAGGAAAAAAGTGATTCCCAGTGTGCTGCAGGAGGAATAAACTCTAATGCGATCATCCCTGTCACAGATGGAATATTTTACAAAGTATTCTGTCTATAATATAAGAAATATGCTAAACATCACTATTATGCTGCATTTGAAACATAGAAATAAAGACAGAAGTTGAAAGGTAGAGCTATTGCCTCTGCTGGGTTTATAGCCTGCTGTCAGTGGAAGATGTTAACCCTAAAACCTCCTGGGAGCAGCTCGTTCACTGTGGGGGAATAGCCTTAAGGGTTAATAAAATGTAGCAAATTGAATTTTTTACCACTATAGCTGGCCGTTATTTTTTAAGTTCTGGAATAAATGATTGAGCACAGAATGGTAACACAAACTGTTGCAAAAATCAATCTCCGTGTTAAATCCCACTTTTGTTTTGATTGAGGTGGAGTCAGTTATTAACTGCATGATCAGAGCACAGACGCTGAGTACTATTCTTTCCTTAATTGAGAATTGCTGTTACAGATACTTGACAGTGGTTCATAGTGGCAATAATCCCTTTTGAAAATGGTTGTTATTCTAGTCATAAGTAGCTTGCCAGGGCACTAGCCCCAGCTTTACCTCTGATGGTTAGGAAAAGAATCCGTTTGGTAACTGATGATGTTTAGTGATTTCCTGCTAGATAACTGCTGAACTAGCAAAGTAAGAAAACATAACTTTTAAAATATTTTACCTTTGTTTGGAAGGAAGGTGTGGGCTGTGAAAAATACTGTAACTCTCATTGTTCAAAATGAAAATTCGCTGCTTACTAAGAGTGCTGACTTAAAATTCCTGCACGTCTTTTGTTGATCTTGCAGGCTGATGCACACGACCTGCTAATGCGATGCTTGGCTTTCCATACAGAGCCATTCATCCATGTTATATGTGAATGAAGCTTCCTGGTTTGTACATGTGCTGTGTCACATTCCTCTGGTTTTCTAACAAAGCTTTTAATTGGTATGCTGTGACTAATGAGCATGAAGTCCCAGAGGAAATGGAGCAGAATTTCCCATTATCCACCAAGAAGCTTCAAGCACATAGATTATCAGGGCTTGAACTCCAGGATAAACCAGGGTCAAAGGCTCCAAGTATAATGAAATTTCATAGCTTAATATTTTGCTTCCATAACATTAAATTAATAGTTTCTCAGCAAAACTGGATTGTCTGTCTGATGGTGCGGTGCAAACTGTAACTGGCATTTCACTTGGACATCAGATCAAATCCCTGCCCCTTCACTGTTAAAGTTCCCATAACACTTGAATACTGAGGTCCTGCCTTTGTTCCGGTTTGGGTAATGATGTGCGGCATACTTTTGTGGGATAAATCTCTCTTCAGTTTCAAGCAGAGAACTTGCTCTTCATTCTTCTTCTGAAAAACTATTATACAGTGTTGCTGACCCAGGATTGCTGCCATATGGTGCCCAAGAAGTGGTTGCATTTTGGCGGGGGGTGGGGGGTGTTAAGAGCTCTGACTCAGACTTGAACATGTTCAGGACCACTTTGCTTTCAAGATTAGATGAGATTGGATGTAGTGAGACCAGCATATAGGCTACCTCTGCCAAGTAGAGGAAAGTAATTATCTTCTATGCCTTATGTTCAGCACACCTACTAAGTGTCCCCAATAGGCACAGTATCAAAGAAAATTTAAATTAACTTAAAAGCATAGAAAGGTATTCAGAATGTTACTGGAATTGGTGGAGGAAATTGTGGTTAGCTTTCCAATAAAGTATATGGCATAATATTTTTACCAATTCACTCTTTTAGTATTTAGCCCAGTATACAACTAATCTTTTCCTCCTTTCTCATAGAGTCTCAGCATGACTTATGCTTTGCAGTGAAGCCACCAACCCAGAGAAAGAAAAAAAGAGATTTTTTTTTTTTTAAGGTTAGTTTCAGCAGGGTCAGTTCCCTGAGATGTCATGGTTCAGTGTGTGGCTGTGCAGAGGTCTGTGGGGACAGGGACTGGAAGTGAGCAACTGAGGGAAGAAGGGATGTCTTCTTGCAGCAACATTACCACCTCGTAACAGGTTAAAGCTCATGAAGCTATGGCTTATGTCTTGGGAGCCCAGAATTAAAATCAAATAAACCTGATTTCTTTTACATGTTCAAACTCCTCTGTTGCAGGAAAACATTATGGTACTTGTGGGAGCTGTGTGGGGTAGGTTGGTCCTTCTGGTGCAGGTGGATCCTTGCCTTCCCAGCAGCTGTGGCTGCAAGAAAGCCACCTTTCATCTGCTCCTCTCTTATGCATTTGGTTTGCTTCATTTCCTAGCTGGTGGGCTCTTGTAGACCCTCTCTGTTCTCATTCTGGGAGGGAGTTGCCAGAGGTGCTCTCGTGCTTGTTGCATGAGTGCCCAGTGTCTCTGGGGGGTGTAAGTGTGTGTGTGTGTTTGCAGTGAGGAGAACACAAGGAGTTCTGTGGTTCTGTGCATCTTTTTGAGAAACAATAAGGGAATTGATGCTCCAGAAGTATCTTGGACAGTTGTTTCACAATACAGAATTGGTTTCTTTTGTTTGCATATCAAAGAAATTCTGTATTAGCACTGTCTTATAGAATATTAAGGTTGTATTACAAGATTCAAAGGTTACCAGGTGCAAACACTAAGAGCAATAAGTACATTGTGTATTCAGATTGTGATATATTGTCTTTTTATCCTGCGAGGTAGGGTTTTATGCTTCCTCTGCCATCAGGATTTCTGCATGCACTATTAACCATGGATAGCTGTAAATACTTGCCTGTCCTTTTCTACTGTCACATATACCAAGGGGACAAACTAACGGTGGTACCAGAACATGGTACCTATTACTGCTTTAAAGCCCACAGAGAGGGGAAAGGGGAGTGGAGTTTAAAGGTTTTGGTTACATTCTAAATGCAGGTAAGAGAGCACAGCTGATGTACTCCAGGGTGGCATGGAGTATATCCATTTACTCATCCATGTTGCTGTATTTAAAGTACAAAAAACCAAGGGAGTTGAGGTGAAGGTCAGTACTGCCTTTCATTTTCATTTGACAGATCCTGTAAAACCCAGAGTGTGGATGTCTGCTAACCACTGTTACACTGCAGGTTGTATTCGGTGACCCAGCAGTATTGCAAAATATGCTGGAGCTTCATCTGTGGAACACCTCCCGGCTTTCCAGAGAGCAGAATGCCTCACAGCCCCTGAGCTGGGACACAGGTGCAGCCCTTCTGGGCTAGCAGGGAGAGAGGGTGCCAGGGGCTGCTGGAGCTCTCCAGACCACATGCCTGGACTTAGTACTGCTCTGACCTTCTGGCATCTTGCTTTTGTTTGGGAGCCCACAAGTGGAAGGAGAATTCCTCTGTCCAGTCCAACCCCCTTGTCCCAAAGGGCAGTGGTGTTGAATCACACTCACAGATTTGCTGGTTTCCAACTCAAAAACCACTTTGGTTTTCATACTAACTGTGCATTTTGGAAAGCTGTTTGGTCCATGATTCCTTTCCCTTTCCAGAATTGTAGCATGTCTGCTGTGCAAAGAACAAAGACCTTTACCACTCAAAACATCTCCTGTACTGAAAGGGTGGAACTGTAATAGCCAGCCTGTTTCTTTGTGTAGGCAAATGTTTGGGAAAGTCCTCCCACAATCCCCCTCTGGTTTTTTTAACCCCCTGTGCTGCCATGACAATCTAGAGAAGTCACTTACCTGTTCTTATTTTCATGCAGGTGAGAGGGAGGTGATTATAATTACGCTTTGGAAGCCGTGCCTTGTGTGAAAAGTGTTCTCCAGCAGAACCTCCAACCTTGTGCCTTTGAAAATCAAACATGTTTTCCTACCAATTTCAACAGGTACCCAAAGGCACAAAAACCTTAAAGAATTTTCAGGCTACAGCAAGAACCTCAAAAATTGCTCTTCCCAGATCCCACCACTATATTCCCCAGAATAATTACACTTTTTGACAAATGGGATTTTGGCAGCTGTACAGAAATAACCTCTTTTTAGTCAGTAGTTCAACTGCTCAGAGAAGTGTGTATTGAGTGATATTACTTCTTAAATAAAATAAATGCTAATATGTGCTAATGTCTAATAATGTCACGTTTATATTTTGGTTTTATGCTTTTTGTTAAAAGCCTTAAAACTTTCTTCTGAATTTTATACTTACATTTTAGGAAACAATAAAGCTATAACCTTTAAGATCATTACTGATTTATAAAATGAGGGTAAAGGTGTTTGCTTTTTTAGTGCTTTGGGAGATATTCATATTCTAGTAAAATATACCACACTAGTTAATCTAGATCTTCACTAAGCAAATGTAAAAGTCAAACTTTTAAAAAGAGTGAGAAATACTTGATTTTCAACATTTCTCTGAAATAAGATGCCATGTCCTACTTTTTAGTGCTTGGTTTGTTGAAAAGATCAGAAGTACAGCCCTTATTGACTTAGTCCTGTGCTGAGTGTAAATTCACACAAAGAGGAGCAATTTAACATGTGACTGACCTTTTTCAGTGCAAGATGAAGAAATGTGCTGTTAAGGTTACCAGAGTGTGGCAGGATGTTTAATCAGCTTCTTTGCTTTAAAGAACAGTAGGAAGGAGATGATGTATTAAAGATGATAGCTTCTTGTAGATTTTAACTCGTAATGCCAGGATCTGAGTACAATAGCAGATTAAATCTCTGTAGGGAAACTTCCTACTGGACTTTCTATTTTTAGATGTTTGTGGCTGCTTCTTCCTTCACTTCTCACTAGTTGGCTTTTGCTCCCTTGAAGAGTTGAGTTGCTTTCTCTGAGATAAACTTCCAAATTCTGACAACATATTTCTTCTAAGAGCAATTTTTTTTTTCTCAGTTTTGTAGGAAAGGCAAAAGAAGACAGTATATGTGAAGCCATGCACCTCCCTGTTGTATTTCAGTGCATGCATGAGGTAAATTCATGGCTTTGAGCACTAAATGTTTGCAACACTCTTAGTGTGTGTGTAACAGCACAGCAAACTTCCATGTAATAAAGCAAATCAACCCAGATTTGTGCAGCTGGGTAAGGAGGGCAGTCTGGTGTTCTGTGCGTTCAATTTGTCCCTCATGTTTGAAAATGGCCCAGAGCTATGTGTGTCTCCTCTGAGTCATGCACATATCCATAAGTCAGATGGCTTCACCTGGCTGCCTTTTCTCTCTAACCAACATGAATTGGTTCCAGAATAGCTCTTTATTTTAGGAACAGCACCTTTTTCCTCTACTGCCCCCCATGCCCTCTCTTGAGAGATTAATTTACAATAGGAATCCTGATTCTAATCTATCTCAGAGCTGGCACAGCTGAGGTTATGATATTAATTTTAATTACAATGAGGCCTTCTTCCTCTTCTCCACTGTTCATCCTCAGGATGATGCAGTTCTGTGCATCAAAACCCACCACTCTCTGCCCCTACTATGATCTTTTCAGAGGTTCACATATCTTGCATTTCACTGTCTTTCAAATTCCATTTTTGTCCATTCTGCTCTTGGGGTTGGACCAGATGATCTTTAAGGGTCCCTTCCAACCCAAACCATTCTATGATTCTGAATTTCTATTCTAATTCAGGCAATGCATATGTATTTTTTGGAAGTTTCAATAACCACTTCATTATTTGTAATTTGCATTTTTGGCTCATATATTTACTATTAATTTTCACCTTTTGCCAGTCAATGATCCTTATTTTTAATAAGGTATATTAACACAGTGAAACTATTATAATATTACAGAAATATTCTCCTATTAGTCTTGTATGTTTAGATGAATGCTCTTTTCACTGTAACAAATTTTCATTTTATTCTTTTTTAATGAAGCAGTGTGGTGGGTTGATCCTGGCTAAATGCCAGGAGCCCACCAAAGCTGTTCTATCACTTCTCTCCTCAGCTGGGCAGGGGAGAGAAAATGCAATGAAATTCTCGTGCGTTGAGACAGGGACCAGGAGAGATCACTCACCAGGTACCACCCTAGAGAAAACAGACTCTGTGTGGGGAAATTAGTCTAATTTATTACCAGACAAATCAGAGTAGGACAGCGAGAAGTTAAATCTTAAAACACAACCCTCCCTTCTTCCCAGGCTTATCTTTATTCCTGATTCTCTACCCCCCACCTCCAGCAGCACAGGGAGATTGGGAATGGGGGTTACAGTCAGTTCATCACACGTTTCTGCTGCTGCTTCCTCTTCAGGGGGAGGACTCCTCACACTCTTCCTCTGCTCCAGTGTGGGCTCCCTCTGAGGAGAGACAGTCCTCCACCAAGCTGACATAAATCCTTCCCACAGACTGCAGTTCTTCACCAGCTGCTCCAGTGTGGGTCCCCCACAGGGTCACAAGTCCTGCCAGCAAACCTGCTCCAGCACGGGCTCCTCCCTCCATGGGTCCACAGGTCCTGCCAGGAGCCTGCTCCAGCATAGCCTTCTCGGGGGTAACAGCTGCCTTCTGTCACCACAGAGCTAGCCTAAGTTCACACACACATATTTGTCAGCAGTCTCTCCTTGGACTGGGCTGTTTTGTCCATGGCTTCCTTGTGCCAGGGTGGTGCTCTGGATGCTGGATTTCAGGCTGATAGAGATGGGAAAACCTCAGCTGTGAGGGCAGAGGATGGAGCTCCAAGAAGCAAGGAGGTGTGAGAAGAAGTGGCAGGATTGCTGCATGTTGGATACGGAAAAGTCTCTTCCCTCCCCTAACTTCTAGGTATCTCTTGACTCCCCCTTGGATCTGGCTCAGCTTGTCTGGAGGGTGGAATTAAATCTGTATACAATTTTTGCTCTCTGTGTCATAAGGGTTGTCAAAACCAGAATTACAAGCATTAGTTTATTAGTTTTAAGGATGGTATAGCTGAGATAAAAGCATTAGCTGCATCACTGAAACAAATCTCCCCAATGATACTGACACACTACCCTGCAGATGACACTTAGGAAATGTGTTACAGTGGGTTATTTAAGGGGCTGTTCTTGAGGAGTGCAAAGATACACCTTCAAAGGATACTTCTGTAGCAGCAAAACACACATGCACAGCAATAGCAAGCTGTCACAGGTTACACCCCTACTTCCCGGAATTAAGGCAAAACAGGGACACACCAAGTTTTTGGAAGAACTGGAATGAAAGTTCTGAGTCTCTGTTTGAGCTGTGGTGTATGAGCCTGGCAGCAGCTGCTTCTCCCCGCCTACGCCTTGGCTGTGTCCAGGGTGACTGTGACAGAGGAGGCTACAGTCAGTAATGGTTTTCATTAAAAAAAAAGTATTAACAGCAGCATAAACCTTCTGTGGGTTCTTCATGATCACTGATAACATGATGAGTAAAATAAGGATATGGTAAAGACCATTACAAAAACTTCATTTGCTGCTAAACAGCAATTTTATGCAAAATAGCTGCAGCCTCTTATTGGGTCCTGCTACTACCCTCCTGTTTCTCCTCCAAGAACAGGCAAAGTTCATGGGTGTAGGAAGGGTAGCTGCAATTTATTTCGTTTATTCCCCAAAGATGCTTTTTGGGCACTGTAAAATGAGATTTCAGTTTTGCAGAGCCCTGCAACAGGCCCTACATAGCTTGGGACCCTGCTTTGGGAACCATTGTCTTGGACTTTAAATGTGAAATCAAGACAGCATCTGTTTGCATTTAGTCTGCTATTTAAATGGACATGGATTTTGGTATGGCAACCTAATTAGTTTGAGACGGCATTCCTTTTCCTCATATGAAACAAAAATCATCAACCGAATAAATCTGTAACAAATTTTATTGACATTTTGGGAGGTGAAAGCATTGCTAGTGTCAATTCAAAGTATTGTCACATGCTTTCCCAGGACAGACTTTCAGTATATCAGTCCATTTTCATACCTGCTGCCTCTATGGTAGCACTGCTAATCAGATGGCAGGTAGCCACGAGCCATCAAACACGTCTCTCTGCGTTTCTCCCAGGAGCATTTTTATTTCCCTGCTTCCTAATGAAGGATTTCTTTGCCAGAAAACTTGTGGAAATATTTTTCCTGTATTTCTTCAGACTTTTCCCAGTAGAGAGTATCTTTCAATTTCAGCTCTTTTCCTCTGTCACGTTGACCCCACCACTGTTCTTTCTGGATTTCCTGCACGTTTTGTTTTTCCAAGTTTCCGTTTGCAGTTTGTGATGATTCTTTTGCACTGATGGAGCATCTGCCCATAATTTGCAATTTTCTATTGTGAAAAACCATTTTGTTACAGTGAGGCTTTGATTCAGTGATGAATTCTAGTTCAGTCTGTTATTCTCAAAGATGACTGACTTCTAGTAATTTAATTTCAACCCCTAAATGAGCAGCCTGGGCTCCTGATACAGCAAATAAAACCTCCATAGAGGAGTCTAGAGCACTCTCATCTTCCTGATCATTGATCAGATTGTCTTAAATTGATCAGGGGTGGAGGAAGATATGTCCTTAGGAAGGACTTTCTTTGTCTCTTGCTTTTTATGGAAGGTGATAATCCTGTTGAGCTGTTACAGTTCTTCCACCTCACATGTTAGTATTAAAAGTTGGATCATGGTTTCTCTGTTTTCCAAGTCTGCAGCAAGGTCAGAAAAAGATATGAGCGAGGGATTGGTAAATCCAGGAGTGGAATGCTGTGCTGAAGAAGCCTGTGATTACCAATCCAATGCTACATAAAAATCTCGTGGAGAATGCTTTTTGTCAACACAGTTTCCACAGAAGAGTCCTGGGAAGGTTGTGAAGGCTGAAGTGCTCACAGCACAGCTGAGTTTTCAAGATTTTATATCAGATCTCAGGGTGAAGGCATGGACTAAAACAGGGACAACTCTGGCCTTCCACCTTTCTTAAGATGCTGGGGCTGCAATGTCAGCCTCTCTGCCAAAATCCCTTAATGATACAGAAGGATCTCTGAGAGGGAGTTTCACAAGCTATTGTGCAAAGCCCCTTTCTTTGGCCTATAAGAGAGGAGGGGAAGTGTTCCAGGCTGAAAAAATGAAGAAGAGACAGAGAACACTATCTTTTAAAAACCCCAACTACTCCAAACAAACCCAGGAACCAAAGGACCCTCTATCTTCTCAGCTGCTGAATTCAGCTAACACCCACTTTTCATCATTGCCGTACCAAGGCTGATCTCAGAGTCTAGCATATGGTTTAGCTATTGACTTGGCTTCCACTTAATTAAAGTCTTTGAAATGAGATTGTTCCATGTTGTGTAATGCACATTATGCAGCCACTCGCTAAATATTTTGCCTTTTCCTTGCCTATTAATGACAGTAAAGTTGTCAGGAGGCTGTTGCCACCTGAACCTTTTTGTTGTTGTCTGTCTTCTGACTGTTGACCCTGCCATATGGGGTGAATTCCCAGATCTTGCAAGGCTGTGTGGGGCTGATGTAGAAATTTTCATTTAACATTCATGGCAAAGGCACTCTGTCCTCTATCGGCATCCATAAACTATCACTGGTTTGTTTACAAGACTGGCTTGTAAAAATACACCCAGAGAGTGAGTGAAAACTTGTTTCCTTACTACAAGTGATCTTAACAAAGAGCTTTCCGGACTTGAAAGGCAAGACAAGCAAGCATTATGCTAAGATTTAGGTTTCTGCAGTAGGAAGTCTTTTAAAACAGCTCATAGAGATCTCCTTTCAGAAATGTCTGTGCTGACATTTAATAATGTGGTTGTCAAAATTTTGGGATGGAGATTGTTTGGTTGGGGTTTTTTTAGTTCGTGAGGTTGTTCCTGCCTGTAGATTGAGAGTTGCTTCCTTTCCTGGGGTTGGAAAGGAAGACTTACTGCAATCTATTTCAAGAATAGTCTGAGGAGGAGGAAATTCCCTTCTTGTTCCTAATAACACTCTGCTGGAGGAGGAGAATTGTTCAGTAAGTTAAAACATTTAAATGAAGTTTTGATTTTATACATCTTGTTAATATCTAGAAATTTGATTGTATTTTAAACGGAGTATGTTTTATCTTCTTTGTTAAGGGGGAGGGACCGTGGGTATCGTGTAATGTCTTTGAACTCAGTAGATACTAATTTGGTGACTTAGCAAGGGTGAAATGTTCAGTAAGAAAAGAAAACAATAGCAGATCTGCTACTGCTTGTTATTACAAAGTGCCAGTCTAAGCTGCTGGGTACCTCTGAGAGATATCAGCAGTGCATTTCATTGTCCAGGATCTTGGATTCAGAGACAGAGGTAATTTTGCCCATCCACACATCTGTAATGTTCTTATCTTTTCAGATGTTTCAGATATCTTTAGGGTACTTCCACCAACAGTTTAGAATCAAGGGTTCTGTTTAATTATCAACAGTAGAGCAATCCAAACCTCCTTCAAGGCAGAGTTAGATACCCTAGGTGAGCAGAGTAGAATGAGAGTGTTTGTCTAGATGTATTTCTCTTTTGCTTTAATCAAAAATGGAGTGGTGTTCAAGGCATATCTAATGCTGTACTTCATCCAGAAGTGTGTGCTGTCATGCTGGGAGCAGTGGCCGTGTGGACCTAGGTATGGAGGCACTATGGAAGCATTTGTGCCCTCCATTACACAAGGAAGGTGCTCCTGGTACAGTGGGGTGTGTGCTGAAGCACAGTGGGAGCCCCCAAAGTCCCCTTACCCTCTGCTCTTTCCCCACAGGGCTGACTTAGGGAGGCAGCTTGGGTGCAGTAAGACAAAGCCCAGGATCTGTCTGTGCCTCCTTGCCTGCTCCTTGGCTGTCAGTAGAAAATTTGTCTTCATCCCAGTGTCTGTGATTCCACCGCTGTTTTTGGGCTCGTTGTAGGAGCTGTTACACAAATGCCAAAGAGGCTCTGCACCCCAGAAGTCTTAAACTGCTGAAAATTCACATTTGTTCTCCTTTTGCCACCCCTAGGAACTGAGGTTTGGTAAGCAAATTCTTGAATTTTTATGCAGCAAAACTCAAAGAAAATAATTAATTTTTTAAAAATGAGAATAAGCTGGAGATGGAAGAAACATCTTCTGCCAGATAATTTATCAAGTGTTCTCTGCAACCCTTTTCAAGCCAAGAACGTTGCTGCAGGTGTGAATTTGCTCATGAAGCTGCTTGTATACCCAGGTGAGCCACCCTCACACACTGTCCCCACCATGTACATGCTAGCCTTTCAGAAGAGACACATTCCAGCACTGAGTGTCTCATCCTATCCCATGATCTGTTTTGGGACTTGGCCAGGTGGGACTTTTATCTTCTGCAGACAGTATAACCTGCTTTGAATTTCTTAAAGATCTCTGTCAGACATGTGTGCCAGTATGTGAAACTATTAATGTTCATTTCAGTCCTGCATCTGTTTCAGAAGATGATTGCTACATTTAAGTGAAAATCAAGTATTTAACTGAGAGAGAATTTCTGCAATGCATTTTAAAGTATCACTTATTATATTACGAGTAATAGCCTGAAACTCTTAGCAGAATTCATTGGACCATTATATCACATGCTGTGCAGGAAATTCTTGTGTGTCTTGATAGAGTTTATAATTTAATTGATGATGAGCAATTTAGAGAGGGAGGGATATGCTGTGAAACAGAAGTGTAGAATTATGTGTCTGTGAACACAGGTGTGTATACATGGAATAGTTCAAAATTTAATAACTTAAGAATGTCTGTCTTCCAGTCTATACAAATTTACAAAATTTTGAGTAGAGTCAAATAACTAAAGGTTGTGGCATTCTCTTATTTCATTTTTCTTAAATCACTTTATTTTCCTGTAACTTTGTGCCTTTGTATTTCTTGCATGTGAAAGCCCAGATTTCAACTTTTAAACTATATGTTAGACAAATTTCAGGAATTCAAGTGCTCTACTTTCATTTTTATTCTGCCATTGAAAATACAGGAAAAAAAATGATAATTTGCCTGAAAAACATGTTGGGTGCTTTTAGTGTGTTTCAGGTATTCAGAAATTTTAGAACTATCTATTCCTTTAAGTAGAACTCAGTGCATTGTCATGTCCAGTGCATGTGGCACTGTAAGGCAATTCTTTTTGTACTTGTAAATAAGCTTCCATATGCAAGTACTTTGAAAGTGTTTTTTAAATCTGCTGCATCTGTGTCTGATGTTAAAAGCATGAAAAAACAGCCAAAAAACAAGCCCTCCTAATGACCTGAAACTGCAGAATAAGTATACGCATTCAAAACTGCCTATCTTTAATTTAAAAAGGCAAACATAAAAATTAAATGCCTTCCTAAGCTTCCTCCATGAGCTTTACTGTTTTATAGACCTTCTCTGCCAAAAATTCCTTGTTCTTGCTCGCAGTTTTCTCATCTGGGCAGAGATAGTCATTCCCTTCTGTGCTCTGACCAGAGCTGTTTTGATGTCACCTCATCTGCAGGGTGACACAGCAAAACACTCGAGCCTCTTTCTGCAAAACCTGGAGCACCCAGTGCCCCCTGCCTTGGCACCCTCTTCAGTGGCCCCGGCCAGGCGTGGCACAGGCAGGGCTGTGGAGGAGCTGTGGCACTGCAGAGAGAACCAGGGCAGCCAAAGCCTCCTGACTGCGGGGCAAACACCACCGGGCTGAATTTAGAGTTGTAGAAGCAGCTCCGATGGGGAGAGCTGCTGCTGTGGTCTGTGAGCAGGGTCTGACAAACGCCTTTGGAGAGTGGGCTGATCCCATTTCCACCAGGAGGCTTAGCAGCAGAAACCACAGCCTGGCACCCAGACTGAGTGGTGGTAGGTTTGTGCAAGGTATGTGACACTGTGAATGGACTGGCACTGAATTTGTGTCAGGGTGGCAGAAGCAGTTATGGTCCAGCAGTTGAGTATTGGTAAATTAAGCCAATGACAGGCATAGAAAGACTAGGTCAGCAGAGCCATACTGGTTTAAAATTAAATAAGTGAATAAGGTCCATTAAAAGATAAACCTAATAAGCCAGTTACATTTTAATTTTTCACCTAGTAATGTTTAGCAGTATTATATTATGTGTAAGGAAATTGTGGTATCTTTTTAGGAGACAGTAGGGCTTCTTATGTATTTAAAATAGAAGTTAAAACACATTAATGAAGTTATGTATATGTGAGAACCACCTTGTGCAGATATTATGAAGCTACATTAAATTTTGCCTTGGCAGTTTAGCTTTCCCCTAAAAAACTTAAAGTAGTGGGTTTTAAGGGGTTTTAAGTCAGCAGAATTTTTATGTCGTAATTTTGCAGCAAGTTGTGATTTTTATAGATTGGTGAGGTTCAGCATGGTAAGTGGAAATTTATCTATCACTGGAAACTATGTGAAAATGAGTTTTACTTATTGTTTGGATTAAAATTTATTATCTTCTTACTTCTGTACTTATTGATTAATTTAAAGTATAGGAAAAAAAATTTACTAGGTTATGTAACAATGGGTAAATCTTGACAGTAGTTTTGTAGGAAACAGACCATGTAAATGCAACATCAGAATGGTGTGTTTTCCTAAAGCAGTACCATATGTTAGTTGATTAACAAGTTGTAGGGTTATTAGAAGATCTTGGCTGCTGGTAAGAAGGAGCATCTGTTTTCTAAGTCTTTTATCTAATATGTGTAAAGACTTTGCCAAGTCAAGTTTAAGTGTTGGGTTTTTTGGGTTTTTTTTAGGGGGTATATATCAGCTATATATTCCTTGGGTATTTTTCTTTCCATAGGTGACACTAATGCATTGTTGGGATTTAAATCTAACCCCATTCCTGTGAAGAGCATGCAGTAACATTAAGAAGTAATGCTCAGTATACCACGTGCAGGTATTTTATAAGATCAGTTCAAAATTCTGCCAGCACCACAGCTTGTATTTAGTCTAAAACTTTATGTTTTGTTTTGTTTTTATCTTCAACCAGACATCAACTCCAGTAACTAAATAGCAATTATGGAAGTTTAGTTTTCCTTCAGAACTTAGCAGCTTACACTGATGGTATTGGAGTGTGTCCAAAGTGCCAAGTGTGCATGCCTGCATCACTGTGTAACTCCAAAAACAAGTGTCATGAGTTTTACAGAGTAAAATATACCTCCACTTATGACTTATTCTGAGATGTTACATGGAGTTTTAAGTGGTTAATCAATCTTATGACACCGGCTTGGAGCAGAATCTCTTGTGGTCTAGCCAGTTTTGAGGCCGTAGGGAGAGCCAACAGCCTGAGGCTTCACCCTGAAAACAAATGAGGTTTTAGAGAAAGACTGAAGATTTTAAGATCTTTCAGGACTCTCAAAGAGAACTTTTACTCTTCTGTGTTCAAAATCAGTATGTGGTTTCCAAAGCAGCATCTAAGAATAGCTTTAAGGTTTCTTATCCAGGCCTGATGAAGTTTCTGGACTTTCATATGGGGATCTTGCCAGCCACAGGGAGCCTGTGGGACATGCTTCTGCATGTTCTTCTTTTGGGACTCCTTGTGTTTCATTAAGGATGAGAGACAAATGGAAGTTTTAAAAAGAGCTTTTTTTAAAAAAAAAACCCCGTGGTTTGCATATCATTAGTGTCTCTATTGTCAAAGTCTGATTTCTCTGTTCATCTGATTTCCCCATACTTTCATTAGAAGGCTGTAATTTGAGGCTGTGAAGGAAGTTTTGACACAGACAATGGGTGGAGATCAACCTATTTTCTCTAAACTCTGGGACTTTCCGTGGTAGGAAACTGTTTAGTTTTGCAAAAGCTGCCTGTATTTCATTGGCAGGACATTGAGCACAGTCGGGTCATGACCACAAAGTGAAAAGCTAGGACAAGTCTTGAGATGAAGTAGCTTGATGGGAAGTGAATTCCCTCTCCTGCTGCCGGGCTGTATATTTTAGGGGACAGCAGCTTCAACACCTGCAGGAGGTGGGTGCTCGCTTTCTCGCAGCCTTCAGCAGCTGTAACCCCCCAGGCCAGCTCTCAGCCTCTCACTAGCCCAACTATCCACTCTATCCAGCTACTGACAGCTTTAAAAATGCAGTCTTTTAACTATGCCTTTGTCTCTAAATAGCTTTTCTTCCCGTGTTTCTTGGGGGGGTGCTAGGTGAGGCAAAGTAAGATATGTTGTCAGCAAAATACGCTGAAGACGACGAGCCAAGAGGTGAGAGAAGCAGCAGCTGAGCAGGCAGTGGCAGGATGCACACGTGTGTTTGTGTGAGAGAAGTGTTACCTCTCCGTGTGGTGCCATATGCTGCACAGCTCTAGATCCCCACATGGCGCAGCAGAGCCCGGTGTGGATGCTGCAGTGTGTCTACATGGATTGGGGTCAAAGTGTAGAAGGAAGCGCTGTTTGCAACCCTTCTGGCACAGCCACAGCAACCACTCATGAAGTGTTACAGACAGAAGTTTTAAGAGCAGGCTTCATGCTTCGGTTTTCAAAGTCTGGGCAGGAATCAGGCAACAGCTCCATCTGGTATGAGATTGCAAACAGAAATGTAGTGCAAGGGAAAGACAGACCATCCTCAGCCTTGTAAAATAGCATTTTATGGTAGTGAGAGTCTCCTCAGAATATGATCTGGGTTAGATTGTTCTGTTTCAAGAGAGAAGTCTTTTAGAAACTGATTGTCTAGTCTGCTGGCAGCAAAACAGTATGACAAAAAGTGTTGGGCAAAAATAGAAATAGGAAAGTCTTCATACAGAGAATCTGGAACATGAGTCTAAAATTTAGAATTAAACATATGCTTGGCTCTTGAGGAAAACAGTCTACGTGGGAATCATTCACTGTCTAAAACATTGTGGAAATGTTAGAAAGAGTATAGGAGATATTTCCATGTATAGAGAGTACATATTTTTCCAAATAAAAAATTAATTTTATTTTATTCTCAGAGCTATTTAAGGAAGTGTCATGCCATCCAAAAAACCACATGTACAGATGTTTTCAAGTGATCACCACTACCTCCATTGGAGAGCGGCCCACTGAACAATAAGCGCTCTACTCTGCTGCGTCCAAGAGTCAGCTCCTGTAACATTGGTCCTGTACGTGCTGGGCATTTAGTCTAATGCATATGCTACTGTTCAGTCATGGAGAGGTGTCTCAGGAGACTAATTCATCTCATCCTAAAACAGGTGTCTAGAGTCAGTGCAATGAATTACCTTCAACAGGTTCCTCTTTAACTTCCGTGGTTGCTAAGTGGGTACTAGGTGGGCATTTGCTTGTACTTTTGATGGCTGGGACTAAGTGAGGTCTGGCAGGTTGGCTTCTGTGCAGAAGAAGGAAGGTCTGGGATGCTTTGGTGGTATCTAAGGAGAAGTCCCATCAGCTAGAAAAGAGCACTCTTATTTTCTCTTATTTGCAGGGCCAATATTGCAGATGAGTGTAAAATATCTGTAGAACAACCAGTGCATCTGCCAGCCTGCAGCCACCTTTGCAGGTCCATGTGCAGAGCCCTGGTCTCCAGTAGAGGACAGATTTGGCTGCTCTACACAAACCACAGTATCCAAAGGTTGCTTATGCAAGGTGTTACAAACTGTGTGTGCCCACACCCATGAAACTTTAGTGATTTTTTTTTTTAACTACTTCAGATTTTCTGGGTGAGGAGTTACTAAGATATATCACTATATATCGTGTCAGATGTACACCACTTGAGAAACAGTATTTAATCATGCAAATAAAATGTTTACAAAGAGTCTGCTGCAACAGAATCCCAGACTCCAAGAGCTCCCTGTTACAGCAATAGCTCCAAGTGCACGACACTCCTAACTACTCTGATGTGTTTCTGCAGTTAACACACAAGTACATAATCTCAGATATGAAACTGCCATTGCTTTATTGCTTTCTAAAGTACTTGAAAATCTAATGAGATTCTGGATAGGTCTCTTTCAAGTCAGCCAGTCATAACATTCCTTGGGAAATGGCTAGTAAAAAGTTTCTTACTGTGCATCACTGCTTAATAAAAGGTGTATTATTCTTTGCCCTTGAAAAATGTCTCCTGACGAAAAAAAAAAAAAACCAACAAAAAACAACCTCTTGTTTCCTTGGACTGAGAAAGCATAAAGATGGTTACACATCTCAAATAGGAAATAGTCAAAGCAAATCTCCAAGGAACTACAGGAACAAAGCATATGATGCCTTCATAGCAAGGTTTTGTGCAGCAGTGTGAGCAGATATTCAGATTTTGTGCTTCTAAATGAGCAAATTACCAATGACCTACCAGATCCTAGTGCTGCCTTGTGGAGTTCTGTGCACTGATCTGCACAGCCTTGCCTGCTGTACACTAGGTCCCATATCCCAGAGAAATGGGGAAGGGCAGGGGAGGCTTGGTGCTGTGCTGTGCTTCAGTCTAAGTCAGGGCACCTAAAGTCCTCCAGAGTGGCTTCTGAGTAGCAGGGAATTGATGCAGGAGAAAAGATGATCTCAGCCCCGCCAAGCTGTACAGATCCCTTGTTCAAAAGGTTTAACAGTGTTCTGATACTTGATGGTATCCAGAGCCCTGGATGCTGATGCTGTCTAAGATTTACCCTGCATTGTCTGTCACCTCTGTGGAACAGCTGAAGCACCGCAAATTCGTTCTCTAGCTTCCACTGCACTAACTTTCCTGCATAGACTATTTTCTACAACAGATGAGACATGACTTAATATATTGTATGCTATTCATTTTCTCCCATATCCTCTCTTCAGGAGGAGATTTCCATGTGATTCTCAAGAGAGAACACAGTGTTTTGGTTAGGTCTAGGGTTGCTGTTTTTCTGTTGTAATGTGCTCCTATTTCTTTATGTTTAGCACATATTACAAAGTGTTGCTATCAGTATTAGGGCTTCTTGTACCTTGTCAAGTGTAAGAGCAGTTGTAGCAGGCCCAACAACGTGTCTTGAATGGTGATTGTTACCTAAGGAAGAATGTGGGATCAAGGAAAGTATGTAGTGATACTTCTGGAATATCCTCCCAGCTCCCAAAAATATGCAATTAAAAGATTACTTGAGAGAAACCAAGGATTATGGCCTTTTTATTAACAGTGCTCAATGGATTTTTTTTTCCATTAGTTTGTTTTTTATTTTTTTTAACTCCTCTTAACTCAGTAACTGCAATGTCTTACAGCAGGAAGTTCGCCAGCTTCACTTTCATATTGCTCTGGGAAATTAATATTCACATCTATGTAGTTTGGAATCATTAGCTTACTTCTTTCATTTGATGACCCTACAGTCTGTATTGAGAGAGACAACGAACAGCCTTTTTCCATTCAACTTCTGTCACTCATGTTTATAGACCTCAAACAGATGTTTGAGTCATCTGTTTTCGTAATGGAGAGTTCTACATAATTCAGTTGTTCCTTGTACAGAAACTTCTATAACTTTGATCATCCATGCTGCGTTTTTCTAAACATTTCTATTATATCTTTTTTGACCAGGAGTAAATTAAAATTGCATGCAATATCCAAAATGTGAGTAGACTGTGGATTTGTACAGTAGCATAATGATATTATCTTCCTTTTTTGCTAGTCTTTTCCTAGCACTTTCTAACATTTATTTGGTTTTTTAATCACTAATGAGCACTGAGCTGAAATTTTCAAAAATGATTATAACCTCAAACTCTCTTTTTGAGCGATAATAGTTTGTTCAATGTCAATGTGCATCACTTTACATTTGTCTACATGGGATTTCATCTGTCAATGTACAGCCTAGTCAGTGAATCTTGTGGTGTCTTCCTTGTAACCAATCCTTGTCTTCCCTGAATATCAGAATGTACTCAGTAAACTCTGCCACCTTGCTTAAACCCCCTTTTCAGCTCACTAATGTTGAGAGCTGCCTGAACCAGTCCACTCTGTGTGATTGGTAATCTACATCTCCAGGGAAATTTGGCTTTTGTTCCTACAGGGTTTTTCCTATTTTTATTCAGATTTTATCAATGGAAGATCTCCTCCCTTTGTTTCTTTACTGAGGGATGTTGCTACATGCCCTCTGGAAATCCAAGGGAGCTATGTCTGCTGGCTATTACATGTCAGTTCTCTCACTGGGCTGGGAAATGGCAGCAGTTCTTGCTTCTGCTTTCTTTGACCCATATGATCTTGTGTTTCAGTTCCCTCTGCAATATTAAATTGCTAATTTCACACTACCACATTTGGCGGTTGCTACCTGCCTAACACATTGTCCACATGGAACCTGTCAAGAGCCCTATTGGAGAGGGACATATGCTGCTTTCTGAAGTTGGGGGAAGTGTTAATGGTTCTTATTTTAGCTCCATCAGCAAAAGAAAATTACAAGCGATAGTGCCTCTGTGGCTAAATTTGTGGTTTATTGAAACTGTGGCAGAGCCCACAAGATGAGGAGAGAAAATAATGTCTGATTTTAAATTTCAGCTGTTGGCTGCAGCTGCAGCTTTCAGAAAGCTTTTCAGCCTGGTTCCTGTCCCATTTTCTCCTAGCTTCCTTTTACTGCAAAGGGAAGCTGAATTGCAACATTGAGCACTCCATGACTTAGGTTTTTCTGTACACAAACAACTTTGACTTTAACTGGCATGGTTCTTAGCATAGGTATTATCAGACATACATTGTTTAAGTAGAGGATGAGGAAACAAAAATTTTTAATTGATTTTTTAAAGTCTGAATGTGTAGCAATCCAATTGATGTTTTTAAATAAATAGGAGAATTGTTTGAATTTTCTGCAAGGTGCTGAGTTTTTATGTTACTGTTCAATTGGGATGTCACTTCCTCAATGAAATAATAGCATCAGAATTCACAGTTACTTACATATTGAATAAAACTGTTGTATTCTTGCAACTGGTGACAACTACTGCAAGATGAAGGGGAATTAGTCTCTAACCTGATAAAAAAAATCTCTGTGGCATGGCAGTCCCATACTGATAAGGACAGCTGAGGAACTGGAAATATGTTACCTTTCAACAAGCAAGGCATTATTTGTTTCTTGGAAAGACTCATGAGATTTACACAGCACTATGAAGAAAAGGTATTTAGTGATGATTTGCAAAACATTGCCACAGTCTTAATGTCTGTGGCTAAAATCAAATACAGTGTAAGACCATGTTGAAAAAGGACCTCATGCTGCCCAGGAGGCCTGGGGTAGCCTTGCCCTTGAGAGGAATATTTCTCAGACTCTAAAGTCAGAAGACCACCCAGTCTTTTCCTTGCTGGGTGGAGAAAACAAACAAATTACTTTCTTTGATGGTTGGGAAAAGAAAGTGATTGATAATTACTGCCTGCAGCATTTTACCCCTAACTGTGGTATTCAGCCTGTGTTTTCTGGCTGAGTTTAGGCACTTCCTTTAGAAGACTCTGCATAAGAGCAGACTAAAAGCATTACGTTAATACTACTCATGGACTGCAAACTCATCCTTCACTTACTTCTTCACCCTCTTCCAAGGGCACTCCTGTGTTACTCTCTGCTGTGAGAGGGGACTTACAGGAGTTTATAAGAGTGAAATGGAGGCATGTAAGTAATACTGTATCTCATCTCAAAGAGATCTTGTACTTCTTTCCTTCTAGCACTTTGCCCAGAATTTCCTCCAGCTGCTGAAAGGATTTAAATATCGTTCCAGCTGTGGTCTTGAAGTATTATCTTTTAATCACAGTTCTAGAGCAAAAAAAGCAAAAGAGGGGTGAAACCAGGAATTTATCACTGAACCTTATTATATTAATGATTAAATATTACAGTATTAGTATGAAAATCATAAATAAAATTGAACAAATTACAGAGTTACATTTTGCAAATGAGTCTTGGAAATCAGAGTATTGGAGTATATACATACGCAGTAAAGGCTGTCTGTGTTGCCAATTAATATTTAATAGCCTTTTCTTCTGGACTGAGGAAAATCTGTCATTGTCAGTACTTACTGCCTGCTCCCTACCCTGCACTGTGCTGCATGTAAAGGCATATGCCATGTTATGAAACATATTTATATATCTCAGCACAGACTTGCAGTTTGTAAAGGGGCATACATAATAAAATGTCACTTTATGTTGTCAGTGGAATGTTCACCTGTGAGTCATCCCATGGTTTGAAAAGTTTTTGTAAGAAATACAGAACAGTTGGAATTAAATTGTCTTGGGTTATGTATTTATTCATGAGAGAGATAGACACTCTACCTCTGAAAAAGCTTAAACCTTGTATGACACCTTCCTATGCTGATGTTGCTTATTCTTGTCTTCACCCCAGGCAGTTCTGTATGCTTCTTGTGGCCTGATAAGACAGAGCTTTGTTACTTTTTCTCTGTTTTTATCTTCTTGCACAGGAGCAGCAGACTTCCCCTTGTAGGAGGAATAGGATATGACGTGAGTCATGACACTGCATCTCACTTGGTGTTTGGACATTTGACCCTTGTAAAACCTGAAACATTCTTTCCCTGTTTGGGAGGAGGTTGCTGCGGCCACAGGCTCCCTGTCCTGGCTGGGCAGGGTGCCCCAGCCTCAGCCCCCTTTCCCTGGGGGCTCTGTGTTGTCATGCAGCATCCAGCTGCACCGGTGTTTTCAGAGGTAAATTTAGGTCATGTACCCTTTTGTTACTGTTAGTATATTTAGTTCAGAAGAATGGGCTCTGACAATCCCACTATCTGTACTGCAAGGAGAAGATGGGAATACTGGAAAGAAAGTGAAAAGAGGCAAAGACTTGTTTTTCAAGGAGAAAACCAAGACAAAAGGATAACGCAAGTCCAATGGAGCTCAGGATGTGAGTGAGTGAGTGAGTAGTCTGTGAGGTGGCTTTCTTACCTAGCACACATTCTACAGTACTGCTGCGTCTGGCTGACAAAGGGGAATAAATCTGATCCTTGGAAACTGCAGTTAAAGCAACTTTGCCATGAAGAAATAGGAGGCTATTTCTTAGCACTGAGGGTAATTAAACATGAGTCAGTTAACTGTAACATAGTCTGTGAAATGAGAACAGTTATCTTTGCAAAGCCATTTGAGCCCAGGCAGCAAGAAAACCTGTATTTACTGGGTGGTTGTGGCAGGGTGGAGGGTTGTAGCAGTCCTGCTGCTGCTGGATGTGGTATGCCCAAGTCAGCAGCTCTATCAGCCGTGTCTGTGGGCCTGCCTGCTGAAGCACCCTCCAATAACAGCACTGGCAGCTCTGTATTAAAGGCAGTGATTAAAATCAACTGTCATGCTTGCACCTTTCAGCAGGTAATGGGCATTGCTCAGCAGGATTCATTCCCTTCCATGTACATCAGGATAGGTATGTTTTGAGGTGTTTTTCCTTTCAGGTTTTTTTCTCATACATAAAAGATGGCCAGTGCTGGAGACAGTGACTGGATGTGTGTATCACTGCTTTGGTTAGGATGGTTTGGAGGTTTTTAAGGTGAATTTCTCATGTGGGAAATTAAAGGCAGAGGAGAGAACTTTGCTCAGTGTTATGTTTCCTCAGATGGGAGCTTGATGTCCTTCACTTTCTTATGCTGATCCTCCAGGTAGATCTCATTGCATGTGTGGTGGAGTTTTAAACAAATGCTAGGGCAGATGCAGCATTGGTGTCCTGAGATCAGTAATGTCTTCTTCATCTCATTTAAGCTTTTGGCCTTTGTGGGAGGTTCCGGCATCAAATTTAATGGCTTGTGATAGAATGGGAAATCAGACAAGACAATCAAATGGTCTTGTTGCCCTAAAGCTATGAAACCCTAAATACTGAAGAGTGAATTATTAAGTGTGCATCCCAGCAGAACAGACTGGGCAGGCCTGAAAAAGAACAGCAGTGCCTCTACTGTCAACTCCAATTGCTTTCTTACTAATCAGCTGTCTTAATAATAGCATGAGCATGGTCTGGGGAGGTCAGAGAGGCACTTTGAAGGAGGGAGATGTCCATACTATTGGAGAGGTCATTCAACATTACAAGTTGAAAGGTCTACATCAGACCTCTGCTCTTACATCTGCCTTCAGAGGCTGGTGCCCTACAAAGGGTAGATAGAAAAGCTTTACATACCACAACCTGTGACCATCCCTGCTGGGTTAAAAATCAGATCTGCATAGAAAAAAAGCTGTAAGGATTTATTCTGCTTGTCTTTATGTCTTTTCAGACATTCAGATAGTCATTTGTTTTATAGTACTGCCTTTGTAGTAGGGGACAGGGAGAAACTGTGGCAAAAATGATTTAAAATGTCCAACTCATTAAATCATTAATGGTGCTGACTTCTCACTTGATTTTAGTCTGAGTCTTAGAAAAAAATCTAGTTCTTTCCAGTGACATTGTTGAGAAAAGTCAAATACGTGTTTGGGTACAGTCCAGAGATGAATAAAATGAATAGTGTTCCCAAAAATGTTACTTTTCACGAAAGACCGTCATCAGGAATTGTGTGAATGCTGTGGGTTGGCAACACTGGTGCCATTGTGTTATATTTCTAATCATTATTTACCAATTTTTTTATTGAAACAATTTTTTGTGGTAGAATATTTATCAGAAATGCTGTTTGATAAGTAAGTTGTTATGGTAATCACAGCATAACTTGAACTATTACTTTATTTCTGAACTCAGGCTCCATTGAAATACACTATGTATTTCCTGTTAATTCAAGCAGTCACCTGACAATCTTATAAACTTGATGTATACATGGTAAAAGCTAAAATAAAGGATCTCTCATATTATTTCAAAGTATAATTGTACTTTGTGTAGAGCAGCTCTTGATACTTTTGATCACTAAAGCATGTCACCTCACAAATGTACAACCAGACCCTGCAGACATCCATGAAATTGTCAGTGTTTCAGGCAGTAAGTCTATTCTTCTGGCACTGCTAAAAAGTTGGATCAATTTGAATTGAGACTCTCCACCAGAGCTCTTTTTGAGTCAGTTTATCCAAAGTGAACTTACCAAAACCAAAGTGCTTTACACTGGGGAGAAATAGAATTTGAATGTAGAGCAGATTGACTTTAAAGTGACCTTCCCCCCTCCCTTTAATCCACCTCCTTCAGGAACAATCCCCTACACTGTTCTTTCCCACCCACATATTGCTTTTTATACCATTAAACTCTAGTGATTAAAATTTCTGCAATGTAAGGCATATTTTGCTTTCACAGAGTAATTTGTTTGGTACCTTACAAAAACATGATCATATTTTCTGTTTCTGAGTTTGCAGGCTGATTTCTTTCCTTACCTTCCTGTATGAGAATGTGGTGTGTGAAGGGCTGGCGGGTGTGAGGAGGAGCTGAGGCATGTCAGGGTTGCCAGCTCAAAGCTGGCTGTTCTGGTGGCAGTGTAGTCATATTAATGTTAGTTTGGTATGGTGGGATGACAACAGGCGGGTACAAAGGCTGAAATAAGGTGTTGCATTGAACGAGTCAGAAACATGGATCCTGTAATTATGCTCATTTAGCTCTGTTCCATCTTCCCTTGGGCAACAGAAAGGGAAGTCATGGTAAAGTGTATCTACTGTTGGCTTTGTTGGGATTGTCCCAAACTAGAGAGGGAGACAAAGTTATTGATGAAAGAAAAGAATCACCTCTTTTTTTGTTTTTCTCCTCACTTGAATGTTGGCACTTCTTTGTGATGACCACAGTTCTTCTTCTCAGTTTGATTTAGGGCATGCAAAAGTGTTTACTGCCCTCAGGCCTTTTAACTTATTTATAAAATTGGAGGGAGAGGAAGGAAACAAAAATAAAACTTCAAAACCAGAAAAATCTAACCTATTTAACATGATCTATGTCCAGGTGTGAGAGTTGTGAACTTGAACAAAATGTCTTTCGGAGTGCATGAAGGTTGCTCTGTTACTGAGATGAGCATTTGAGAGCTTGGCAATGCCAAGTGACAGGTGATTATAGCCATTTCCCAGAGCTATATTTGAAATGGAATTGGAAAGATGAATGTATCTTCTGCCTAAATATTTTATGTTCAACTTCTTAGTCACTCTTTTGTACAGTTTTAGTGATTAAGTCTGGCTCTTAGCACCACTGTTAGTCTCTGAACTTTTCTGAAGAGCTGAAACCTGGTCTGACAAGACACAATGAAATTCTGTTGCGGAGATGTGCAAACTCATACTTTTTTGCTTCAGCTGAGTGTTACCATTTCACTCCTTGGGCTAATTTTGCCTCACAAGTAGGAGACTTCTTAACTGAACTGAAATATACAGAGTATAAATATTGAAACTCTCCACAGATTTTTAACAGGGAAGGTAATTTCATTATAAATAATCCCAGTAGTTGTTTTAGATTGTCATTGCAAATTTTAAAATCAATTTCAGATGTTTTCCTTTAATTTAAGCACTGAATATTTTAGCCACTATGCTTGCATTAATAATAGGACCCACTTCATTGAGATCTTTTACTAAGCAGATGAGACCAAATTATCATAAAGCCCCCCTCCACATCTTAAAAATCTCGAATTCTTTGTACAATACCAAATCAATAGACAATTAATTTAGAAAGTAATCCTCTTTGCCCCCAGATGTATTTACATGGATTCATATTGCTAGACCTCAGAATTCTTTTCATTTTGCCTGTATATGTTAGTGGCTGCTATTATATCTTCTTTGATAATATGCTGTTTGAACATAGTCCTTTTCTTTTTGAAGTGAGTCTGTTTTAGTTTAAGCATTGAGAGACCACCACCCAGCCTGGCAGTGAAGACACTGAGGATGAACAAGAATGAAGATGTGCTCAAACAAGCTACAGCCCTGAAGCTGGTCTCTGCTGTCCAAGGGGGAAATCAGAGCTTTGTCATGTGAACTCGTTGCTCTTCTTCTGAAGTTAGTTACTCTCTCCATTTCAAATCCGACTAGTTCACAGAGAATGGCCACCCACGATTCCCTGGAGTACAGAGGGGAGGTTTCCTGACACACTGGAGCCATCCTCATGATGCTCCCCTCCTGCAAAGCAGCCCCAGGGCAGTCCCAAGCCATCTCGGGCCATATAAAGGCTTGGAAAGGTGCTGCAGTGTGACCCACTTGGGTGCTCATAATTCCCCTCAGGCTTCTGCCTCACCACTCCAGGTCTAATATTTTTTTTCTGGACTACAATAGGCTGAACAGTGTCAGGCTGGCTCCTGCGGAGAGCATTCATGATGTTTTTCGCAGTGGCTGCATGATTTCACATGGACATTGAGACAAGTCTTTAATTATGGGACACTTATGATTTAACTATTAATAATTAGATTCCCAGAGATTTAGTTCTGAATAATTGCTAGAGCCATGGAGTCATTGTTGTATATTATAAGTTGGACTAATTGAGTGCAGCCAGTATTTGTTAATTGTTCCTCTTACGCATATGCTAAATCCAGAAGAGTTGAAGTCGCTCTGGGACATTAATTTTAAACACAATTAAAACATCCTAACCTGTTGGCAATTATTCTCTCTGCATTGTTTTGATATTGATGGATCCAGATCTGAGCACAGTAATTAAAAGGAACCACTGTTATTGTTGATCCCACAGATAAACAAACGCTGATTGCGTGCTGTGAACTGGTTAATCAAGTTTATTTAACTTGTCGTTAGTGATTCATCCCAGTGACTCTACTGGGGTGCTCTTTATTTGAGCTTAATAATATAAAGGTTCTGGCTGTCTCCAGCTGCTGAAGGAGTTTCTCTAATTCTTCTAAATTAACTCCGGTAACATCTTGAGGAATAGCATAGTTAGATACACAGATTAAATCCAGCTTGAGACCAAGGAATTTTTCCTTAAAATGAGACATTCTTTGAGACCTTGCTGTTGAGACCCAACTGCTCCCTGTCCTGAGCTGCAGTAGAGATGATTGTGTTTCCTTGGTGGTGATTATGTTTTATGTGCAGCCTCTTCTGTTTTGTTTGATTTTGATGATACTAAAGTGTGCCATGTTTAGTCTCTTCCTTTGCCAATGCTTTTTAATCCTGTTTGAGAAACTACTTCTGCAGCTGCAGAAGTTCTCATAAGGTGACACCCAGTTTTCAAACAGGTCCACAAACAAAAAACCAATCTCTCCTAGACCATCTCTATATTCTGGGTGTCCAGTTTGCTCAGGCCCCTTAGCAGCACTATCAGTACCATTTCCTGTCAGTCTCAGAAGTAGAAGCATCTTGCTGTGGCCATGAAAGCAGCAGTTCCAGACCAGCTTGGCACTTTCCCGAGGGGCACCCAGCTGCTCTCTGGGACTGGGAGAGTCAACAGAACAACTCTTTCTTGTGCTCTTGGCTGAGAAAACTAAAGGTGCTGGCTCAAAGTAGATGGTTTAATTTTATTATTATTGTTGTTGTTACTGCCATCATTATTTTAGTCTTAGACTAATTTTCTAGGTATTTTTCCCCACCATGGATGGAGGGAAAGCCTCCTAAGGAGCTAGAGTGGACTGATTCTGTTCTTATTAACGTTCTTGGTACAAACACTACTGACCTTCACAGCTAACCCTGGTTTTGTACAAGGCTGAAAAAGTTCCTTCCTTTCATTTAACGCAAGTATGTTTTGTGCTTTCTTTTGTGTTATTTTAGGATGAGGTCTTTTTAAATGCCCTTAGTTTCTGAACTCTCAGTTTCTGGGCCCTGTGTACAGGTAATGTCTTAGTACAGCTTTCATGGTGCTGCTCCAGGCAACCACAGTGGCTTTCTTTTTCCATCAGAGGTTTCTGAGTTCCTTTACATTTCTTGAAGTTGCTGGTGTTCAGTGTTCACTATTCCTGCAAGAACCCTCTTATCCTTCCAGCTGGCTGTGAATGTAAATTGCAAGAGGCTCATCACGATTGTCCAGACTCTGGAAACCATTGGTTAAAGGTACATTCCTTCATATCACACACATCAGATAAGTGGGATGGCTGGTCATCACTTCTCCTCCTAAAATAGTCCAGAATCAGAATGAGCAGGAGGAACCCAGGGCCAGTAAAAACACTATTCTAAATAAAATCACACTGTTTTCTTTATAATTGCAGGGTAACTATAGTATAGTATTCTGCTGGGAGCACTGTACTGCAGACCTTAAATAGCAGTGCTAATGTTCAAATCGTATTTTCATCTTTTCTATGTTTTCCATGCCAGATTTCTGGGACTTTTGCCAGGTTCCAAGACCATATAGAATTAATTGTTAAAAAGGAAAAGAAATATTTCTGAAGTGCTAGAGAATACGTATGTCTGATCTAATGAACAATAGTTTCGTTCATTATCAATTGTTCCTTGTAATTTACTCAAATGCCTTTTTTTTTTTTTTTTTTTTTTTGTCTGGAAGCGGGAGGGTAGGAGCATGAGGAGAGTGATCCTCCTTGAGCTTCTGTACTGAATTTATATACATGCAAAACATTCCTGCATTCAATAATCTAAGTAGACAGGATGACATTTCTGCCAGATAGAGATGTAGAAGGAAACGTAGGGGAATTTTCCTAGCCTGTCTGGACTGGGCTGTTGAGAGGTCATTGCAAACAATTTGGCTGATGTTATATTGAAGTCAGAGTTGAAGAAAACTTGGAAGACCATATTATGCTAGGTCTGTTTAAAAAGACATCCAAGATACTGTTACCTGGTGTTGGAGTATCCATTTAAGTGAGAAATTGCCTATTTTTATTAATATCTCAGTTATGCTTTGTTCTTAACCTAATTCAGAAGTTGTCTGTGGATAAACTTTCTGGTCTTCATGCTGTAACTCAACACTAAGTTTGTTCCACCAAGTCTGACTCAGTGTTATGATTTGGATAGACTGAATCTGTCTGATATTCTCTATTAAATCAACACATGTAGCATCTGCTGGAATCTGTGGGATTTGATCTCATCCTTCTCAGCCACATTATTTTTTGCTTTGCAGCCTGGTAGATCTATCGATTTTCATGCAGGCTGCTGACCTGTGATCTGCCAAGAGAATTAGTTACATGTTTCTGTATGTTTTGCTACTGAGGCTTCGGAATCCCTCTTAACCCAAGTCCCTGCTTACATATTGCTACCATTCGTTTTTATTGGCTTCGCTGAAGTTGGATTCCTGTATCTCGATTTTTCCCCGATCCATTCTTTGAGCGGCTTGAAAGAATCCAACTGAAAACAAAACCTCAAAGAGTTTATATAATGAATTACTTTTAAACTAGACGCTAAAAAAGACAGAGGAGCATTTATCAGGAATGTTTGTGGGCTTGGTGGTTACGAGCTTAAAAAAAAAATACCGTGTGGAAAGGCTTTTGTCCCATGACAGAGATTTAAAAGGCTGCGGGTTCGGATTCCAGCGGAGGCTCAGGCCTGTAATCGCGTTTGAAATGCTGCCTTTCACACGGCCGCCCGGCTGCCGCGGGGCGCGGGCCGGGTAGGGGCGGCTGCGGAGCCGTCACCTGTTGGGGCCGGGCTCGGGGCGCGCCGGTGCCGCCGCGGGACCGCGTCCGGCCGCGGGGCTGCTGGGGGGCTCCGCGGGGCTGCTGGGGGCTCCGCAGGGCAGCTGGGGGCTCCGCGGGGCAGCTGGGGGCTCCGCGGGGCAGCTGGGGGCTCCGCGGGGCTGCTGGGGGCTCCGCGGGGCTGCTGGGGGCTCCGCGCCGCCGGCGCAGCGCGTCCTTTCTCCTCCCCGAGCCCGGCGCGGACGGTCCGGGAGCTGCGGCTCCAAGTTGGAGAGCTTGTGCGGTAGGCAGGGACAATGGAGGAAAATGAAAGCCAGAAACTTGAGCTGTGCCTGGCTTGCCCAACAGACAGCAGGCAGACGAGGGGTAAGTAAGCGGCGATATAAGTAAGGCAAAGATGGAGTTATGTTGAAGCATGTCCCTCGTTGCTGCTTTTTATAAGTGGAGGCAGAATGCATGAAAAAAAAAAAAAGCATTTTTTTCTTGAGCTAATGACTCTGGTGTGCACATTTCCCTAATATTGGAACTTTATGAGTTTAACTTTCTCTTCTGAGAGATTTCTGTGTGCCCTCTGAAGCCGGGAGCACGCTGCATGGCTGTCACGGATGCGGGATCCTGCCGGTGCGGAGGCTGAGGTGGGGAAAGCACGTCCCCTTCCCTTTAAATGCTCTGCCAGCCTCGCTATGGCAGAGAAATAGCTCTTCCTTCGTAAAAGTGGGTTTGAGCTCATCTTTACCTCGGGGTGTCTGTTAAAAGGAGGACCTTCACGGCAGATTGTGACAGGGTTAGTTTACTTTGAGTGAAACCACTGGGGTTTGTTTTGGAGCGAAGCCAGGACTGTCTAAGCGGGGTTTCCACGGCGCTGTGCATTCATACGTTCACTGCTGCACTATCTATTTCCTATAAAGCGAACGAAAACTATTTCCTGGCGAATTCTACGTGGGCTATTCCACGTGGAACAGAGCATTCAGGTAGCATGACAAACACCTAATCTAATCTATATCTATTACAGTATCTGTGGGGCACCTGTGGACATTCCCATTTCCTGCATGTTATATTCCTCAAAGGCACTTCAGGAAAAGTTGTATTACTGTGCTTCTGTGAAACAAATAGTGCATGTGGTTTAAAAAAAATCACACAAGTTTATGAGCATGCAATACCAACAAATAGTGCATTGGCAACTTAGAAGGAAAAAAAATGCTCTTTTTTTTTTTTTTTTAATTTGGGTCTTCATTAATTGATTGATGCTCTTTTGAATTGCTTTTTAAGTAAAATTACTGAGCATTGTGAGTAACCTTTGTCTGTGTATGTTTAGTGGGATGGAAATCTTCACTTTGTGTTTGACTAGGGAAAAAAAAGCCTTCAGTAACACATTTCTTCCGTAGGGCTTGTATGAAACTGCGTCAGATATGTGTGGAGCTAGGAAAACAGAGGGCTGACCAGACTGATTCTATGGTTCCAAAAATGTTGAGTGCTGAAAGCTCATAACCAAATGTAGTAGTTTTGGCCCATATCCAAAATTTACATTGGAAAGAGAGCTAATTGTAAAGACAGTGAAGTAAATTAGAACAATTCCAAATAATATCACATTTACTGCTAACATAAATGTAACAGAGATTGGTTTGACTCATGCTGTTAAATCCGTATTCTTTTTTAAAATTTTAGTATTGAATGGGGTTTGCTTCAAGGCTCAGTTTCACAGTTTCAGTGTGGGTCAGGTCCACACTTGTTCCTTTCTGAAATTATTCTGAAAATGTTCTGTTCTCATGTCACCTAGGTTGCAAAACAGGACTATTTAAAATCTTCATAGCATTTAAAGTAATGAAGCAAAGTGACTTTCCTGACCTTTGTAATTTCATGGAGGGTGTGACTTAGAAGAGTTACATGCCAGGACATGTCAAAGGACTTTTCTATTTTTCTATTTTTTTTCTCCTAGCTCATAGCCATTAATATGTCATGATAATCTTGCTGCTGATCCTAGATATACTGCTTCTATGCTGCAGACCTGGGCCTTTACTGTAGTCATGGGTGACGTTGGTGATGTTAAGAAATCTTGAAACTTGTTTTCAGATCCAAGAAGCAAATCAAGTATAAGAGTTACTCACACCTTTGGATAACCAAATTCCTCCCTGTCAATCACCAAGACTTGCTTTTAGTTGCCCTCTAGACTTGCTGCTTTATTGAACAGAAGAACCTTCAGCTTTTAGCTTCAGAATATGAGGGAGGGAGAGAGGGAGACAAGCTTATCTCACACCTCTGAGTTTTCTATTGCCTTCTCTTTGCTCTTTTCCCAAGGAGGGTACTTGCATAATTTATCCTTTTCCATCTCTACTCTTAGCACTCATCTGGGAACCAACACATGATGTTTCACACGTTTCACAGTTATCTGTGGAGACTGATTTGCTAGGCCTATTATCTTCACTTGGAAGATATGGAAGGTTTACCCACGATGTTATTGAGCAACTCCAGAATCCAGAAAACCTCTCTCAGTTTTTCCTCCCTGTAGCACTCTGGCATACACAGCATCTGTAGAACTGATGTGTCTCAAGATCCACAGGGGGGTTTCAGCAGCCCAGTGCTCAGTCTCACCATTGAAGTCACTTCTCCTGTCCAGGAAGTGATCCACAACATTTTTTTTCAGCAATTAGTAGGGAAAAGACCCATACTGAAACACAACAGATTTTGGTTTGCAAAGAAAGTCACGTGCTGCTGAGTGCTGTAATGGTGCAGGATCAGGATCCTGCTGGATGCCCAAGTGAGCTCTCTGGCAAGATGAGAAATTAAGTTTGCATAGTTTACATTCCTTTCTTTTCACTGGTATTTATGCAGTATTTTCCAAATATATGAAAGAAAAATAAGAGAATTTGTTGATCTTTCTAATACAGTATAAGAAAAATATGTTATTTTTGATTCCTTTTCAAGGTTTCACCTAATAACAAACAGTGGTAAAACACTTTACTTGATATGTCTTTTTATGTGCCAAAAATTACTCTTTCTTAAGCTATTGAAATTACTGAAGTGCAGAGTAGGGAAAGACTTTGCATGAGAGAGATTTAGGACCCAAAGTACAGACACTTGAGTTCTGGGTTGTGCTTGTCAGCATAGGTTTACCTGCCTTCTTGAGGAAGTGCCTGCCGTCACTGCAGTGATTGAAACTGCTGCTGTGACCATACTCTGAGGGTTTATACCAAATTGCTGTACTCAGTCACCCGTGCTCATGCTGACTCCCTCCAGCTCCAAGAAAATGCCTTATTTTATGTCTGTGCCTTTGTTCCAGGAGCCTCAGGGATATAACCTCTAGGCTGTTGGTGCAACAAATTAAAGCTGGTAAATTCCATCCAGCCCCAGCCCACTTCTCCCTCCCATGTAAAATCCATTGGAATGACTGTGCAGCTTTCAGAAACCATTTTCACTGGGTGTATCTAGAGTAGCCATGCTGGCTTCTTGCAAGCAAAACTCTCCTGTTTGCCATTTTTCTCAAACAAGCTCAGTGTACCTGGTGGCTCATGCTCTGACTTTTCAATAAGCAGAGGGTTTGGATGTTTCTTAATTGAGTTGTGCTTGAAAGGTTGAGTGCATGCATGTTTGTACACAAAGGTGAGGCTGCTGCTCTGAAGGTTTAACTAGGATTGTGCTGCTGAGAAGGTCTTAGAAGGTGCTGTGAAGATCGCAGATGACATTTTGAATCTTTGTGAGAGTAAGACTTCCCTGTGAACCAAACCTGCTCACAAAGCTGTGTCCAGATCTGTGCTCATCAAAGCATGGTGTCACCTGCAGCCTGAGCCCCCGTGCCTGCATCTGCTTTCAGGATAGGTTTCCATGAATGCAAACAAGAGGGTGTTGTTGGACATTTTGGAGCCCTTGAAGAGTATAGGCAGCTTACAGAAACATGCAAAGTCTTTGAAGACTGTCCAGGGCCAAGTTTTGTTATGGAACCCAAGGAAACTGATTCCCTACGTGAAGTGGTGGGACACCACACCAGCAGCGGCTCCACCGATAGAGGATTTGCTTTATTACCAGGGCTTGGTGTTCCATGGCATGTGGCAGGCAATTGACAATGCACACCAGAAAGCTGAGAAATCCTCAGCATAAAATCCTGAGGCAAGTGGTAGGCATGGTGTCAGAATGACTGATTGAGCCATAAAAAGAAGCAAGTAGGTGCCTGTTTCCAAACAGCGGTCCTATATAATGGCAACATGCAGGGGAAACATCAGGGGAAAGATAAGGGGCTCTGAGGAAAAAAGTGTCAGACAGAGAGAAATAAAGATTTATTTAAAACAGGTAGAAGAAGGAGCTCCCTGTTCCTGGGGAGGTGCTGGGAAGGGTTAACACTCACAGGGGTGTCCGAGTCTGAGTCTGCCTGGAAAAGATGAGGAAGGCCACATAAGACTTGGAGAGGCCTTTTCAGTGCTTCAAGTTTTTGTTAGGTTTTTTTTTTCTTTCCTGACAAAGGAGTGAGAGATTTTTTCAAAGGTATTAGGTAACAAGGCTCCAGTCTACAATTTTTTGAGCACCAGAGGATTCATGTTACAGAGTTACCTGAAGATAAGCCAGCACTTACCCACAGTGTCTGCCTATCTCTTTACAAATGTCGTCGTGGTCTTTGGTCTTAAAGTAGATTTTAAAGTAGTAACATTTATCTGAGGGGTTTTTCTTTTCCTTTTCTATATCACACAAAACTTGCTTTTATACTATTTCTTAAGAAATGGTTTATGAAAAAATGATGTAGAATTTTCCAGCCCGCTGTCCTGAGACATATAAAATGCAAGGGAGATCTGTGAAATTTAAAACCAGACCACAGTCACAAATCAGGAAAAAAGAGACTCCCAAACCCTGTTATTATTTCCTAGGTGTTTCAGAACCTGTTGAAAACCCACTGGAAAAAAAAAGATTAAGGATTACAAATCTGCTCTGTCAAAAGAATTTTATCAGTTCGTATCCTTAAGGATACTAGTTATGGGGCCATTAAGTGTATTGGACCCTATTGAAGAAATCTGTTTCTTCTTGTAGAAAGCATCCTGTAGATCTTAAAGGTCAGGGCATAAGAGCCCTGTCAGATCTTCTTTTCAAGTCACATAGGTAAAGTTGATACAAAAGGAACATCTACTTGAATGACGCTCACTTTTCTGTGAGGCAATACTGCAGTTGTGTGATAAAAGTATGTAAGTATGTGCAGAGCTTATATAAGGGATTATTTCCGGGGCACTTACTATGATGTATATATGCCTAATGATGCAGAACATGCCACTGCACACTGCCAGACTTTTTAAAGTACCTAGCTTTTACATCAATCTATTTTTCCATTTTGCTGCTAATGCGAATGTTGCTATTAAGTTTTTATAATATGAACTATGTTTGGTTTTGGTTTTTGTTTCTTTTCAGACCAGGCAAAACCCAGTTTGCATGTAACATCACTAGACGATGCAGAATGTCTCCGATCTAAAGAGCTCCTTTCGACCCCGAGCAGTCACGCTTCTTCTCACTCAAAGTCCACCCGCAACATCCCTCGAAGACATACAGTAGGTGGCCCTCGCAGTTCCAAAGAAATACTGGGAATGCAAACCTCAGAAATGGACAGGAAGAGAGAGGCTTTTCTTGAGCATCTGAAACAGAAATATCCCCACCATGCCACAGCAATAATGGGACACCAGGAGAGACTGAGAGATCAGGTAAGGAAGTCAAATTTGTATCATGTTTTTTGTTTAACAGTCCTTATAACTCCTACAAAATTGAGTGTTACGTCATTACAAAAGGGGGGAATTAACAAAGTATGAAACAAATTTTTTGGATGTGGCCTGCGATTCAGCTGTTGCCTTAAGATTCAAAGAAACAATCATTAAAATTAATCTATTCAATATTACCTTGGAATTGTTTGTTGAAATTGACATTTCTGAAGAGCTTTTCATTTTTTTTAGTGCATACACAGAGAAAGGAGTGAAGGTGAGACTCTTGATCTTCGTGTATGAGTCTCAATCTACTTTTCACAGCTGAAGGGAAAACATGGAACAGCTGTTAATTTCTGTTACACTTTCAGTATTGGCACCACTGCCTGGGAGAAAAGAAAATACCTGCAGAGTGTGTCTGTATGCTTTAGCTGGCTCTGTTACACTTTCATTTGCTTTCTTTTCTATTTTTGAGTTTTGTAATGCAAACAGAACAGACTTACCCATAACTATCTACCTCCTCCAAGCAGCTTTGACACCCACATTCGTCTGTCAGCAGCGTACCTGAGGGTGGTGTGCCTCTCTGCCTGCAGTTGCTTTCCAGCAGCGAGCAGTAGTTGTAGGGTCAGAGGAGAGGTGACATGCTGATGTATTTCTCAGAGCAGGTGGAGGCTGTGACACACCAACTTTCTGAATTCAGGGAATGCCATGCAAGGATCTGTTCCTAACTCTGGACTCTGGTTTTGGGTGCAATGATAGACTTTAATCTCTTCAGGCAATCTACTGTCTATTCAATAATTAGTTTTTTTTCCATCAGAATTTGGAGTTTGGTCTACAAAATCTTGTGCTCATTATTCTCGGTTTAACAGCAAACCTTTTTGTAAAAGTTTTTTTCCCTTAGTGGTTTATAGGTGTTTCAGCACTAATAGCAAATTAATTGTAAATAAGCAATAAAAAGAAGTTGGAAAAATATTGCACACTGTTGTGGAAGCTCTTAGTGAATTCCAGGCTTCTTTGAAGCTTTGCAAACTTGAAAGGCTTTGAAGATCAGACTGCTACAGGTTTGGAAAGATTGTAATTTGTTAACTTAGCCCTAGAACTTCTCTTTTACAGGGTCTCTAGAGATCCCAGGTGCTATCACTGTTAGAATCCATCTGTATTCAGCTAAAATTGCTGCAAGACTTCAGCTCTAATGAGGATGATCTATTCCTTATTTTTAAACAGCTTTACTCCTTTCTTTTTAGAGTCTTGACTTTTTTCCTCCCCACTTATCTCTTCCATGGACTTTAGTGACTGTGTGGAATGTGCTGGGTGGTGGATAAAGATAGCATACAAATTAAATAAAAGGGGTGGGAGGGGGGTGAAATCCAGAGATTAGATCTTTTGGAGTCATGTAAATATTTAGTTCCAGTGTTGCAGACACTGCAAACCTCGTTTGAACAGCCTACAGCATTACGCCCTACACATTTTGTTATTTGAGACTTTTCTGAAGGCAATAAATTACAGAAGGAATGCAGTAACTGCTCTTGATATTTGTTTAAAATGTGTCTTCCTTGCTAATTTATTGAGGGTAAAATTCATTCTCCTGCTTCTATTTTTTAGTGATTAGACATATGTATTATATGTGTTGTGTGTAATGAGTTTTTTAACAACTTTATAACAAAATAACTTTAAAACTACTATTAAAGCATCAAAATGTATTTCTTGGAAGTGGGAAATACTGAAGACTCCATCCATTCAGCATTACTTAAAGAAGTATAGTCTGAACCAAAACCACATTAAAACATACAGAAATAAATAATACAGGTTGATTATAAGAAAGTTGCTTAGTTGGCATGTGATGTATCAACTGTCTGGCTCATCAGATGCAGTAAGACTATGATGATCATAGCATTACAATTCAGAGGGGGATTTTCTTACCAACTGTGTCTCTGTGTGCACACCCACATACCAGTATTTCTTGTGTGTGTTTGCATGTGTTTATATGTAACTGTATATAGATACACATAGGTATGTGTGTGTGTATATATATATATACACACAGAGCTCTGTGTGTGTGTATGCTTGTATGAGTATGCATACTGCCTGCTTTCTTAGCCACTCCATGAATAAGACTATAGTATACTTTTGCCTTTGAGGGTGTATATGTGTGTTTAGCATCCATGCTTCTTTTTTCCACCCATATATATGGAAGTGTGTAGCAGTGGTATGGAAGACAAACTACATGCACATGTAGTAGGTATGCATATGTAACATATACAAAGATGTATGGGAAAACACGATTTAAAATGTCACATTCTAAATTAAAATGTTGCAATTTATTTTCCAAGTTCCTTTCCAGGTTCCTTTTCTCCCTTCTTACTTCTGCAGCTGCTCCAATATCTGGAAAGTGGCAACATTGTCCATGGTGGGAATTTCCCCACTGTAGGATACCTATCAAGGATAGTAGCTAATGCAACACCATTTTGTAATCTCTCTGTCAAATGGTGCAGCTGAAACATGAAACACCCCAGTTTTTATGGTCAGGAGGTAGCCCTTGGTATATCTCATAATTTCTCTTCCAGATTGCTCTAAACTCCGTAAGGTCCACAACCAACAGAAAATCAAGATTGGTAATTGTCTGGTTTTTTCCTATGTGGACTTTCTTCTCTTGTCCATTTTAGCCATCAGTGTCTGAGTATGGCAGACTGACTCCTTGTTTGCAGAAAATAAACATCAGGGAAAAATTATTTGATGCTGTCACATCCTACTGTATCACTTCTACCAGCAAGGGCAGCTCTGAATGCTGTCTGCATCTTCCACTATGCACTAATAGTTTCCTCCAGGCTTCATTTATTCAGATAAATCCCTCCCTGGATGTGCCTCCTGAGGACCCATTTCTACTCTTGATAATCTGCCACAATCAGAAGTACAATCATGGCCAGGTAAAATGCCTGCAGGGATTACTGATGGTGAGCTAACGTGGTGACCTGAAACCTCCCAGCTGTGCACACAGATAATTTCTCCTCCGAAGGTTTGTTGCCTTGTTTGTGATATCCTGTTCTGGAAAGGAAAGCTCACAGAGGCAGGGGCCATCTTTATTTGCACAAAGGGGCTTGGGATACTGCAGCAAGGCAAACAGCCCGCAGCTAAGCTGGTCTGTGGTAAACTGGAGCGTGACTTTGCAGCAGCCTGGGAATGCAGACGTGCAGTGCCTTGTGCACCCCAGCACAGGGGAATGCAGCACCCAATGGCCACAGCTCTGCGACCCACAGCCTGGCAGCTCATCCTCACATTTGCAGGTTTTTCCCCTTCTAAGGTAAGTCCACAGCTGGGCATCAGAGCTCCCTCCACCTGGAAGCCTGTAAAAGTGAGGAACAAAATTTTTTTTTAGGTAATGCAAGTTTCTGCAGGAGCTTTAAATGTCTTACCTCTGCTAAGGCTGTCTCATCTGTGGTAATGAAAGGAAGGTGCTAATGTAATCCCCAGGAAAGTTAGAAAAAAAAAAAAAAAAAGAGAAAGCAAGAAGGAAACAGTCTGGGATGTTTTCAGTTTCAGACTGTGAATCATCTGCTGTGGAGCTCATGGTAGGACACAGTCACCCACTTAGGTGAGGTCGACTCTGGTCAGCAGAGAAGGAAAGAGCAGAAACAAGTGTAAAAGCTGGGTCTGTAGCTGCAAGGATGAAAAGCAGTTAGCAATTAAGAGGTTAAAATGCTAACCTGGCAATGGGAGGGGGTAATCCCTGCTGTGAACCTGTTTTACAAGTCACCTCTAAAAAAACCTTTCTGAGGGGCAGAGAACAAAAATGACTGTGTGGAAGTTTGTCAGAGCAGGAGTTTTTGAGCCTGGGGTAAGAAAGTGAGCTGGAAGAAGTTTGCCACAGCTTTCTTCAGTTGTTGTTTGACTAGGAAATAGGCTGGGAGGTGTGGAAGAGTCAGGAGCAGCTCTAGTGCTTCAGGCAGTGCTCCGTGAAGAAGAAATTTTCTTGGCAAATGAAATTAGATTTCAATCAATTAAAAACAAACCCCAAATCTTTCTGGTGCCTTTGGAGGGCCGATTGCCTAGAAAATGGTGGTTGAGGAGTTTTTGTTACGTTCATTTAGGTCTGAACATGACAGGTAACTCTGGCATCTGGGCAGGTGTGGCTAAGGTTACCATGGAGATCCATGATGTCATGCTTGATAGAGCATGTCAAGACAGCTAATCTAACATGTAGATGTTCAAAAAGTCCCATAGGCTAGGACTAAGCTTTATGCAAATAACTAAGTTACTCTGCAGGAGGGCAAAAGAAAACACGGCTGAGATATGGCGTGCATTGTACCTGGCAGCCTGAAAGGATTATTACAGACTTCATCATAAATTAAAACTTTTGGAACTAAAAGAAGAGGATTTCAGACCATCTCTGGCCTCACCTGTGGAATCTCACATTTCGGTAAATAAGCCTCTTTCTGTTTCTGCCCTTGCTGTAAAAAAATGCTTTTGAAATCGTGGAGTTTGCTTCACCACGTTGATCCTGCTGGCAGCAGGGCTGAGTCAATAAAGCAAGTTTTCTGGCAGGGCATGTTCCCTTTTCTCTTTCAAAAATGAGTTCTTTATTGAATGAACTAAGAATTCAGAATTATTTGAAAGGCATTGTAACTTATCATGTTGATTATATGAATCATGCTGCAAAAATTTCCTAGGTAGTGTTTTGGAGGAGAAACTAAGAATGGAGACACTGTATTTATTTGTAGATTATTGCCAGATGTCTCTCCTTTAACTGTTAAAATAGAACCCTAAAATTACAACAGCGTTTATTCCAGGATTTGATATCTGTTAAAATATTAAAGCTTTTTGGTTTTTACTTGAATAGCAGTATCAGTTGGTTAAGCTGACTTTGATTGTGTGTTTTGGTATCATAGGTAACGTTTGAACACTTCTTAATTGGTTTTTTTCTTGGGTAAAAGTACATTTAGTGGAGGGTAAACACATTTGGAGGTGAAAGTCTAGCAACAGAAAGGCTATTGGGACTTTGGGATTTGAGGTATAAACAAAAGGGGATAGTTTCAGTCCCTCTGGAGAGACAGTACACGCCTTGTGTTCTTAGTTGCAACCACTTTTGTGCTCACATCAGTCAGGACAGATCAGTAAACACCAGTAGGTAAGGGATGGCCCCCCGCTGGCACGGCAGGATATGATGTCGGGAAGCAGGGTTAGGGCTACAGAGTTCACTTGGTTCAAATCGCTCAGTGTGGAATGGGAAGGGGTAGGTCTGGGTGGGAAAGGGTGGGGACAGTGCCCGAGCTTAAAAATGTGAAAAGAGAAAAATCTTAATGTTCTGCCTAAGACAGCTGAGAGATAGAAACTTGAGAGGAACTTCAGTTCACTGTAGATCCTCAGCAGGATTTAGGGAATGAGGGGGCTGCAGAATGTGGTAATCACTTTGTCTAATTCCAGGTGAAAAAATAAAGGTTTTCTGATGTTCTGCATTGCTTGATCAGGCAAGGTTAAATAAACTTTTTTTTGAATGTGTAGTGACTTTTAAAGTAAAAGCATTGAAAGTACTAAAAGTGAAGAAATCACCAACTGATTTTTTTTTTGTCACAATTCTTTGGCTTTTACACCCAGTTATATCTTGAAACTGAATTATTCATGGAAAGTTTTTAGAAAATATTTCAATTTAACCCTTCTCCCAAAGTCTGAGTGTTAGTTATTTAGTACTTGTGTATGAACAAATAACAGTGTGTCAAATGAACTAATATATTTTGCATTCATTACGCTGTTGCTGGTTGATGCCATGGCATCAGGTAGGGAGAAATTGATTTAGTGTTAGTACTGCACGAACAATCTTTTGGTCTGTGCAAGTTAAAAAACAGAGTTTAAAAAATTACATTTAGGTTTAAAATGCAAAGAATGTGATTCTAATCTGGATATATATTGCTGCAGATTTTTCTAGTTGGGAGCATCCATTTCATTGAATTACTACTTGGTTCACAAACTGCTGTATTTACCGTGTCACCAAAAAATGCCTATTTGTATCTGAGAAGTCAGCATCATACAGCCAGAACTTGCTGTTGTGTCGGCATAGGCTGTAGGTATTTCTTCAGGAGAAAAGTAAAGTTTCAGAAGTTGTCTGAGGAGATTTCTCTGAGTTCCTGCCTCCTCTCCATCAATGGGCACTATCTCCCTGCCCGAATGGGACAGCGGTTCCCCCTCGTCCTGGGGCAGTCCGTGTAACCCAGCAGAGCACACTGCACACTGAGGAAGGGAGGCTCTCCCCAGTGTCCACACGTGTCCCCTGTCTCACATACATCTGGTGCAACAATTTATTGCTTTCCAAGGCTGCTCTAAGTTAAGGGCAACTGCTCATGTTTTATGCTGTTACAAGAACCTAAGAAAAGCTATGAAAATGAACATACGCAACATGATTACACGGTTAAATGTCTGCTGGATTCCAAGCCCTTAGTTTTTGTTTATGGAAGGACATGAGATGACATGTCCATTTGTTTTGAGCTGAAACATGCTCTTTAGCCCCTAGATAATGCTGTGATTGCAAGATATTTATAAATAGCTTGATAGATAAATGAACAAAGAGCTGGTTCATTAGCAAAGTAAAGTGGATTTACTTTGTATTTACTCAAAGTGAAAATGCTGAGGAAGAAGAATATTCCTAATAGAATGTCTCAGTGGAAAGTCTTTCAATTTTACCCTCTAGTTTATAAAAGTAAGGCAACATATTAAGGTACATATTAAACTACTAGCCCTAAGGTATCTCTGGGAGTAAATGAAGTTTAACTAGATCGTTAATACTTGCTTTGATAAATGTAAGTTTCTCCATTTATATCTATCAGTTAAAACTAATTTGAAAAGCTGGGGTTTTTTGAAAAAGCAAACAAAACAAAGCTGCAAAAAGGCTAATAAAGCAATTCCTTTTCTTTTTCCTTCCCTCCCCCATGCAAACCACACACCAGTGCAGTTACTTTGCCCCAACAGGATTAGTAACTTTTTTTCTGTGGCAACGCCTCTGCATTTTAAATAGTATGTATTGTTTGTAACTCAGAAGTCCCAGGTAGTTGTTTGTACTCACCTTTGTTCATGTGAATTTTGTACATATATTTTTCTAATCTAATTTTATGACAAGCAAAAGTATTTTTAGAATGCTTTGTATTCAGCTGACTGAATTAATGCCTGCACTAATCTTGTTCCAGTACCTATTGTTAAATCCAGTAAAGAATCTAGGACTTTGGTATCCCTTAAAGCGTATTTCAGGCAGCTGCCTTCAAGAGTGTTGCCCATGGAAACCTCTCCCAGTTATTGTAGACACCTGAGATTACTTAGGTTTCGGAAACTTAAGCTTTTCTGGCCCAAAATGTCCTGAGGCATTTATAGGTGTGTTTTTGCACATACTTGGTTTAGCCCTCTTTATTTCTGGGTTGCCTCTGTCGACAACTGCCAAAAGCTGCACCAAAACAGCCAGCAGGGCCCTGCTTGGGGGATGGGTTCAATGCAGCACTGGCTCCTTCAGCAGTGATGGGGAGGAGCATCGGCACAAAGGGTGCTATTGCCAGTGCTTTTCCTTCCAACTCTGCTTTTAAACCAAAGCACCTCTAGTTGCTTCCTGCCTGGCTCAGGGGTGAACAGCATGGGAGGCATCCTCAGGACACCATTCTACATGGGGCTTGTCAGTGGTCCCTAAATCCCCAAATTAATTTCAAGCCCCTTATCAACTTATGGGAGCAGAGTAAGTTTGACAGAAGTGATAATAAAGCTCTGGTCTACAAACGCTTTTGGCCATGCTGGTTTTGAGGAGGCGTTCTCACTTGGCCATAGCTCTGGAGGTCTCCTGCAGAAGGTGTGAGGAGCACTGCCTGGCAGATGATCACAGACAGAGGTGTTGGGTGAGGGCAGCAGGTTGTGCTGGTGGTAGTGCTGAGGTGACAGCATGACTTCCCTGGCCATGGGTCAATGCTCCCTTCTGTAACCGGTGATTAGCCTCAGTACTGGTGAATATTTGCTGTGTCCAAAAACCATTTCCCTGCAAATGGTTGTGAATATACTTGGGTTGTTCTTGTTGCTGCTGAATAGTCCTGTTACCTTCTCACTGGCAGCACTTTTGTGCTCTTTGCACAGTCACTTGGGATGGGAGCACGTATTTGTGTCTGTCATCAGCAAAGTAAATGCACCTCTGGACTATTGCTGCTGCTTTACAGCATTTTTCAGTTGATTTTCTAACAAAGGCAGATTGCACTGAAGCCACCTGATTAACTGGTTTGGTTTAACCATAATCACTGGGATTTAAATGTCTTTTCTGGGCTCAAATAGGAGAACAGGAGTAAATAAGACAAGCAAATTGCTTATGAACATATATTCCAATTTCCTTTGTCTTCAAATGAGTTGAGTACACCAGGAAAAACAGTGCTATTGTTAAAACTGTGGCCAACACCTGTGACTCTGACAGCTGTCCCTGAAATGTGTCTTTTTAACATTCACCCAGTCATGGTCATTGTGCCAGTTCAGTAAATTCAGAATCTGTGGTATTAAGTCTTGCATTTTGACATAGCAAGTTAATGCAGGGACTTTTGGTTGGTCAAGAATCTTTTGAAGGGTCCTCTTTTGGTCTTGTGGATTTTCTGTCCTAATTAGGACCTTTTGTGCTACTGCATTTTGTGTGGTCTCTTGTGCAGTGGATTGTAGCGATTCCAGTCAGTCACTAGGAGATTGCTGCCTTAGTAAGCACTGATCAGTGTTGTTTGTTGAAGTTTAGGAAAGATTTTCATTGGCTGATCAATACATGCCATGAGTGCAATTCACTTTAAAAAAAAAAGTCTAAAATTCAAAATTAGTTATGAAGGAAAGAAAGAGAGAAGCTATTCTCTTAGGTTATCTTTGGTTATCTTTGGATTGTGAAATCCAAAAGACCAATAATATGTTTTTCACCGTGAGTTCTGCCTCTTGAGGGCAGTTTCTTAACACCTGTCACGTGGTAGATGTGGGATAATCAGCCATCATGTATGTTCTGATCTTTAGCAGTTACAGATTATTTTGTCCCACATCTTGAGATTTATCTTCCAAAATTATCTTCTTGCTAGTTGTTAGACTGGATCTTCCTGATAACTACATGAGTGTCCAGTTCTGTTTTGTATTGCTGAATTCTTATGTTAATGTCTCATGACTGAAAATTCCAGAGCTCAATTAAGTTTTAAGAATATTTCATATTCTAAGGGGTTTACATTTCTTACACATACCTTTAATAAACTATCTTCATGCTCTTGCAATTATTTCATTCAAAAGAGAAAAACTAGTTGTACTTAAATTTCAGTTGAAGCTAAGTATTTCTTCAGTCTGGAAGGAGATATCTATCTTTCAAGAAAGGAGGAAGGCAGCAAAAGGAAAATGTGAAGAGTGGAAAACAGAGTTAAAAGGGTTTTTTTTTTTATTTGAAAGAAGTTGATTCTGATTTTAAATCCTACACGATATATCCATTTCAGATACACTTCCTGCCAGATGAACAAGCAGAGACTTTTCCAATTTGCACCTATGTTGTGGGTATGTGGGTGTCTAAAGTCTGGAAACAGACCTGCTGTCAGTGTTTATGTATGAGCTTTGGGCTTTCTTCCACTGTGCTTTGAAAGCATAATTTTAGCTGTATTTATTAATTTGTAGCCCTATTTTTAGTAACACAAAATACTATACATCAGAGTGTTGTAATTAGTAACAGACTACCCACAGAAGGAACAAATACTTGACTTTGATTAGAATAAGTAAAAAGAAATGTCACTTATTTCTCATTGGCTGAACAAATAAACCATTGCATGACATTGGTTGGTTGATTTAAATGAGAGTAAATATTGTTTGGAAGGAAGAATTATTTTTTAGAATAATGTAAAAAAATAATTAAAAACTACACAACTACACATATAACATAAATTCTTCAATTTAAAATGTGTACCCAAAAAATTAGAACACTTATAAAATTTCTTGTGGATCTAAACAAACTGTTTATTTTTTCTTTTTTTTTTTTTTTTACAGAGAAATAGTAATTTGAGTAAATTCTTGATCTACTTGTATTTCTATTATATATTTCCCTAAAAGTCTTTAAAGAAAAACTCACTCCAAAACCTCACAGATATTGTGTGCCAATTTCACTCTTTCATTATGGATATCACATGTTCTTTACTTTTTAAAAAAAGTTATTTCATACTAAAATTGTTTAATAGCTTTGCATTAAACAGACAACATTATGTCAATGTCTACTACCCAGTGATGTGGGAGAGCCTCTGTATTCTTCTGTTCTTAGAATGGGATCACCACAGTAATGCAAGTACCGTGACCTGTCAGTAACTACTGCAGTTTTTTGGGTTTTCTTTAGAGGATCTCTATTGTTCTGATTTTTTTTCAGCTACTAATCCAAGATGCCATCTTTTTGGCTAATACTAAGTCCAGCACTGGGAGTACAGGCAGGATGGTGCCTTCTGCCGGCCTCTTCCATGCTCCTTTGTGGGTGAGTGGAGGGTTTCTGCACTACACAGACCAGAGACTCCCTGTTTTGCCAGAGACATTTAGTGTGGTGTCTGTCACTGGGGAATTTAAATGAAAGCATGTGATAGAAACAGCATCAAACCTTTTTGGAAGTCATTGGAGAACCTCTCCCTTCAGAACATTGCAGAAGGGTGGGATGGGGTGGAGCAAGGAGGCGCAGATCACAAAAATGTTTTTCTTGGCCCTCGTGGTGCTGGTATTGATGTCAAAAAATTCCTGCTGACCGGGGTACAGTTGGCTCAAACCCCCAGCGGATTGTCTGACCGACGTGCTCTTCCTCTGATATCAGATGCAAGATGCAAGCATTTAATTTCTGGCTCATGTGTACTTCCCTTCTAATTTATTTTTACCAAGTGTTTTCCACAGCGGACGTTGCAGCCAGCGACTTCCCGCGCAGGCACCTGCTGCTGCCGCCGCTCCCTCGCACCCGGCAGCTGCCGGGCGCTGCTGCTCGGGCTCCCGGCCACAGTGTCCTAATCTCGGCCTGAGCAACTGGGTAAATCCCATTCTGAGCCTGGAACCCTACAGCAAGTGGAGTCAGGTTTCTTCCTGAGGCCACAGAATAGCTTTCAGTAATGCAGGACCACTGTAGAGGTCACATATGATACTTGGTTGTTACTGTAGCTTAGTTCAAGATATTTCACCACAGCATTAACTATTTGTATTACTTTGCTTTTTTACGTCTTCTTACTGTGCATGTTTTGCCCTCTTCCTTCATTACTAACTTGTGACTTCCTTGGTCTTGGCTATTAATCTTGACACAAAAGGGTAGTTTCCAGCCCATGTGCAAATGTATTTGCTCAATCCCCACCCGTGTGCGAGCATGCAACCATGAGAAACCAGTATTTTTTATATCTGACTCATTCACACACCCGGATGTGTAATGAAGTTGCACATCAGATGAGGCTCTGCTGCATGTGCACACCTATGGAAAAGTTGCACCAGGAGGAAGAAGGACCTGTGCTGCTCCTGCTTCTGCCCTTCCATGCTGGTGACAGTGTGCTCCTTAGGGGATGGCTTTTGGGGAGAAGGCAACCCCTTGTGCTCCTGTGGCACAACCGAGAAGAAAAAGGAACCTCTCAGCTCTTTGCTGCTCCTCTGGTGATTCTCCTGCAAGCCAGGTACAGCTGTGATAAAGAGTCAGGGCTTTCTTCTGTGTAAGAGAGAGTGGAAGATTTTGGATAGGCTGTTATATTCAAAACATTGCTCCCTGTAAGAAGGATTGTCTTTAAGGGTTCCTTATTATTATCCTATTGTCCATACATGTTTCTAGGTTGATTTTGAGAGGTGCAAAAAACTTTATGTTACTGCAGTAGTTATCAGATGTTTTTAAGAGGGAGACTGACAGTCTAGAGAAGAAGGGTTCCTCTTGAACCATGTTAAAATATAATTTGATTTTATCTCACGGTTTCAAAATTTGTCATATGCGGTTCAAAACCCAAAACGCTTTCTTCTCTAATTATAGAGAATGCAAGGTTTAATCATTTTATTGGAAGTCTTCCAGGACTCTGGACTTTGTGGGCTGTGGGAGTGTGTTTTGCTTTGGTTCAGTCTTCTAAATTGAAGGGTTAGAAAACAGACTTCTACTCTGAAGATACTTGAATAGTGAAGATGCGTGAGCTACTTTTTTTCTCATGTCTTCTGTAGCTTCTACTGTAATATTTTGGGTTTGACATATCTTTTTTCCTCTTGCTGTGACAGCAGGTATTGGTTCATTTTAAAGAAACCATGAACTCACAAGTTCAGTCTTGTTTCTGCATGACCTAAACCTGTCTCAGAGACATTATTTTGCTAAGAATAGTTCCACTTATAATATGTTAGACAGATTTCTTTGTTACTGCGGTATGTAGGCAAAGCCAGCTTGGAATTAAGGAAACTTTTCATAGTTTGTAAAAGGAGAACTAAGGAAATGAAGGGGGAAAAAAAAAGGCTCACAATTACTCAAACAGGTCCTTGTGAGATGCTTCTCATAGAGGGTTGGGGGGTTTTTGATGTACTTTTGCAGATTTCTCACAATACCTGTTAGTGATGTATTGTCAGAGAAAGGGCTGAGGTTTTTTGTGATGTGTCACAGCAGTGTGATTTTGGATGTAAGAACTGGGGCAAATAATTCTGAACTGATACCAAAGAGATTTTTTTTTTTTTTAAGGTGATCACTCTCTGTGATGTCTGTAAGGAGATGCATAAACTTCTAGATTAGATTGAGTTGCTGTGTAGCCTTTTAAACACACCAGACTAAAACTAATGTGGGGTAAAACCTACAGATCTATTGAGTCACCTGGCAAAACAAGGGCAGTTTAGATACCATTCTTTAGCTTACTGTGGTAAGATAAACATGGAATTCTAGGTATTTTCCACAATAAAAGAACTTATGTGGTCTTTTGATCTGTGCTTTCTGCTGCCACTTGTCAAACTTCCCTGGATACTGCTAAAATGTCTGTGCTTTTGTTATTGTCCTTCTCTCTCTCTCTCTTTTTTTAATTTTAGGAACACACTATTAGGTTTTGAGAGCAGAATAGTTTCCCTAACTCTTAATTTCTTCTGCAAAAGCAGTCAGACAGAAGTTATCAAGCCTTTCAAATGAGGTTTGTCTAGCCACTACTTCTTTGTTTTTCAGCTTATCTTCCCTGTGGTTTGAAAACTTTTTTATATGTCTGGGTTCTGTGATCTTTCAGAAGTCTTTTAAAATGCAGTCATAATTTCAAAATGTTCATTCTGCCTTCAGATACTTTCAGTGGAGACAAGGGTGATGATCTGGTTTTACTTACTTCAATATATGGCAGGGAGCTATGTTTGGAAGCCTAATCTCACATACTGTTTGACTGCTCATTTAACCAGAACAGCCAGCCTGATTTCACATTGCTGTCTCTGCCAACCCACAAAATCACCTACATTTGTTCACCCAAATTCAGCAAAGAATCTGAGTCTGGCAGCGTTCTGTTGCAACAGTCAGATTTAAGCAATTTTATCTGAAATCCAGGAGGGAGGGAAAGTTGAATAAGAATTATAAGGGAAAGAAAAGTCTGGATGGGCCAAGGAGAATGTTTTGCTTTGAGTGCATTCTAGGTGTGTTGGGTGTTGCACTGAAGAGCAAAACCATTAAAATCCTTTTGAAAACTAATGACTGGCACCAACTGCAAGGTTAACAGCATATTGTGGTATCATGCTCAATAAAAGCACATAGTTTATCTTTTACATGACTAGACTGCCTTGGTTCACAAAGGGAGAATTTCCAGTTTCCTTGTTCGTAACAGGTAAGCAGTCATAACCATAGCTCTGCTATTTGATCACGTGGAAGTCCTGGCACCAAGATGCATTGTAAAGAACAAATTTGCCCAGACTCATAGCCCATGCGATCCCTCTTATCTCTCCTGTCACTTTGCTCTCATCTAAGAAGAAGATCAACCAGTTGTTTCTCATTTAAGCTCCTGCTTCAGACAACATTAGGCATGATGCTCAAATATTCCCCATAGAAGTAAAGCTGGTTGTCAGCAATGTAAAAAGGCACTGTTTTTCCCCATTGCCTTTCCTAAAAGCTCCATGTAAATATACAGGCAGTTGGTTTTTAATAACCAAGCTCTTCCTGTTGGAAAGTCTCAGTAAGTAGGAATATACAAACATCAAACTGACTTCGCTGTCCCAGGCGGGTGTTTGAGTTAACTGCTGCTCATTGAAGATGATTTCAAAAGCATCTGATTAAAATGTTAATACAAGTGCTGTATTTCAACGTTTTTTGGTTTGGTTTTTTTTTTACTGATAATATGATTGCAATTTGCTTCTGTAAGTCCAAAGTGTACTGATCAAAAGAAAAGTGATGCTGAGATCTGGAGACATTGTGGGAGTTGTACTTCTTTTCCTTAGCCTAATCCAAAAAGACACAACCAAAACAAGTTAATAATTCATCATATTGGAAAATTTCTTAAGTAAATACTGCACTATGAGCTCTGTTTGACTTGAGGGAGAACAGCTACTATACTTCCACTTAAAAGAGAGGGGGATATTCCTTCTTATCAGCAGAGCTATTTCTTTCCTGACAGTTTGTGCTGGTCAGAAAGGATAAGGGATAAGATCACAGGCCACATAACAAGGCCTCTTGCCCCCTTTTTCATGATTGGTAGGCTGAGAGTCAACAGGACAAAATCTTTATTTATTTCTCTGACACACTGCCTTGCTACTTCACATGAAAGCAGTGCAGTCTTAATCTAAGGGGTTTTGTACAATTTGAGTTAATTCAACCATTAAGAAGCACATTGTTTAAAGATTTGCAGATACTATTTCACAGGTCAAAAAGCTTCTGAGAGATTGTTCAGCCACTGCATTAGATAAACAAAATTAGAGCAAACCATGATGCAGTTGTTTTGCTCTTTTTTCTTTGCAGGGTATTTTGTTTTTGTCTTCCCTCTTATATTACAGGTTGCCACAAATCATTTGTAGAATACAGTGACCTTTAAGAAAGACTAGTAGTGATAAGTGCTTAGGGATCATCGTCTTGATAGCTGGTAAGAGAAGATTATTGTAGCAGGAAGTTATCTGAATGATGAAAGATCAAAAAAAATACAGATTCCTCCCAGCCTCAACCCCTGGTAGAGTAGCCAGAGGTTTATTAGCCTCCAGGAGGGCTGGACTACTGGAATGGGTCATCTGGCATGGTTTTAGGCCTGGTCATTGATACCAGCATAGTTTGTACACCTCCTCCTTGAAAACTGAAATCAGGAATATGATTTACTGCAGACACAGCCAGGGGGAGGTTCATAATCTGGATTTTTCCCTGCAGAAATTTCAAGGAAAATGATCAGGGTGCCTTGAGAATTGCTGGCCCTTGGGATTAGCACAGAGAGAAGTAGGTGACATTTAACATTTGAAGAAATCCATGGATTGCTTCAAAGTTTGGTAATAAAGTGCTCTCACCTGGGTTTGCCAACTTGAGTTTGGTACTCAATCTTATTTTATATTCTTTGTAAATTTGTGGTGAAATGAGTTCATTTGGGAGGAGGTAAAAATAGCTAGAAGTTAAGATTTTTCATATAGAAGAATGTTAAATGTCATCTCTTGAAACAGTTTTTGGTACTACATTGACAGGCAGCTTTTACAGAAATGTTTCTTTTTACTGGGGTCTGGACTTTGGCAAAGAAATCCATTCTGCTTAAGCTGCCAGCAGTTGCAATACAATTTTTTGCCATAGGAGTATGACATATTGTCCTGGTAGGTACACAGTATCTTGTTACAAAACCAAAGTGTATCTCAGCCTCAGAGAGCATATTTTAATATGACGTTATCTTCTGTTTCCTCAATACTTCATCATTAAAATAGACAGGGAAGTTTGGCAAGCAATCCTGTAAAGATGTGAAGAGTGACAAGTGAGAGAATGGTGATTTTACAAAGAAAATTACAAATAAAACAGATGAGGAGAGACTTTATTCAGATGTGTAAACATATCCTTTGGGCCAAGAGATAAAGCCAGAGGTAATGAACTGTCAGACCCAAGTAGCCACCTTAGGAAATGTGAGAGTGTTTGTGCACAGACAAATGTGTGCTCTGCTCACAGTTCCTGCTGTGAGTCTGCTGTGATGATGCAGAAACCTGCAGTAGTCTGCAGAGTGACTTTTTAGGGCTAAAGAGTAGAGCCAGTTGATGATTATGAGCATGGTGTAAATACGTGATATATGTACGTGTTTAATATACCACAATCCTACATGGGTAAAACTTTTCACAGGTTAAGACTTTAAGAGAAGATACTGGGTTGGTATTGAAAGAATCAGCAGTGGCATTACAAGATCAGATGACTTTGTAAAGTTTTGCCTTAGCTTTTGAAAACTGCAATGGAGAGTGGAGCAACTGCATTTGAGCAAATGTGTGATTGTGTGTCATAGAAATGCCTAAGCTGAAAAGGGCCTCTGGGTAGCATCTGAACTGCTGTGGAAAGCAGAGGTTTAGATTAGGTTATCTACACCCATCAAGCTGAGCTTTGAATATTGCCAGTGAAGGAGTTTCCACCACTTGTCCAGGTGGAATTTCCAGGAACAAGGTAAACTGTACCCTGGAAAATGGTAAGTCTGGAAGGGATGTTAGGAGCTTTTTATCTTTCTGATTTCACAAGAGTTCCTAGTGTGATGCTATCATAAAAGGATGAGTTATTTTCCAGGAAGACAGTGATTATATCCTTACCTCTGGATGTGCATTGTGACAGGAATGCCTGCTGTAGTTTCAGAGGCAATACAGAAGATTTGGCAATACAGAAGGCAATACAGGCAATTGCAGAAGGACATCCAAAAGGTTTGAGATCTCATCACATTACTTCTCTCAGAGAGCCATGATTTTTTACCCATTGACTCAATCAAAATAGAGATCCTCCTTGATTAAGAAATGTAATTCTCTGGAAGCAGGAGAAAATATACTGAGTTTATATTGGCTTTTTAGAACAGCAATAAAAATCATAACAGAAACTAATGGTTATAGCTGGAGAGCTGGGCAGATTCAAATCAGGAGTAATGCACAATATTTTTCATATAGAAATGATTCATTATTCTGACAAATTATCAAGGGAAGCAAGAGGTTCTTCATCTCTCTAAATCTTTGAACTATGACAGGTTGCTTTTCTAGCTGATATACTTTAGTCAGACAAAATTTACTGATGAATAGGGGTGATTGGCAGAGACTCATTGGGTGCTCCTTGGCCTTGGTTGTGCAACTGAGGCTCTTGGCTATTCATGCAATTTTAATGTTTCAAGGGGTGTTCACATGGAACTGAGTTTGACCCAGCTGCTTTTGAATATAGAACTGCAATAAGAATGATCTATTTTAGAAAAAAAAAAAAGCTTTATTATTTGAAAAATTAGGTTGATGGAAAATCTAAGATTAAAAATAAGAGTGGTACACAAAATATTATAAGAAAAAGAGTCAGAATGAATAAAATTAAGGTAAAGGTAGGATAAATAGTATTTGCCATTTACAATTAGAATATTAATATATATATTATTGTAATCCTAGGCAGGATACCAATATACAGCTATCATAAACAAGCACAAGAAAGGCTCGTGTGGTCGCCACCACAAAAATTTCCCAGCCTTAAATGCCGTTAATTCTGAGGAGTTTTTTTTACCGAAACTTTGAATTTCACCTCAGTTATTCCATTGGAAAATTCTTGCTTACAGCAAAAAACAGTAAAATTTTTGGTAATGTTAGAGATCTCAGGATTGGTCCATCCTGAAGTTGATACTTTGAAAGGTACCACCAAAGTTCCCCATTGCTTCTTCATGTGCTGTCACAAGTAATAGATCTGGCTACAGTAAATTGTTCTGAACAAGGACAAGACTACAGCAGTCAAGAAGTAACCCACAACCTAATTATTTTGGGGCATGGTAGGGTAAGGAGGAGACAAAAAAACCTCCCTTCACTAGAGCAAGGTTCCACAATGGATAGAAATGTACCTGAAATTGGGACTTTGCACCATTTGACAATTACTTGTGGGCACAGCAGAATGAGGAATGGGACTCTGTCTGAGGGAAGGTGGTGACAGAAATCAGAATGAGTTTTCCTTGAGAGAACAAGAACAAAGTGAACAGAACAGAATGAGAAATTTCTGTTAGGACTCATGTCAGAAACAAAGAAAGGACAAGTGCCATGTTAAAGCAATATAGGAAATCTCTAATCAGAAAGTAATTCTTGATATGTTCTTGTAATCATAGCAGTATGTAAAAAAATGAGGGAAAGAAATGTAATGCACATGTGGTGTAATAGGCCAGAGGCATAACATGGATCTGTCAGAAAGGCACACACAGCTTTAGAAGGGGTTAAGTGGATGGCTGTGCACCAAAGCTGGTTGCAGCAGGAGGGGAGCATTTTGAACCCAGGGACTGAGGTCAGTGAGTGCTGCACAAAGCTGCTGGTGCTGAGCAGTTTTGTAGCTGGGAAGGCTTTCCTAAATGATGTACAAGAGGTCTGTATGTCTGTGCCTGGGAATTCAGGCTGCAGTTTGGTTGTGTGTAGCCCGGCTGAAGGTAGGTGGGGGGTTCTGAGAGGGAACCTCATTATTGTCTGTAAGGATCTGAAGGGAGGATGCCAAGGAGGTGGATCCAGTCTCTCCTCAGTGGTGCCAAACAACAGGCAACAGGCAGAAACTGATGGACAGGAAGCTCCGCCTGAATATGAGGAAGAAATTCCTTACTGTGTGGGAGACCAAGCACGGGAACAGATTGCCCAGAGACGCTGTGGAGTCTCCTTTACTGGAGATATTCCAGAACTGCCTGAACACAATCCTGTGCCATGTGCTCTAGGATGACCTGCTTGAGCAGGGAGGTTGGACCAGATGACCCACTGTGACCCCTTCCAGCCTGACCTATTCAGTGATCTTTCCACTGTGTGGGTAGATGGGGTTTGGCCTAATGCTCCAGAGACCATCTGAACTGTATCTTCTTTAAAATACATGTACACAAGAATATATAATTTCTTTATTGAACCCATCAGCAAAAATTAAAGTTTTAGTGATTTACAATTTCCAACCAAGTGAGGGGTAAATTTGTTGTACTGTCAGTCGTAAAGGAGCTAATCTAGCTCTGCTTTCTTTCTTTAGTGCCTCTTTCCTTCTTTCTTCGCAGATCTTGCTTCTGTTTTGAGAAAACCAGATTTGTAATAAAAATTGATAACGGCCTAAGTTTAAAAAAAAAAAGCTGCCTCTATCCAGTTTATACTTTGTATAGTCTAGACAGTCTGCATTCATAAATATCCTGCTATGGCATTAAGCTGTAGCAAGCTTGACAGTAATAAAGAGAACTAATTTTTCCCCATGCTGCAGTGGTGGGCCTTCCAGGTTTGTGTGGGTGACCCCCAGAGGTTTGCAATATCACTGTCAGCTGCCCTGGCTCAGCAAAATAAGCAGAAAAATTCATCTCCGGGGTCTCTAGGAGTTTAAATGCAGAGGAGGGGAATTTGTAAAAAAGAAATGCATTGCCAAGAATTCAGAACAACATTTTCCTGTTTTTTTTCCTGAAATTTCAATCTGAATAAAGCAAATCAATCTCAATTTTGTCCCAGTCTCAGCAGGTACCTTTTAAAACTTTAATTTGCTTTATTTATTTATTTGTTTTTTAAAAAAAGCTCTTAATTTTAGTGGTATTCCCTAATTTTGGAAGTAGAATTTCTGAAATGCTGTGGAGAAATTTTGTCTCGGCCAACAGGAGGAATATTGAAATGCTTTGAATGTTCGTATTTTAATGACGAGTACCTACTTTAGTATATAGACTGTTAAAATTTGGATCAGTTTCAGATGAAAAGTTGGCCACATTTCTGCAGACGAGTCAAGAACTAAGTCTGTGAGCGTGGGAGTTCATTCATTAACATGGTACTTTGTTAAACTGAGTCTCTTAAGCTCTGCTCCCAAAACATTATTCCTTAAGCCCCTATAAAAAGAAGCACCTTTGAACTGAAATTTTCACAAGCATGAAAGTTATATTTTGTTTCCCAGATAATTGTGATCTAAAACATTTCTTTGTACCAAGAGTATATTAAACTCCCTATAACATTCATTTCAACCAGTAGTTCCTCTCTTTTAAAAGAAATGAATGTTATATAAAATAGAAGTCTAGTGTCCATGTCACTTTCAATTCTCCATCTGTCATGAAATAAGTAATTTAAAGGAAAACAAAGCATCCAGAGTATGTGCTAATGAGTCAAGTGTACAGTTGCTTTTATTAGAGTTCTTGGTGGGGCTGAGTATTATTTTGCACAGGCTTTTCGAGCTTTGCTGACAGCTACAACACACCTGTAGGGTGTGGGTGGTGGAGTCCCAGGAAAATAATACCAAAATGCACCCTTGACGTATGTTATGCAGTACTGGGTTTCTGTCTGTACTTTCCTGAGTTTGGGTCACATTCTCTGCAAAGTCTCCAGGCTGTGTACAGAGGTTTGTGGCTGATGAGAAATGTGCTTCCAGTATTTCTTGCTGCTTGACCTGGGTTGTGATCATTTCTGCCTGTAGTTCTCAAGGCGTGGATTGCTAGTGCCTTATAGGCACTGGGAATAACACTATGCTTATGGAAGACCTTTAAAATTACATGTTAACCAGCAAGAGAGAGAGGGACTCAGTTTGTAAATCTCCTTGAAAAGCACACTGGAGTGTGAAAGTGTTTTTCCTCCATCCCCTTGACTGTACTGCTGCTGTAAACCCAGCACAATGTTCACTAATCTTCCTCTCTACAAATATCCACCCTAAGCTTTGTTCCAAAACTTGGTGAAGCCTTGGTTTTGTCATCTCTGGAGGCTTCTGACCATTTCTTCACAGTCTGAAGGGATCAACATTGTCTGTGGTGTACCCTTTCCTTCCAGGACTTGTGCTTGGCTTGCATGGCTCCCTCCTGCCAGAGAGCACTGAAGTGAGGCCAGCTACCAAATATGTGTCTGAAATGTGTGCATATTGTATATTTAAATTAACAGACTCTCATATTTGTATATAAATGGTACTTTTAAGCTATTTCCTTCATAGAATACCAAAAGATTCCTTCCTCCTGTTACTGTGGTGAGGCTGGGGAGCCTGTAGAGGGGAGGGACGGCTGTGAAAGCACGAATGAGTCTGGGGAAATGTCAGGGACAGCCTGTGGACCTGTGCCATCAGCCAAGTGTGTCCAGGCAGCAGTGACCTTCAGCGTCCCTCAGCCATCTCATGCCAGTGGCCAGGGTCAGTGGAATCACCACATGACCTTTCCCATGGGAAAGCTTTCTCCCACAGCATATTTGTGGAAGTCTCTTGTATTCAGGCTTGGAGAGGGGGGAGTTGGCCTCTGTTTACGCTAAGGAGCAGATTGGCGATTGCTGCCAGTGAAGCATTTTGCTCAGCACAAAGCTGTTTGGATAATAAGATGCTAAGATGAGGATATAAGAGTTCATACCACTTTAAAAGTCCATGTAATTATTTTAAATACTGGAAATATTACTTGAAGAAATGTCTCTGTGCTGTTGTGTCGCAAGAGTGAAACAATAGCACATTTTACTTGAGACCTTGAAAATATTTTCGTCTTTCTAGTAAGATTGATACAACTTTCCCACCACTTGCATTGAAAGTTGGCAAGATGCTGAGGAGCAGTTAGAGTTTTACTATTTAAGTTAACTTTGCAATCATGTTTGTACCTGGATGGAGAGACATGATTTACTCAACTGTGCATAAGGAAATTTCAGCTGTGGGAAACAAGTCTTAGAATGTGTTTACTTTTAATTCTTTTCTTTGCTGAAAGTTGAGGAAACTCATACTCCTAATTTAAATGAACATCAAAATTTCACTCAATATCTTAAAAAAAAAAAAAAAAAAAAGACATGTTCTACCACACCTACAACTGGTAGAGAATTTGAGAGAGATTGGTATTATGATACGTGATACCGGTTTATAATGAAGGCAGATATTGTTTTAAGAAAACAAATCCAAAAAGTCCACTTTCTGCCTTATCCAAAATTTAAGGCTTTAAGTTGTATGAATCACAGAGAATTTGACACTGGCACACAAGTATTTTAAAAGCATTTTATATCCCTTAAAGTGGTGACCAGCTTTCTATTCAGTTTTAATACGTAGGGAGAGTAGCATTACAGATACTATTTTAAGTTTTGTGATGTTAACTAGAATTCATTCAGCTGATGAGCCAGGGCATGAAGGCTTTCTCTGAAAAATAAAAGAAGAAATAGAACAAAATCTTATCCAGATAGAACTGAGCCAAAGGGGGCTATTCAGAGCTGTGAGTACAACAGGGATGCATTTAGGTAGGAAAAAGGATGTCCACCTGCTAGCTTCAAACACTTCTTGGCCCCAGGAAAGACAAGCTTTAGTCTTAGCTCTTCATCCAAGATCAGTAGGTAACTGTACTAGTTTGAAAACAAACCAGTGGGAGGCACTAAGTCAGAATAA